>NW_018127947.1:2011587-2052802 GCF_001952655.1 Monopterus albus | reverse complement strand
ATGATAAGTTGTAGACAGGAACAAAAGACTCAAAACCTAATCCAACATGTTTAACATGGTGACAGATATTCTGTGTCCTCCTGCAACTACTTTTCAAATGCTATACACTGCCTTCCCTATACACCTAGTGGTGAACAGCAGTTGAGGCAGAAATAAATCACTTTGCAGGTAGTAGTTGTGGTTAATGCAGCTTAGCAAGGAAAAGGGAGCACTTGGTTTGTTGCAAGGCATTTCACTGCTAATGCAAACATGGCAGAATCATTGTCACGTGAGACTGAGATCGCACAGGGATCTAAATCACACTCACAATACGATTGATTGTGGAGCCCTAACTTAACATGTTCGGAAATGAGAAGCATCCACTGGGACTTTTTGGTATATACTGTAAAAGGTCACATTTTATCAGCCGCTGCAGTGACCTACTGCACGGGTGTGCAAATAAAGACCCAACGGTGCTGTGTTTACATAAAAGATGGCTGCTCAGGTTTCCAGTGGTTAACACGTCACAAATGTTTTTCAGGTTGTAAGCAGTAGTGCTGGGTAATGTTCACGCCTGGGGACCATTTTAAACTATTACCATGCACAGTTGACACATATAGGCTGTGTTGTACAGCTGTGGCTGTCACTAAAAGATGCTTCAGTTAAATAAAGAACCGACAGAAACTCAAAGTGTGCTCATAAATTCTACTACTCTGGCTGTTTCCTGACAGGACATCGGCCTGACATCTGCAGGGGCTGGCCGACTACTGTATTAGCTACCAAGCTATATGTCAGGGACACTGTTCACTGGCACCTTTTGTATCCAAACACAAAACGTTACATGGCCAGAAGGTGACACCAAAACATTACACCAGCAGTCATTCCACCACTGGGGGGCCACTGAGCTTCTGATGCAACAGCCTCCATTCTTCCACCACAAACCTGGCTGCAGTGAAGTTAATGGTGGTGATAAGGTCTGGATCACAGACCGTGTTCCAGTTCATCCCAAAGGAGCTGAGAGGTGAAGGTTTCTTCCCACACAACCTGGGAAAAACCTTTCCCTTATTCGGGCTTGCTTAGAGTCCAGGGATACCGTCAGAGTGAATTAGGAATGGGACTGACAAACTGCTGCCACAAAGTTAGATGCACACTACTGTCCCAACTACCACTGCGTGCTATGTATAGCAGCCAGATTTTCCTTCTCTGGCAGTCAGGAGCCCAGCCAAGACTATGACAAACCAGCCTAAACAAGAACACAACCACGATTTAGAAATATTTCACATCACAGAAATAAATATTCTAATAACTCAAATAATACACATTCCTATGATTACCACTACAGCAGTGCCTGTGAAAGGTAAGGCAGAAACATTTTCATACACAAAGGCAATTCAAAGTGTACATACAGAGCAACCTTGAATGATAGGAGAAAGATACCAGATAAAGAAAGGAAGTAATAAGTACAAGATACACATGTAGAGTCATCAGTAAGAGCTCTGAAGTAAAGTTGTACAATTTAAAATCTAAACTAGCAGTGCTCTGTATCATAGTTGTTGTTTCTGGGATCCAACAGCAGGAACTATCACTCCAATAAATCCTGTAAGGCAACACAGACACACACACACACACACACACACACACACACACACACACACACACTCACACATACGTATCAGGTTGTTCAGCATTTAGCAGGCA
The DNA here is from genome assembly GCF_001952655.1 of Monopterus albus. Classification (NCBI taxonomy): domain Eukaryota; kingdom Metazoa; phylum Chordata; class Actinopteri; order Synbranchiformes; family Synbranchidae; genus Monopterus; species Monopterus albus. The sequence continues at coordinate 2,051,125 of NW_018127947.1, read as the reverse complement.
TCATAACATTATAACTGTCATCCTCCCAAGCCAAAGTTGAGATAAGAGCTAAAAAATGTGAGCAGTTGTATCATCTCAGCCCGTGTGCATGCGTGTATCTTGATTTTGTTATCAACTGTGCCTATGCATTGAATAAGGTCCCCTGCTGACCCTGACCAGTGAAGTGCACATGGTTCTGACCTAACAAACATCTGCCTGGTTCAGGTTTCTATTCCATCTGTGCAGAATTCAGACCAGATCCCAGAGGACCTGAAAACAGTCCAACAAACAATACACACTGCATCTAGAGAAGGTTTTTATAACCACTCTGATTATGCAGTGTGGGACTTGCATCCATTTCATCCAATATACAAGATGAAGATAACCATGTCACCTGGCCATTATATTGCTAATAACCAAGGAGGACATGCACATTAAGGGATAAACAGTGGGAACACAAACGTAAAATATGAAATCACTAATATGAAATAAAATATAAACTCGCTTTAACAAAGTTTATGAACCGACTGAAAAACGGGCCCTGCTATATAACATCAAAACACTAATTATCCCTAAAATTACAAATACATAAAGTATATTATTAAAGAAAATGGGCAAAATATTGAGTAAACTGAATTAAAGAAACAAGAAAAGCATGAACAAAAGAAATAAAGGAAGAAACCAAGCAGGCAGAAGCAAAGCAGTGACAAAATGAGAAGCTGAGACAAAAACAAGAAATGAAAGCAATTAAGAAAAGATGACAGTTTTGAGCCAAAGCACAAGGAAATGTAGAAAGTACAGATTTATCAAAGAAAGTAATCAGAAGAAGTAAATGAAGAGACACTGTAGAGATGAATGTGGAAGAGCAGATGACAATTCTACTGCGAGTCATTTCTCCTCTAATTATACAGTAATTGAGCTGAGCTGGACAGGATCATAATAAGACAATTAGCCTAATTTGTTTGAATTAAAAAGCCAATTAAAGAATTAGTGAGCAGTGCTGAAAAGTTCATCACATTACATCTGTATGAGAAACCAGAGGGTCAGGCAACCAATGCGTACCATCGGCAGAGGAAACTACATCAGGATAACGGGACAGCTTTACTGAAAATTCTGCTGATATGTGTTGAAAGGATTAGAGCTGGTAAAGAAACAGCTCTCGGTCTCAGCCTCTTTGTTGAAAACTCGAGGTATGTAATCCAAGTGGATTGGTTTGACAGATGGTTTCAGTGAGATTCTCCTCTGGAGGCGTCAACAGAGGGTTTGTTGATGGCATTAAACTGTTGCCTTTGTGGATGCCGATCCACTTCTTTCTGAATAAGCAGCTCTTATAATGACCAAGACACCTCTGCTGTGAGAGCTTCAAGGTGCTACAGCGCAGTCACCAGTCGTTCTGCTTCTGTTATTTTAAAATGTTCCTCTGTATGTTTACTGACCAATAGAGAACCCAAGTTAGCCTAATGACCTGGGAATTAAACCTTGGACATCAGAAATGAAGGTTAATGTCTTCACCTTTCTCCATGTTGTCGCTACTTTCCATCATGCCTTTTTCTCCTTTTTCCTCTGTGCAGTCTGACGTTATTTCCTGCACACAGATCCATCCTTTTATTCTTTCATTATGCATAATATCATGAGATGCTAAAAACACATTTTTGTGAAAATGCCATGCGAGTCAGCCACTCTGGGACATGTTTTATTGGAAAGAGAAATGCAATACACTAATGGTCATTTCCCAGGTGTTAAATGGTGAAATGCAAAACAGCCAAACACACTCGTGTCTCTCTCTCTCTCTACAACTGTACTCAAACATAGCTGGGACAGACAGCACTGTCACAGAAGTTCCACAGATGCATCAGCTGCTTTGCTTTCTCTCTCCACCTGGAAAGTCTGAACACTCTGCTGCTGTTTCATCACTTGTTTGGTCCTCTCCACAGCCAGGAGGTGTTTGTGGCTCATTCTCCTGCTTCAGGATGAAGCCCTGGGAACCTCTGACTTCCTTTTTTAATGACCTTTTTCCAAATGATGCAGAGTGGTTCTGTGAGATGTGTCCAGGACTGTCTCACTCCTAAACGAGGCTAGCATGGCCCTTGTCCGGTAGTTTTTGCAAATTGTTTGTCAGTTTCCTTTCTGCCCATGTCACAGAATAAATGCTAACAAAAAGGAAAAAGGAGCCATGAAGCCAGAAAGAAGAGAAACCTCAGTGCTCATGTTTTCATCAGAGAAAGCAGCTGACAGGAAAAAACACACACTAAAAACTATAACTGAGCTGTTTTTTTTTATCCTCAGTCATGCCACCCACCTCCCACCACACACAAGACACACAATGCCTCTCTCATTGCCCATAATCCACTACAGCCCAAGCTGTCAAAGAAGTCTCTGAGGACCGAGGATCATGGGAGCTCTGAGAAAGGTCAGGGCGAGCAAGAAAGCAGCTGGGCCATAATCAACACACAGGAAAAAAAATAAAAATCTAAAAACTCTGCACCGAGATATATTGATCACAGTCCTCCCTGCAACACTACCCCCCGCTACATCTCTTCCTACTTTCTCTTACCCTGTTTGTCTTCCCACTGCACCTCTCCCCTTGCCATCACCTGTCATTTCTCTGTCCTTAATATCGGTCTGTCTTCTAGTATTTGTCTTTATTTCCTTTCTCTGTCTCCACTCACTCCCTCTGCCTGAAACAAAGCAAACCTCTGCTGACATCCTGAAACATTAACTTAATTTAGTTTCATGAAAAATAAAATTAAGCTCCGCTGTTACCACCTCAGCTAAACAGTCTCCTAAAGAAAACCCAAACAGATAGAAGTCAGAGAAACAATAGTCACAATAAGAGATTGACAGCAATAAATTTATGATACAAAAATAAACACTTAATTTTCCATGGCGCACATGTTACTGCTTGTCTGGTAAGTGACAACAGCTAGAGCCAGTCCCAAGAGGGGATATAATGGGAGGACTGCATCAGGAAAACCTGTGCCAGGTCACATACTGATCATAGACCACATAGGAGAAGGATGATACTGCTGTGAGAAGCCCTAACAAGAGTACACAGAACACAGGAGAAGAGGAAAAAAAAATACAACGTTCAACACATTAGCAGGATCTTAATAACTGCACCACTGGATGTCTCACTGTCCCTGTGTTGCCAGTGAAATGTGGTCTATAGGTTGACCTGGCTTCTTTACTTGCTGTGCATCAAAGTTGTTTTGCGGCTCATTCTGATGCCACAAAGTCTGAGGCTTAGTTTGGGTTTCTGTATGAAGTATGAAACCCATTTTATACAGAGGTCACAGCAAACTGCTGGCGATTCGACCCTTCTGCAAGGCAGCGTTTTTGATTTAAAACGCTAAACTCAAAAAGCAGGCAAACTGCCGCCCCCATGTTCATTTTATACATCTGCCTCAATCCCAGCACTACAGACATGATGACATCCAACCGCTTTTGTCCTCGCTGATGCCACTCGCTGTCCCCATTCACTCCCCCCATTCCACCTCATTTCCTTTATACAGGATGTGAGCTGAACTCATCAGAGCAAAAACACTACCTCCCACTGTGGCATTTTGGAAGGTCAGCATTGCCTCCTCATGCCAGGACTGTACTTTTTTTTTTACAGAACAGCGCAAAGAAAAAGTGCCAGGCAGTGTAAAAGGGGCTAGAGGCTGCTAAACTAGGTATGAGGATTACATCAATTTTAGAGTACACCACAGGGACTTCTGTTAGCCACTGTAAGTACCACCTGCACAGTAGAGTATCTTTGTGAGGGAATGTACCTTTTGTGTTTATCTGTCTATGTTGTTAACCTCACCTGAGCTTGATTAAGTAAACTCCTGCTCCTTCATTCAACATTTACTCAGAATGAAATGGACAAATTCATGCTTTCAGTGTGTGTAGCCCACACATGACCTTTCAAAAAGAGTGAAACTGATGCAAACACATTTACATATGCATCTGTACAACATCATGGTATTTAAAATGCTCAGGAATACAAATGCTTCCATTAATGTTAATGACCTCTGCTGTGCTGCCGCCAGCGTGCTTAAATACTTAAATCACTTAATGATGATGTCAACAGATGACAAAGTGTTGTGGTGCCTCTCTATTCATTTCCTGCAAGTTTAGAAGCAGCTTTTCACATGAATTAATGTCCCCTGTATTCATTTAATTATCACAAAATACAGAATTAGCATGAATATGAAGCAGTTGATAAGGTTACAAGTACAAAGAGTGGGAACATTTCCAGCTCAACTGCAGTGTGGTAGTGTTAAGAATTAATAGGCATGTTAGCAATGGTATTACTCCAGGTAGAGGCGATCTGTATCTACTTCTTTATCTGAAAACAGCTTCTCAAGAACATCAAGGTTACCGTCTCCATATTGGATGTGAATGAACTTAGTGACACAACAAGGTACTGTATCACAGCATACAACTCTCAGAAATGACCCAAATAAAACAAAATAAACCTCTAAAAGCCTTTTTGGATCCCCTACAGGAAGTGATATATTTTGTTGAAGTTGTGCCCACTGCAACCACCTATAGAAACTAATTCAGAAGGAAATCCAAGAAACTGCAGCTCCTAGCCTGATAATCAGACTCAACTGGTAATTCATACTGCTTTTGGGAGGGAGCTGCCAAGTGCAGTCATACTGAACAAAGGAGTGTTAGCCTGATATTTATTTCTCAAAGTCAACTTGCAACAATCTGGAATCTGTTGAGCTCATCAACATTTGTTGCTACTGTACGTTTTTTAATCTCACCAACAAAGCTCTGACTGGCCCAACAGCTGACAAACGCAACATGGGACTAATCTGAATCAGTTAAAAAAAAGGCTCCTTGCTCCATGCTGTTTCATTTCTGCTGCACAAAGAAAGAGCAATGCACAGGAACAAAGAATAAGGCAAACTAATTTTAAAGCTTTCCATGTGAATTTGTAGCATGTTTGCTGCAGTCAGCAGCTCCGCTAATAAACAAACCCAAACCTGTCATGTGTTTTCCTTCAGAATGACTCTGATCAATGCAATTTCTCACACACACACTTCAAGCAGTGCTGTGAATGAGGGAGCCCAGCGTGCTCTGCAGAGGAATTTTTTTATTTACATCGACAACCCAAGTGTCAAAAGTCAGCATGTTACCATTTCCTGTTACTGCTATAACAGGTGCTCCTACCGAGGGTGAGCTACACTCGACAGCACCAAAAGCGAAAATGCCGTCACTGCCTGAGACACATATGCAGCCTGAGGAAATGGATTTTATACAACAACAGATGAATACAGTCAATATGCAGATATACATGCTTCCTCCTACTGGGGTTACCCCGGTAATATGCAGTAAGTTCTAGTAAAAAACCAAAGAGAACAAGATGCAGAGACAGAAATCTGTTTCAGTGTTCATTTCCTATAGTTCAAGTTACACTGACTACAACCTCAGTTCCTGTTCATGTTTTCTGGAGTAAATAACCAATGCCAATAACCTCAGCTATTCTTAGCTGCTGCCAAATTTGATGTGTGTAATTAGTTACAGAGCTGTTCAAAAGTTTTGCTTTGAAAATATTACACAATGTAAAATAACAATACAAACCATGATATACTTGGATACTTAAACCATTGTAAATGTTGGGAAAGTGCTGATGATATGTTGTCAACAGTGTATTTCAGGCTGAGATAGGAATTTAAGTCAAGACCCCAACTGTCTCAGCAGTGCTTCTAGAAATCCATGTTAAAACATAACTGATGTGTTTAATTCATATGACATTTAGATATTCAAAATGTTCTGCAGGCTTAAATTTTCCTCATGACAATCTCATTATTTTATTAGGATTTTTATCAACATCATCAGCAGCGACATCTTCATCAACAACTTTGTGTTGTTGATGCCACGAGCGCAACCGTAATACTTGGCAAAGCTATTCTGCATCACATTGACTCTTTTCAAAGCTAAAAGGCCTGCAAGGCTCTTTGTAGGCAAATACTGTATATGGGAAATTACAGCAGGACTCAGTGCAGTTCGACTCAGTGCGTCCCCCTAATTTCATCTGCACAGAAGAAACTAAGGCCCAGCCACTGAGAGAGAGGGAAGTGCCTGATAGAGAGTCTGAGACAGAGCAAACCAGTCTCAGAGGAAATGATAAGGCTCTGCAGTACAGCATCAAAGACCAGCTGCTTCCCGTGGGAGCAGAAACAGAGCAGGCATCTGCTCTGATTTAAACAGCATTTAAGGAGGTTGATACCTGGGTCATTAGCCAGGAGGATACTCCAACAAGAGACAAAACCAGCTAAATCTAAAGATTAACAATCCAAAGCAAGCCGGCAACATGAACACACACACACAGTGTGGGAACAACAAACCTGAACCCACAAAATGCAAAACAGTTGAACCTGAAACCATCTCAGACACACACATACACAGTCACACAAAGTAGTGTCCTTACCTTCCTGCACCGCCTGGAAAGGATTGTCGGGCTCGATAAGTTTGATAGAGTGTGTGATCTTCTCGCTCTGCAGGACGTCATCACTCAGACTGAGGTCAGACACAGCGAGCTGGAACACCTCATCATCACGCACTGCATTCTCCTCAAATATCGCACCTGGACAGGTAGAAACAGGGAGAGCAGAGGTATTAGTAGGAAGACAGAACTCTGTTTTGGTTATAGTAAGTTTGCTGATTAAGTTACCAGTTGTAAAACACATATATGCACAGAAAACATCACCGCAGTCGTGGTGTGGAAAGAAAGGACAAACTAAAAGAGATGGATGATCAAAGTGTTGTGCATTAAACAGGCAACTCGGTCTTCCAATCCTGCCAGGTTTGGTGCTTCGCCCTGCCTGCTTAGCTCTAGAAAGACCAGTAAAAACACAGAAGATCTCCATAGCAACATCATCACCATCATGCTACAGCCTTTCTTCAACTTTCAGCCTGTTTAGTTTGTTGAAAGCCAACTCTAGGAAGCATGGAGATAAAATGAGGATGTGAAATTACACAGGAAAAGGGATAAATGATGAATTGTTGTGTGAGCACGATTGAGATCTCTGCACGATCTTTGTCTCACATGACAATGCTTCTGCTGGGTTTGCAGTAGCAGTGAGATCCCTTGCAAACTAAGCGCTCCCTTTTTTTTTTTGCTAAGCCGAGTTAACCAGTAACCGCAACTAATAACCACAAAATAATGTATTTCTGCCTAAACTGCTACTCAGCACTAGGTGTATGGGACAGACAGCACAACTTTTGAAGAATAGTTACAGGATGGTGCAGAATATCTTTCACAATGTCAAACATGGTGGATTTGTTTTTGAATCAGTCTTCTCTTCCTGTCTACAGCTCGTCACGTGATGTAACATATTCTGCTAAAGGGAGCGCTTGGTTTGATGTAAAGCGTCTCCCTGCTAATGCAAGCACTGCAGAACTAATAGGCAAATTTGAAATGGCCCAGATCTGCACAGATTCGATCACAGGCAGTCTTCACACAATGCATGCCTCTTAGTTTTTTGTCTGACTTGATCCCAGCCTCCTCTGACATAGCACCCACACGGCCAATGATATCTTCAAGGGATTGAGGGTGGCTGCAGTTTTTGGAGCAATCATTTGGAGTGTGTCCATGGGAAGTGCACAATGGCATTTTGTAAAACTTCCTTTGGACAGAAAACTCCCTGTGTCTGGAAATGTCCATATACAAAATCCTTCAATCCCAATTCACTTCAAGTTGAAACTGTTTTAATGAGGAATTACTAATGACTAACTGTTGGGTGATGTGGAACTGTCCCTATAGAAATAACCATTAATCAAACTATAATAGTTTCCTACAGAGTTTAATAAATGGTTTCAACACTTTCATATGATAATGTCTGATTCCCCCCGACATTAAACCCTGAACTACTGTAGCTACCTTAGTAAAAGAGAAAATGAATAATAATAAAATTACCTCTGCATCATGAGTTTTGTTTTATGGCAGTTTCATTACCGCAGCTGGTTCAAAAAAGATTTTCTAGAGGAAAATTGGCCTTTTGTCACAGCAGCCATTTTGAATTGTCACAGCGGGAAAAGCACAGGTGAAACTAATTTTGTGAACAATGGCTCAGCTGCATCAAGTGGCCCAGTTTCCGTTACACCTTTGCTTTTCTGTTATGACATGTCAACATGTCTGCTGTGAAAAAGGTCTGTATGGTGGAATTTTGATGTTTCCAGCAGAGGGCCAAAGCTAGCATACTTATTAACACCAGGTGCATTCATTATTGAAATAAGAAAGCTGACGTTTTACTGTGGCTTCAGGTTAGTTTAACGGCTGCTGGTGAAGAATGGTGGCACAAATGAGTTAGATTTAACACTCTAATGTTTTGCTTTTCCTTGTTTCCGTTAGGTGTGGTAACACTGGCCCACAACAAGCTTAATGTACTTGAATTAACTTCATTTGTACTAAACATCTTTCAAATAGCACAAATATCTCAGTCCAACTGTTCAGCGCAACAGCGAACACTATCAACCATACAAAGACCACACCAAACAGAGCATGTTAATGCCAGAATAAGCTTTAAAATCAAAAACTGACTTACTGAGGCGGACAGGTCTGCCTCTGTCTTTTGACAAGTCTCCAGATTCACTTTAGCCCAGTAGGTAAATGTCCTGTTTACCCAGTTCCGTGCGGTATGGACCTCTGGTCCTGTGCTTACAGGTGCGGAGGCACCAAAGGGTCACCCTACTGTTACCTGTACTTGTTGTTCTGAGTCACTGTTTGGTGCCGGTATCTGATCTTCTCAATTAACATCACTCACTTTAACTTCAGATGTCAACTAGGAGCAGATAAGTCCAAGTCGTACAGACATTTCAAAGTAGAAGTACTGCAGTAAGATGTTTCAAAACACATGACCGCCCCCAAACTAGGCCTCGTTACGCCATGTGCTATAGAGATGCGCTGAGCTGGTTCTGAACACTACCTATTGTAAGACTTGATTCTTATAGGCTCTAGTTACTTTATAAGCTTTAGTTACTTTTCATAACTTTAGTTTCCTTTAGTTACTTTTCAGTTCTTCATTTTCTTTTAGTTACCTTTCATACCTTTACTTTCCTTGCTTATACATATTAAAACTGTATTGATGACTGCCATATTCTAATGAGTGAAAGTTTGGAACTGTATACTACAAATTCTGTAGAGACAGGATGTCTGTAGCTTCAAGTAACCAGATGGCCTATTTTACATTTTAACAAAGACCTGTTGGCCTGTTTTGCACCTTCACCTAGGCCCACTTAGCATATTCCAAGTTCTTGAGTTCCTGGTTTGAAAGAACCGGATGAGGCTTTATAATGGTTTTTAGCCTTTAGCACCTTCACCTAGGCCCACTTAGCATATTCCAAGTTCTGCCTTGCCATGTAGTATCTTGCAGAGACAGGGGGCCTACAACCTGAGATGACCACCTGGCCTGATTAGCATACTCACTAGGTCCTGCTTTAGGATCACACACACAGGGGGTCTGCAGCACAGATAACCCATTGTTCAGTGTTCATTGATCAAGTTGCTGTCTAAATACCACAACACACACAGACACACCTGGTTTCTATCACATTCCAGCAAGCAGGCATGAGCAGAGGTTGGCCAGTTCACGCCAAATGGCCAATAGGATTATGAAGCATGAAATGCTGTACCTCTGTCCAGGGTGGATCAGCCCAAGAAGACAAATGTAAGGAGAAAACGTAACTCGTGGTTCAGAGAATGGATTTCCTGTGTAAGCTCTGTCTCTCTGATCCCAGCACTGTAAGACTTCACCTGTGCCCAGACACTGAGTAAACTTTGTTTATTTTAAACAGTCCTCTCCTGTCTTCACTTCTCGCACTTTCAATAAAAGGACTTGGGTAAAATCTAACACTATACTTCTCATTATGCCACAGTAAATAAAAATTGTTTAAAAGTGTTCTGCATTCATAACACAAGCTTACTTACTGAACAAAATAACAATAATAAAAGCATTAAGGCAATTATATTCTGGTTAATGGTTTCCTTCATGGTCTCAGGTTTTACTCCACTCCACTCATACAAATGCAGTATTAGAGGTTTGGCCATGATATGGCACCATTTTGACTCTCAAATGTTCATAAATGGTGAACCATTTTCAACACCTATATTCATATAAACATAGCCTACATATACATATTCATATACCTACAGCACATACAGAGCATAATGATTCAGAGCTTCAGAAAGCCTCATTTCATCCGTCACTAACTGGAATCACCATGCTAACAGTAGTGCTAGCCACACTAGGAGTCTTGGAGTAACATTAACTTACCAGACTCACACATTCCTTGTTCTTTTGAGCCTTTCTGGAAAATACAGGTAACTTAAAATTTCTTTATTATTACTACTCTTCGAGTGGCTTCTCCTTTTATTTTTAACCACTCCTCTTATGTCTCCTAAGTTCTATCTTTGGTAGCTTTTTTCCTGCAGTCAGGAGCACAAGGTTTCCTGATCTGAAGCCCAGGGGCCCGGAATTACACAGGGGCCATGAATGTCAATAATAATAATAACAATTTTATTATGTATAATGTGGAGACTTGTCAAAACAGAGGGCTGACCTGTCTGCCTCGAAAAGTCAGTGTTTCATTTCAATGCTTGGTATTGAGGCAACAATATGTTCTAGACTGTATTCAACTTGCAGTGTATCTTGGTGTGTTGTGTTGTCGGCTTTTGCTGCTGTACTGAACTGTTAGAGAGAAATGTTTGTATCATTTGAAATATATGGTGAAGTATAAATTAAGTGAATTAATGCACAGTACTGGTATAGTGAAGCTGGACTTGACCGTTTCACTCTGTGCACTGGTAAATTAGCTATGGGCTTTGATGGTGGCACAGGGCCAACAGACAGATGAAGCATGGGGCCCTGTGACAGTGTTAAATTGCTGTTCTTTTTTGATCAAGCCATATCCAGCTGCCCTCTAATAAATCAAATCAAACAATTACCACAAATTATAAGTTTGACATAACTTGCATGGCAATTTTTTAAACTTCATTAACAAAATGCTTAAACAACAGTAACAAGGCTAAGGAATGAATATACAAAAAATAATACATTAAAATAAATGACTGGAAGTGGGAAAGGACAGGAAAAGAAAGGAATTTAAATAATTAAGGCAAGGGTAGAAGGAGCAATGAACCATGTAGCTGTAAAAAAAAAAAAAACTAATCTCTTCCTTGGCTCCATTCTGTGAATTTTTGCTATACACCCATTTTCAGCTGTTTATTCCACACAAACTAGTAATGCCCCTGCTACATTATATCTGCTGATGCCCGTCATGTAACATCACTAAAAGCAAGACAACAGCTACTGAATGGACATTTTGGTGAAATAGTTTTCTCCTGTTTCAGAGATCAAGAATTAATTTGAGAGGCATCCTGAAAATGCTCCAGAAGAATAGAAAAAGTAGAAACTTGAATGTGCTCCAGAGCTGCTGCCACTGGACCCGCTGGTGAAATGCTTTTCTTAGCTATACATTCTGTGTGGCAAACATTGGTGTAACTGTTTGGAACAGCAAATATAATAGGTTTATAGATGAAGAGAAATGCTGGTTTTTATTAAATAGTGTTTGTGAGGCCCGTGTTTGAAATGATGCACGTCTCTGTGTAAAGTGCCTTGAGATGATTTTTGTTGTGATTTGGTGCTATACAAATAAAACTGGATTGAACTGAATGAACTAGAAGAAAAACAGTCATTAAACCTAAATATCCTTGGTTATTTTCTTGTCACATTTGTAGCAAATTTCTGCCAGATCTTATTAAACACAGTTAAATATGTGGATGGACCTCTATCGACTGAAAGAAACATGGAGGGAAAGAAAGGCAAACAAACAGACCATTTGATGAAAGGAACTTCCTGTTCAGATAACCTGTCATGCACAATTAATAAAACCTTCCCTAAGAGTGAGGATCCAATTTGCCAGGCTGCTGCTGCTCATTTAGCTTGCTGAGTATCCAAATGAACTCTGCTCAGCACCAAGGTACCCAATGGCCTTTGTCACAGGGCTGTGAAGGGACAGTGTCTAGCCTCCGAGCTCGATCAATCAATCATCCAGTTTTGAAATTGCAGTCAGTCAGGCATTTTCAATTCAGAATGAATCTTGTTGCCCTGTCAAAGACACAGTGAGGGTATGGATGGGAGTCTTATATTTCTCCCTGCAGCAGCAGACTGGGGAGCCTCCAACTTGTACAGGTTTAATTAATGATGAGTGCTGAGCCCATGGGTGCCTCTGTAAGCTCAGGATCTACCCTCCATGAATTCTGACCTCCTCAGAGTCTCTCTGCTGCTGTCTGTGTCAGTTCGCCCAAATTACAAAAATACACATTTTCTCACTCCCCTCTAGTGGTATCTATTTATGCAGATAGTTTTGGTTTTATTTGTCCAGGTTTGGAGTTATGTTTCTGTCTCCATCTCAGCACAAAGGAAGTGGATGGCTTTTAGTTTATTGTGTTCACAACTCACATACATAAAAATAGCTCCAATCAAAAACTACAATAGCACATTCTGTGGATTACTATCCTGATATCATGCTGAATTTTTCTCATACATTTTCAGCACTATGTTACCTGTGTTTATGACTTATGAATTGGCAAACATTGCATTGAAAAGTATAAAGCATTTGCTTAAAATCATTAATATAATTATTCATTAAATGACCATCTACACACCGTAGATGTTTACATACAGATCTTACATCTGTATGTAAGAAATAAAGCCAAAATGCATAACTGGATATTTATTAAAACATTCCTCTCACATATAGTATAGTCTTAAATACATAAGCATCGACTGAGCTGAATGGCTAATAAATGTCACAGAATCTGGGAAATCCTGTGTATGTTGGAAAATAATGTGTGATTCGGAGTCTGTGAGTGTATTTGCAAACAGTTCTACGCTATATACAGGGTGGGAACTTCACACCAGCCAGCAGCCAAAAGCAATCTATTTGCTATAGATACAAAAACAATGTATTGTAGCTGGTAAATTTACCACGCCTCCTCCTCTCTGTGGCAGGTCATCAAGCGTCAGTCTAGGGTTTTGTATCCCAGAGCTGTAACTGGCTGGGAAATAAATTTAGGGATTCACAGCCTCTGTCACTTGACTATAACCTTTGCCTGCTTACTGGAGCTGTTAATCCCCAAAACTTTATTGAGGCTATGGATCTCTGGTTGATAATATTACCACATTTTATTATAAGCACCTGCTGGCAAATTAAAATATTTTATTTCTTCAAAAAGAAAATATTTTTTCCTGAATGGTAAGTGTTATTATAACCATCCTTGTGTTTTTGAAAATTAAATTGCACGATGGAGCAAAGAATGATCACAGGTGAATTCAAATCACTAGTCATACCATATATACAAACATTCTCACAGTGTTTTCATGTGAACTTCTTTGATGGGAAATATTCTGCTGTTGTCTGTGGCTCATACAATGTAACATGGACATTGACTCTGGACAATGTCCATGTTATGTAACTTTCAGTGCAATGAGCTGCATATATGAAATGTCATTCATTTCTTTTATGGTAAATTTTAGACAAATAAAACCAGACCTTCTCAGCTATTGAGGTACCACAAAAGGAAAGTTACAGTAAATTGGGTTTGGGTGAACTGACCCTTAAAAATAAATGTATGAATAAGTGTAAAAACTGTATAAATGTATAAGTGTATAATGTATAAGTGTTTACCTAGTTGAGATCTGGTGGCTGCGAAGTCCTCTGCATATGATTCACATCATTTTCATTCTCATTAAAGCATTCAGTGTCATGATAATGGGGTTCTGTCATCCAGGAAGAGACCACTCAGTTATTCAGGTTCTTCCTTTAATTTGTCACTGGTCTGCATGTGTTTGTACAACATAAAAGTGTTTATACAAAACTTACTTCTCTTCATTGTCTGGACTGGGTAGATTGTTCCTTCATTTTCTAAAATTTGCACTGTGGGACGAGTTGGATTACAAAGTGGTAGCTTCACCCTTTATCCTTTCAATCATTGCTACAAAATGTTTGGGTGTGTTTATACTTTTAAGTTTACCAAAATAAATATAGATTAATCAATGTTAAATACTTAATTCTGATCCAGACCACATGAAGCAAATCTAACAGCAGTACATTGCTACAGTTCCTTTAAAACACTCTTGTTTAAGCAGCCTGCGTTTCAGCACCACGGACAGAGAACCTTCATTACAGTGAACTTCTCGGTACCGCCTCAGTGTCAGCACCACAGACAGAGAACCTTCATTACAGTGAACTACTCGGTGCCGCCTCGGTTTCAGCACCACGGGCAGGGAACCTCCATTACAGTGAACTACTCGGTGTCGGTTTCAGCACCACGGACAGAGAACCTCCATTACAGTGAACTACTCGGTGCCGCCTCGGTTTCAGCACCACGGGAAGGGAACCTCCATTACAGTGAACTACTCGGTGCTGCCTCGGTTTCAGCACCATGGACAGTGGCAACACTTTTCTGCTGTGCAGTCAGTCAGACTCCATGTGTGATTTACTGTCACAAAAATCAGGATTTAACAGAGAATGTGAATATCCTTGTACATCATTTACATTTTCACACACTACAAATAGAAAAAAAAATTGCTGTGCTGTTGGAAAGTCACTCAGCTTTGCTTAGCCATGTGGAATGGAACCAACTAAAGAGGCTGTCAGTCATCTTTACTATGAGTACACAAAATGTTGAGGGAAAAAAAAAATCAAGACTGCCATTCATAAGTCCCTTTTTATTCTACAGACTGATATTGTGAGGCTTATGGGACTCGTTTGCTATTTTTGTGAAAAATTTTAAACGTTGCTCTATCACATCTCTGATCTCTCTGGACCATTTAAAGGACAGAAACAGCCAATTTCGGCACACACAGTCAGTGCACTTATACTTACTAGCCTTCTTTCTTTCATCACCCTCATGGGAAATCCATTCCTATTAAGGGTTTAATCAGCGGGAATACAAGAAGTGTCATTTATCTTTCAAGCTTCCTGTGTCCAAATCACTGAGAGGTTAAACCACAACAGAATAAAAAAGGCAGCAATAGCAGAGCAGTGGAGTAATACTTCATGTTAGAACACAAATTATTCTTGGTGTTTTACATTTTACTTTACACAGAGACTGAAAAGGTCTCCCTCCCAGGGAGAGGTGGTGACCTGGAAAATGTACTGACCAGACAAGAATATTAATGACTGAAAACTCTGAAAGTGGACTCTAAAACGACCTGGGTTTATAGAAACAGTCTAGCTCTGTGCAACACTGGCATAAAGAAAACCCATTCATACTACAGTAACTCTGTTCTCATTTCATAATTGTTACATACACTATTTGCAGCTGAATAGTTATAATGCAACAGTTTTGGAATAGGGAAGGAATCAGTATCTGAAATCAGGGCATTGTCGTCTGACAAGGCAAAGCTCAATTTTCATCAGTTATGGTGAAATAGAGAACCGGCTGCTGTCGGCCAATCAGGGTGAGGTATTATGAGGAATTAACTTCCTCTCTTTAACCAGACTGAATTATTCTGATCCAGCACCAGATTAGATTGAACTTGATATTGTGGAGCTTTAAAATGTTAGAAAACACACAGTACAACAACAGCAAGATTTAAAACATCGAGGATTTGGGACGACATTCCCCCCGAGTCCACACAAAGCAATGGGCCAGCGGCAAGTACAGCAGAGCTATTATCATAATTAAACATCCAACTAAGTTTCAGTTCTGTGGCCTGCTGCAAGGATGAATGTGGGAGAAAACCACAGAACACCACAGGGGCCTAATTCACCGTTTCTGTATTCCTTGCACATGAGGACAAAATGTATCTCCATACTGTCAGACATCATCAGGAACCCACCTGAATCTGAACCCCACTCTCAGCATTTTCACTGACCCTCAACCTTTCCCACAATGTCAGGTCCTGAGCTTCTCTTCCTTCTGTCAGACAGCCAGTCGTCACCAGACACTAGCCGAATGCAAATAAAGCATCAAATTATCTTCACTCTGTCACACACAAGCAACAATTACATACAAGGCTCATTCTACACTGAGGATAGCATTGTGGATATTAAGACCCATCACACCACTGCAGCTGACAGACTATAACACATCAACATCCAGCAGTGTCTGGTTTAGGAAATCCACCTTCAAAGACATTGAAAAGTTTTAATTAGGCCAGGAGCAAAGTGTCAGCCAACACAAACACAATCACATTTTGTAAACCGCAAATGTCCTGTAGCTATGTGCTAAAATTTCTGCATAACTTCAGTATCTCAAGTGTAACACACCAGTAATTAGACCACACATAATTAAAACACTCTAGCTGGCAAACATGCAGGCAAGTCTTGGCATAAGCTTGAAACCTGTACAATTCATTAACGTATTTCTGCCAAGAGTTACCCGGTCAAAGTCTGTGCACGTGGACATGTGACAGCAGTTTATTTGGATGAAGAAAGAATAAAAGCAGCTGGACAAACAAAAGAAATACAGGTAAAGAAAAAGATCTGTGAGCAACACCAGCCTCTAGGTTTGATTTCAAATTTCATTTTTGTCTATAAGGCCATTTTTTCCCCTTTTCCAAAGTAAATAAATGGAGCAAAACACTTTCATTAGAATAAGTTTTAGTCTTTAGTCTTTGAAAATCCTTGGGCAGAAATTGTGCTTTTAAGCTGTAAATAATCCGTGAACTGGGAGATTTCTGGTGGAAACTGACATCTATTCAAATAAATTCAGCCAAGTGGGTTTGCAAACACAGAAACTATTTGTTTGCATGCAAGAAAACTATGCACACATATAAAACATGGCAATGTAAAACAAGTTGACATGCACAGGGGGTTAATGGCAGCGGCCGATGTGTAGCTGACTGTGTCATAAACAAAAAAATAACAGGGCAAAACGTGCAAACATTTTTAGCACCCGCGTCTTAATCAAACACCAACCACATTACCTCAGTGCTTTTTCTCACTAAAAAAACAGCTCTTCATTTATTCCTCTGATCCTGATCCATGCTGTTATCACATCCACAGCTGACTACTGCAAGAGTATTCTATAGAGTACAGTACACCCATTAAAATCCTAATAAACTACACCTACTCACTCACTCCTGCTGTGGCGCACACATCAGTCCATGACTAGCTTCCCTGCCTCACCACTCTCCTCCACCACTGCTCCTATCGTCCCCACCAGTGGACTTCAACACGGGAACTCATACACCACCCACATCGGTGACTTCCACAGTCGTGACATTTTCGGTTAGGTACTTATCTTTGAAAAACAGCTTTTAATAATTCATTGTTTGTGCTGCTCTCCTGTACTACTCTGCACTTGTATTGTGATTTTGCTCATTCTTTTCCTACTCAACTAATTAGTCATATAAAGTGCCTCAGAGTATCTAGAATAGGGCTCGATAAATAAGATGCATGCCGAGCGTCATGATAACATCACCTACAGTAAAATTCAACCCAACCTGATGGGAACATGTTGCAAAGAGTGTGATAGCATAACAGCCCACTTTTGTTACAAGGAACAGGACTGCTGCTATTTTAACAGTGAGACACACCAATTAGTTCACAAGCAAGCCTCATACCTTAAACTGTGGATAAACATTTGAGCTGATGAAATTAAACCTAAGACAAATTTAAGTCGACATATTTACTGAGAAATGTTTTAAATTGTGGACTGATCAGAGAAATCATGATGGTTTCAAATTTTCAAAGGCTCCTCTCAGAAAGGAGCATCAATCACAGTTGTCATTGTTGCTGTGAATAAATTGCATTTAAAATGGCACCTTTCAGAAACCTGTGATCAGTCTCATTCACCTGCAGTGAATCTGAATATTTCACATATTTTAGTGTCCTTGCAGGATAAAAAAAAAACTGCTACATGCCATGTTCATTCAAATCAACAAATGAGGCCACTGCATTATTTTAGAATAAGGCTTTGGCCCACTACTCCCTGTCTACAGTGTGTGTCTGTGTGCAGGTGGTGCAGGTAAATGGCCTGGCTAAGTCTTCACTGTGACAGTGTGGGAAGCCTTGCGCGTTGTTCCCTAACTGGGTTAGTTTTATCTTATTTAGAGGCGGTGCAAGAAAAGGCCGCAGCTGTTCATTTGCTTTGCCAGCCTCAACAGATTGGATTGCTGCAGTTCGAGGTTGCCTCTCCAAACCCCAGCGACGGCTAAGCAGGGCTCCCCTTCTGCTAGCCGCTACACAGGCCCTGTAAATCATCCCTAGTCAGTTGCCTGGCTCATGGGACGAGGTAATCTGTCTTTTTCTTGCTCTTTATGAAAAGTGACTTGTTATCCGCTTGGCCCGAGGGGGATTTAGAGGACCTTTAGACCTGAAAAACTGCCCACAGGGGACAGGAAGAGCTACAGGCTGAGTCTGACCAATATCAGCTTCTGGAGGATGATACCGGTGTTTTTTAGAGTCACAGGTTCTTTTGTCTTAGGTTGTAAAAGCTTTTGAGCCTTGTGTCTGTGTTAGCTTGTTTTTGAGTCCTTCTGTTGGGACCCACTCCTCCTTAAGAATTCAGCAGAGATATACTGGGACACGCTCATTTTCCAAGGTGATGTTGATCAATACATTGTCAAACAAACCTCAGATTTTCCTCTTTTCTGCAGCTGCAGTCTCGGTAGATCTGAAACCAAATCAAAATGGATCATGTACAATGCAGGTAAAATGAAAAACATATGGAGTCCCACCAGTCAAAAATAAAACCAGACAGAGGAAAAAGCAATAAGAGCCCCAGCTAAGACAAATACCTTCAAAAATACTCTTCATTTCAGTTCTCATTCATATACTCTAAAGCTTTTCATCCCGGAGGTGCTGGGTGGGGTCAGGGCACTGTGCGGGCCTGTTCATCCCCACTAACCTGGAAATATCACTGTATAACAGGTGCTCCAGCCATACAGGAGGGTGTGTTCCACTGACATTGTTCATAAAAACACAACCTATTTTCTCTTGTTGGTTTTCTGTCTGTCATTGTTGGTTTAAGATGTGTCAGCTATACCTCAACCAAACAAGTTTCTGTCATGTTTTCTACAAACAGCAGTTTGATATCATCTCACCACATCTGTAAACAGATTCATCAGTGTGATAACCTGGTATTTGGCTGCTCTACATAATGATTTTCTTGGAAAGAGATGTTCACTTAGGCCCCCCTGAGAGAATCCATCGTATCAGGAGTGGCCCTCACTGACAGCTTCACATTTGATATTTAATTAAAGGCCACAACTGATGAGTTCTCTTTATTGCAGCTGGCCCTCACCTTCAGTCAGACAAACCAACAATCCTTTTTTCCAGTCACAACCCAGCACCACAGCAGGGGAGGCATGGGTAATTCAAGAAACCAGCTGTTGCTGGGATCAGATGGGAAGAAACCCTGCAGACAGTGCAGGACCTTGTACCAACTTTTATAAAAGTGAAAATGCTCATGTGTGTCACTCATAAGAGTCCTGCTGATCACAGACATGTCCTTTGTTCTTACAGAGGTCTGGATTACAATGCTTTCTGGGGTTGAGACCAACCCGGAGATAATTCTGATGGGTGACGAGATTGTTCAGGGAGAAGAAAGAAAAAAAAATGTAACAAACCTGCTTAATGTTGCAGTCTTTTGTCTGTTTATGTGAAATACTGGATACTTCCATGACTCCAGGCCATTAAAAAACACAACTGATTCAGCACTGCTCTCATATAACATTACTGGACTCAAGATGGGCGGTAAAAAGTCAAAGTTGATACAATAGAACTAAAGATATCTTTTCATACTACACAAGCTTCTTCCTTGATGCCTACATTACCCACAATGCAACTCCACTGCCAACACTTTGGTTGCACAGAGATGACTTTCTAATATTACACACAGTACCATGCCTTACAGTCATAGGCCAGCTGTACATTTGTTGTTTTACCAACTACATTTATTTATCAGCATACAACTAGAAAATATACTATGTATGTCCGCAGCATTAAAAAAACACAAAAATGTCCAAAATATCGGCAAACAAACTGGATACTCGGGATGTGGTGTTCAAGCTGTTCTAAAGAAACATGAACAATCCACTCCGATGAGAAGTGTCTCAGACTTTCTTCTTTGAGAGAGCGGAGGAAATCCAGCAGGGACCTGGCTCGGCATCTGGCAGCTTCATCTGGATGCCAAGCTGGTCCTTCCACAGCCCAAAGAGGCCTCATCAGGAACGGCCTTTGTGGGAGGACGGCAGCCAAGAAACCACTTTTTCAGAAGGGGACAGGGAGAAAAGGCTGAGACATGCAAACACTCTTAGAAACTGGAGTGAAGATCAGTGGAAACAAAGATTATGGAACAATCAGTCGAAGTCTGAAATGTTTGGGTCTAGTTATCGACACTATGTCAGAAGACTTCCCCCTTAACATCTGTGTGGATGAAGCTCAAAACGTTTGTTTTTGGTGAAATTGTATTAAATATATCAATTCATTTATGTTTATTATTGAGGTCATAGTTAAAGGTGGTGTTGTACTGGACTACATTATATTCAGAGGTGTTCCTAATATTTTGACCCTCTCATTTATGTAGCTGGGGAGGACAAAGATATTGAGACACCTCTAAATATAACATACAGGAACAAATACAACAATAATTTCCACACAGACTATGAAAATGTGTAAATGTGGCATCAAAAGCACATGTGGTGCTCATAAATAATTTAACCTTTAGAGTCACAAGATTATTAAAAGAGTAAAAAAGAAAAAGTTTCACACAAACTTTTTTCTTTCTTGATCTTTTCTCATTTCTGTGTAAAGAATACTTTCACTTGTTTGGACCTCTAAGAATCACAGAAACAATCCGAGAAGGAACAATGATTCCATGGTTCAGTCATCTTGGGCCCACACTGAGTCACAAGCCAAAAAGGTTTGTGACCCATTTGCAAACAAACATTCTTGGTGGAATCTCTTTGACACATAAAGCAATACTTCTTGTACAGGACAAGTACAGACTTCAGCGGACAGTCAGGACTGCAGAAAAGGTCATTGGTGTAAGCCTGCCCTCCATGGAGGACCTGTACACCGCACGGGTCAAAAGGAGGGCGGAGAGGATCACTGCAGACCCCTCACATCCCAGATACAATCTGTTTGAACTCCTCCCCTCTGGACGGTGTTACAGGTCACTGTGCACCAAGACAACCAGGCACAGGGACAGTTTCTTCCCCCAGGCTGTCACACTGATGAACACTTAACCATGACAGTATGACTGGACAATAACCCTCAGTGCAATACCTGTAAATATACCTTGTACAGATTATACAGATCTGTACAGGTCTCTAGTTTTAAGTACTCTATTTTTATTCCTACTTATCCCATTTCAATGAGCATTCCTCTGTCTGTCTGCATCATTTACTGCCTGATTATACTGCTTATTTTGCATTGTTTGGACTGTTTGTTGCTTGTTAATACTGCTGATTTTGTTATACTACACAGCCTTATGTTGGTTTACTGTTTACTTGCCCCTTGCATGGGGATATGTACATACACATTGAGAGCCGATGTACCAGAGTCAAATTCCACGTGCGTCTGACACCTGGCCAATAAAGTAGATTCTGATTCTGATTCTTTCCTAAAAGGTTCTGACTCTTTGCAAGGACAGTCAAGCCCTGTGGTACAGTATGGCATGCAAGTTAAACAGAGCAATTAATCCATTGCGCTTCTTAAACAGCCCAACAAGGCTGCAGATCTTGTGGACTAAAGAGTTATTCATTAGAACCATAATGCTTCTTTTACAAAATGATTTGAACACTGTGCCACAGGGGAGCCTGGTAACAATGTGGATAATTGTACCAAAAAAGTTCTACCCAAAATTATTAGAGCACAGGGCCACAGTACAAATGACTGTGCAGAAACCAGTGAGCATTTTCTATTATTCTTTAGTACAAATTCAAGTTAACCTGCTCTAATGGACAGGCAGGGGTCCAACCTGAAGAAAGTCAAAAATCTTAACCAACAGAGAATCCATGTTGGATATGCAAAGACTTCAGCATTGTGCAGCTGGAGTTGTTTTCCTGTGGAATGACTTTGCATGCCTTCATGCTGCAAGTGTGATGTGTATGATAACCTGCATGGATCCGTCACCTGACCAATATGGACAGGCAACCAGAGCCAGATGTTGCAAACAAGATTCACCCCGTTAGAGCTCCTATTTTCATGTTGTTGCTGCTGCGCGCTCCTCCTCAAGTGGAGGAAATCCTCCAAAATCTTAGGAAAGATTTGATCTGAAGCCACAAATGCAACAGAGATACAGTCAACAGTGATGGGATGTGTTTCAGAGATGCCAAGATGGGCATGAGCAAAAAATCCTGAACATTTATGTCAAGACTGAACCATGCTGTGTCTGGCTGATGGGGTTTTCCCAGGCATGAAACTGCTATTTCAACAGGATATGTAGCAGATTACATGTCTGTGAAATCAATAAAATTTCTCCTCAAAAGGTACAAAATTGTTCACGTCTCATCTCACTTGGCATCACTGCCCTTATTTGTTGCATTTACTGTTCTGTAATCCTGCATCAGTGTTCTCCGTTCTTTCCATGTGTGGACTGACTGCAGATTTTCTCCTGAGGCACAGTGGAGTTCACCCACCCAGCCCCCTGGCATGTCCACGAGATTCACTGGGAATATACTCTATTATACTCTAGATATTTCCAGTGAATATCATGTACACAGATAAAGATAATTCTATAATTAGGCAGACTCCCACTCTCTCGGATCAACAACGTGTATGACTATTCAGCACATTCCGTGTCTGCCCATCTCGTATTACAACAGCCCGTCATCAAGTGTTGTAGCCTGTACATGATCGAATATGGCCTGGCATCTATCCATCTGGCAACCTAACCAATAAGCAATCTGTTACTGCCTTTTGCAAATAAAAAATGGTTTTAAGTAGGAAGTGTGTTCTTGTTAGATGAACGGCTCGCACTGCCCCTCCCACCCTGACCGCTTCCCCTCTCCTACCTAAACCATACAGGCTACTGCAGTGCTGCCACTACTGGTCTGAGCAGCAGCAGCGATCCGAAATGTCTAACCCTTGGATCCTTATTAGTTTCACTTCCTCCTTTTCCAAACCGGGTGGTTCGTTTCCAAACGGAAATCGGCCTCCTGCTGCATCTGATCATCTCCGGGCGAAGCGGAAACTCCAAGTGGAATTCGCGCAAATTGGAGTTTTATATGAAAAGTGCGATCAGTCAGCGGTGTCTCACTGGGTCTGCTCTACTCTCAATATGCCCTTCGATTCTTCTGGACTCCGGTGTTCCCTCCCCGGGTTTCTGCTTTTAGTAAAAAGTGACTCGACTAAAATCACATTAAATCAAATGATAAAAAGAAGACACGAGCAGAAAGTGGTGCTCGCCTCCTCGGCTCGCCAGGCTTTTGGTTGCGGTGTTGTTTCAGAGCGCAAACAGTCGGCGTTTGTCCCCTTTGTCATCTCTTCCCTTGGCAGAGTTGATTAACATTTCACTCACGTCCAATTCAAAGTTCAGGCTCATAGAGGAGGCGAAGGAGAGAGGGATGGAGGAGGAGGGGGAAGAAGAGGAGGAGGAGGAGGGAGGAAGGAGGATGGATGAATAAAGCAAAACCCTCCAAACACCCACATCTTACCGGGTCTCCTGCCAGCCTCGGGTTTTGTGCTTGTGAATATGCATTAACGAGCTCTCCCTGTCTGAGAAGCAGGGATTGATGGATGAGGGGATGGATGGGTGGCGTGGCGCAACACTTTGCAGGCACTTCTAGCGGGTTGTGTTGCGTGCGTCTGAACCTGGACGCAACAGCCTCCTTCCTTCCTACACATTATCCTGGCACGGATGCAAATGATAACCAGGTGTGAGGTCATAGAGGAGAGGAAGGTTGAAAATCAGTGCACGCACGGAAACTCTAATATTCAGATAACTTCACTTGAACACCTCAATGTCACAACCCCATCGGTAATCTGTTTTTCTGCTCACATTTGTGTTGAAAACTGCCCCTGCACGCAGCCTGTCTCCCTGCAGCCAAAGCCCTGCACAACAAAACCAGAAAAGAAGCCCCGGTTGGTGTCTTACCAATGTGAATGATGGAGTCGGCGCTCACTGTGTAGCACTGCAATATCCATAGGGAATGAAATAACAATATAAGCATCTCCATCTCCACTTTGAGCCAAAAAGGCGCATCCACGGATCCACCTCGCTGATTTTTGTGCTTTTCTCCAGTGATGAGCAAATCCAAAATAAGAGTCGTTCGGTAAAAGCGGCGGCGGCAACAGCAGCAGCAGCGGGGAACAGTGATATAAACCCAAATTCCAAAGACCAAACTGTTGGCCGGCGTCGAGATGAAGAAGAAGGGTGGAAAAGGAAAGAAAGAGAAGCTCCCAGCGCTCCAGGGAGACACAAACCAGGTTCGGTGAAGGGGGAGCGGGGAAGGATGAGAGGACACCGGGGGTTTGTTCAGAGGTTGAAATCCGCCGGACGAGCAGCTCTGAGTCTCTACCGCCGAGTCTGAGACATAACACTGCAAACTGCGAAGGAGGAGGAGGAGGAGGGACGCGCGCTCTCTCTCTCTTTCTCTCTATTCCCCCGAGCCACGTGACTGCAGAGCCTCTATCTACAGCGCTGGTAGACCGACTGGAGAAAAGAGAAGCGAGAGATTGAGAGGAAGATGGAATGATGGAAGAATGAATGGGAGCCGGCGCGCACCGAGGAAGAGACGGGGGAATGAGACGCAGATATTGTGGCGCCTCGGACTGGCACTCGCTTGATCGGTAGGTTTTACAAGATGACTCGGAGAGTGGAGCCCCACTTCACGTTTCACACGTTGAACGCACACTCCCCACCGACTGAAGTTGGTTTATTCAGCGCCGATAAGAGGATCAGTCACCGCTGCATCTCCGCGTTGCAATGAAGGTTTTGCATGCGCTGAATTTACTTGGTGTGTTGCGGATACACGGCATTGCCCATCTTAACTTCAACAAGTGTCGATTCTTGTATAGATGTGTAGAATCACAGAAGTCTGAACAAAGTTCGGATGCATTGTGACATGGGCATGAAGCGGTATTACCCCGGTAGCTCGGAGAGGTTGTGGATAGCGCGCGGCGCACCGACAGGAGGAACCTAGTGTCCGAGCAGTTCCCACTTTAACGGCGATCTCTCTCAGGCCCGAGTGAATAAACCTCTGACGTATGTAACAAGTTCAGTTCTAATGATGCACTCAAACGTCCGGGTTTAAGGCGAGTAGCGCTTTTGGAGGCGCTGCGTGCGTAAAATCTTCCCGGTGTTGCATGGAGGACTTTCAGAAACGGTAAAGGAGAATGAATGAATCTAAATCAAACTCGGCGATTGATTGAGGGGACAGGGGCAGTTACGTGAAGGAACAGAGGGGAGGTGGACTCCTCTGCTCCGCGGGAAAGGATACGGGACTAGAGGAGAGGACGGAGATGACTTCGCGGCAGCGTGCAGCCCCGTGGGGGCGGGGTCATCAAGTCAGCAGCAGCGATTCCCACACACTGACGCTGCTGCCTCCGGGGTTTTCTTGCGCTGTGGTAAGCTGCCTCTGCTGCAGGTCTCACGCTGTGGTGAGATTTAATGGAGTCTTGGGATGTGTTTGTCTTCTGTAGCCTGTGGCTGATGAGGTTACACAGCTCCTGGGAGTGTGCGTATGTGATGTCATTGACCTTTCCCGTGATGCCATTCCAGGTGACGTTCCGACGGACTGCGGGAACCAGACGATTGTTTTCACTCAGCGGGAGGAAGATGGAAACTGAAGATTACTACGCTTGACCTTACAATTAAAGGATATTTCTTGTGAATGAATGCGACTCAGAAATGTCTTTTAATTGTTTGGTTAAGTCTAGTTCGGCTAGAGATGAACCTTCAGAAAAGGTGCTGCCTGCTGATGGATCCTCGACAGGCTCAGCTCGTTTACAGCCTTAAGATATGGAGCCCCAGAAATGACAAATGTATCCGTCTGCTGGGTCAAAAGAACATGCAAATACCCTACTGGTACGAGCTGAATGGCATCATCAGTAAATTGAGATATTTCAGTAGTAACATACAGCAGTAACACGGCCAAAGATCCGTTGGTATTTAATTCACCCTGCCATTAGTTGTATTTGGATTCCTGAGGTAGCTTATTAGTAACATCAGTGGCCTGAGGGACTGGCCTCCTTTGACTAAAGTCTTATTTAGAAGTCAGAATCACTCTTGCACATTCAACCAAATATTCAAAAGCACACATTCAGTTTATTTTGGTCAACAAGTCTTTAGCAGAATTCTCGGCTCACTCACTAAAATATTTGTGTTCAAATAAATCTGTTTGGAGCGCGTGTGGGAACCGGTAAGGTCTAAGCTGTGCGTGATCACTTTTTAAATCTGCACCTGAATAAAGGCTTTTGATTTTACTAAGCTCTAAAACAATCAGTGCACTTGTTAATTAGCTCAGATACGCCTGGATGGATTACGAGACAATGGCCCCTGGGCACAGACATGTAAAGGCCCCTGCCCCTCCTACAATGCACCAAAAGCCTGAAAGAGGCCCAAAATGACTAGAAACAACAGAGTGGCAGCCATGTTTTCTCCATCAGCAGTCATTTTGTCTCCTTGCCATTGTTTTTCTGGGTGGATGTTTTGCATCCATTTGCAGATGATTTGAGTCTTTGCGCATCTTTGTTTGGTCATTTTGCCCCTTTTGTGGTCATTTTGTGGGACTGTGTGGTTGTTATGCATTTCTTTGTGGTCACTGGGTTTGTTTGTAGCCATTTTGTGCGTCTTTGCAACCATTTTGCAGTAGTTTTGAGTCATTGTGTCTGTTGCTTCATCGTTATAATCACTAGGCCTATATGTCAGTATCACAGCACCTTTTAATAGCAACCTCACCACAATCAATACCAACCAATATATCAGCAGAAATTCATCCTCCTCATTCATAACTCGTTCACATCACCAAGTGCCGCTTTCATCTTAATTGATTTTTATAAATATTTTACATTGTGTGGAATTTATAACTCAATTATAAATTCTATAAATTTGAATTAAAAAAAAAAGCTTTCGTCTGTGTAGTAATCATTACATGCTGTATACTTCTCTACAGTTATAGGGATTTTATATACAATTCTATAAAACATACTTTATATTCTAGGGATTTTATATACAATTCTATAAAACATACTTTATATTCTCTATTTTGTTGCTGTCCAAAGAAAACCACGCATCTTCAAAATTTGGTGACTTAAAATTTTTATGATACAACATATTTCTGTATGTGTTGAGAAAATTATTCCTACTTATTAAGGTAAATAAACAATTTTTAAACCATCAGCTTAAAATGTGTTGTTACAAAGCTGCTTTTTTTGGCTGCTGAAAAGTTTAGACTTCTGGAGATACGTGGTTTTTACAGGACATTATACTATATCAGAATATGATATGAGATTTTTATTAGATCATATGATCGTGTTGTTACTTTTTTATATTAGATAACAATTGAACTCTTGATAATCAATTATTTTTGCACATTACTGTGTGAAACAGACTCGCACAGAGGTGACGTGGCCTGTTAGCGCGGGTCACTGCTGCCATCGGTGGAGCGCCACACCCCCTACTGGCCACAGACTGTTACTGCGAGGCTTTTATTCTGAAGCACAGAGACAAACACAAAAGCTGATGTGAATGGAAACTATTGCCTCTATACCACACACGTAACAGAATGCAACCATCAGTGTCTAAATCCAAGTGTCAGTGGATCACACACTGTTTTCTTTCACACTATTCTCACTTCTCTCCTGTTTATTAGTGGCAAACAGTATCAAACACTAAACAACAGTTAATAACAATGTAGCTGAGAGCAGATGTAACCTCCTCTGCCACTGTAGGGGTTAATGAATGATCCTCACGGTGCATTGTAAAGACACTGTTGACTCTGTGAATGTGTTCAGACTCTCAGATGTTCGGTAACAGCAGTTCTGTGGGTGTAAATCCGTCCTGGAGTTTTTGTATAAAGACATTTTTTCATGTGTCGGTGTCTTTAACTACCACACTGATTTCACAGAGAAATGCTTATGCATGATTGTAAAAGCTGAAGGATCATTTAAAAAAAATCTTTTCTATCCTTTTTGGTTTTGGTCTTTGTTTGCATGATTCATAAAATGGATCTCATAAATACTACTGCTCCTTATTCTCCTACACGAGTTTAAAATTCTGATGTGTTTACTTTGAAGCAATCGTTTATGCACTGAGTGAACGTGCCTCTGAGACTGAACAGTAAGGACCGTCAGCGAAATCTGGAGCTCCATTAACAGTGAAGTCTGACTTTTGTTATGAAAGCCATGATTTATTAATAAGATGAAGAGAGTGAAGAGGAGGAGCGGCTTTCCTTCTCTTTGATGGAAACTTAATCTTCAGCTCGTCCCTTCAACTCAGCAGCTGAATCAACGCAGGGCGAACAGACGCGTGATGACACAGCCGATCACACACACACACTAACCATCATCTCTGAATCAGTTATCACATCAAAACTCTGCACAGGAATCATGCGCTCACCCTGAAAAAGACTCTTCTCCCTCCAAATATAAACCCCTGCTCCTTCCATCTGTTTCATCAGGAGTGAGCTCCAGTGTGGATGACAGTCTAATTGCATCCTATTCTCTCTGAGGTTTAATGGGCTGTCAGGTAGCATCATTACACACTTTCATTGCTTCCCTGCATGACTTGCATATTGACAGTAACTGACAATACGCGTGTGTGTTTGTGTGATGGAGCGATGGTGCAAATTGTTTCTTGTGTGGGACCATACAACTAAAGAAGATCGGTTACAGGAGCCAGCTGGGGTCAAATGCTCTGTCTCTAAAGGTCCCCACAGGAATGCAACAGTAAGGAACACTCAGGGGTTTGGAGGACTTCTTTAAATGGTTGCAAATGAGTTGTTTTTTTTTTTTTTTTTGCTTCTAACATAAAACATTTCAAATCACAAATTGGGTCATGAAGAGTTGTCCCGACATATGCAAAGGCAATCGTGCTTTTTCAAATGGCCACAAGCAGAGAGAAAGCTACAGGAGGCTGAGCCTATGTTAAAGGAGGTGCGTGTCACTGAACGTTACAGTCATGTCAACCTATCCTTTAAGATACAGCAAGCAGCTGATCCCTCGTCTCAGTGATGACCCACAGGAGTGTACCGCTGCAGGCGAACCAGACCTTCTTCATAAAGGTAACAAATACAAACTGGCCAGACTTTGGTTAGGGTTAAGCACAAAGGGAACTCAGGTAGGTTTCACACAGGAAACAAACAGTGGTCTCCAGCGTCAAAGTTCTGTGTTTTGCCAGCCGTCCGTCCATCCGTCCGTCCGTCCACCCTGACCTCCTCCCTATGCTGACTTCATCATGCTATAACAGCATCAACTAACTTTTCTCCTTTCATAATTTCTGTGGCTGCTAGGTCACTTAGCAGTAACCATGGGTCACAGTGAGCTGCTGGCACCGATGACCTACAAGAAGGATGGCCTCTGACAGATCATTAACCTCTCAGCTCACTTTCTTCTACACTGCCAAACTGTGCAAAACTGTAAATAAGCTTGTGAACCCCCTAAGAAGCAAACCAAAACATCTCTTTAACAATGAATGTAATAACCACAGACTGGTGAGAATGATTCCCCCTCTGCCCCCTGCACCCAAACTGCCTTTCTCTCTTTCAGTTTTCATATTTCAGTGATGAAATGTGCAGAGAGAACATCGCATGAAGTGTAAATGTGCTTTGTTAAGACTTGTTGAATAGAACCTAGAGTTATGGCTAACAGTTATTTTGCAAAAACTAACACGGAGAAAAGGGTTTTGAACATGTAGTCAGAAAACAGAGTCCACATCTGTGGCAATGATGGTGGCCTCAACCATGAAAATGTGTGAAAAATGATCATTTAGGGACTGTACACAAATTGCTTGGTGGTGGATGGAGGAGAAAAGGGCAGCAATAGAGTAGTGTCCCTTTTTGGCAGAGCAGATCAGTCTATTTTTAACAGCCTGAATTTGCATTTTAGAATTTCTTTGTGACATAAATAAAAATTGGAAGAAAACAGTTGCTCTAGTGCGCACCATGGTTTTATAAGTCACATGCAGAGGGCAGCTATCGTGCTTCTTCTCCAGGGCTTTTACAAACGGAATGAATGTTGTGTCTATCAGACACTCCTGCTTCACTTTTGTCTACATTTTAACAAAAGATTTGAAAAGTTAAATATATCAGCCATTATTATAATACGGTTTCAGCCTTTTATTGTTTGCCATAACTCAGCAAATTGCTTATTCCACTCTTTCTGCAGTAGTGGCGCTGTGAAAAATATTGCTTCATTAAATAAATCAAAGTTTAACCTGAATCACACTCATGTTTTAGAAAAAGCTCTCCCAGTCATGTTCTATTTTGAGATGTATATGTTTTTTGAGAGATCAAGGGTAAGGTCTAAGTAAAATATTAATAATGCCGTGGAGCATCTTAGAATTTTTTAATCTTAAATATAGGATTTAACCCCTCTCCTCTCCCCACTCAGTGCTTCATTGGGCTCATGAAAAGAAGAATGAAGTGCACAAGTTGTAAAACACGGAGGAGACTCGGAGGATCATTTGGCTGCTGACTGCAGACAGAAACATTGCTTCTTCAGTAATCAACTTTCCAAACAAAGCAATAATGCTGTGCAGATTGGGCTGAGCCGCAGGGAGCGGCAGACAGATCGGATCACATTCATCAGCAGCCAGACGCCTGTCTGAAGCCGGAAACCACGTCACACAGCGCCAGGGTGTGTGCATGTGTGAGCGTGCAGAGCCAAAAAAGTAACTATAAATATTCTCATCGCTGTAGCAGAGAAGCTTGTGTCATATATTGTTCAAGAGAAATCTAAAATAAATCATTCTGCTCTCACATCAACAGATTTTTGATGACGAACTGCACTCATCTATTTTTAGAGGAACCATGGGGCAGCGCCTTGTTGTGCTCTTACATCTCAGTCAGGAACATTTTCCATTTCAGTCTGCTATGAAGAGCATCGTCTCTGCTGGTGGACGGTGTGATGAGCGTGCTTCAACCCTTTTAAAACTAGTTTGTAAAACCATCTAAGAGCAGCATCTGTTTGCAGTCTGAATGTTGTGGTTCATGTCTACTCTGTCAGTGGAGTTCAGAGCCGCAGTCCTTCGTTAATTTTAACACGTTTTGTTGCTGAGTAGCTCTGTGTTGTGGGCCAGTGGGGCGTAAAAAAAATCTGCCAGTGAAAAAACTCAAGACAAATATTTTTACATCTAGAAATTTATTTAGACAAAAAAAAAAAACTATATTGCAATGATAACAAAATAATCTCCACCCACCCACTGTCTAAACCGCTTGTTCTTGAATAGCACACACACACTCACTCCTACAGGCACCAGACAACCTAACCATGTCTTTGGACTGTGAGAGGAAGCTGGAGCACCTGAAGAGAACCCACGCAGGCACAGGCAGAACATGCAGACCCAGGTCAGCCCAGGTTCGAATCCGGAACCTTCTTGTTGTGAGGCGACAGCGCTAACCACTGCATCGCCATGCCGCACTGAAATAAACTCACTGCATGAATTATTCTCGACAACTTTCCCCCTTGATTTCTCATGAAACCAGGGCTTTAGGATTCAATTACAGACAAATAAACATTTGTTTTTTACAATGCATCAACATCAAACTAAATAAAAATGACAATTTTTAGTTCTGTATGCAAAATCTGTTGTAGGAAACAGGAAAAACTCTTTTCTCCTAATAAACAAGGTCTTTATTAGACAATGTGACAACACTAAGACTTTGTCTAGCTCTCGCCTCCACACTCATTTAAAAATCCCGAGGACAAAGGAGCATGGCAGCAGGTGAAAACAGGAGGAGGACTGAAAGCAAGATGGATCTGTCTTAAAAATCAAAAGCACTTTTCAGATATGTTCATTAAATCTGATCACTCCTCTGCCATGAATATTCAGTCTAGTGCGACTGTCACGACACCGTGTTTTATTCCTTGAAGTCAAATTCTGATGGAAAGCTGAAAACCCTGAGCTGTTGCTGTGACCTTTTCAAAAGTTGACAACACTGAAATAGTCGGATTTTAAAAAGAAAATCAAGTCATTTTGAAAATGCAAGGACGCAATGATGAGGCTGTGCCTCATCTTTATTCATCAAATACAAAAAAATTGATTTAGCTTTTCCCTGTCAAGCCGTCCTTCGACTGAAGGCAACAGGTAGCGCTCAGCTGTCAATATGTTGAACCTCTCCGAGGTTTTGCTCTTCAGCTTTTCAGGCAGCTGAGATCTGAGGCAATGTGGTGAAGAACACAAACCTGATCAGAATATAAACAAGACAACTGCCACTTACTGTGAGAAATAGCAGTTTCATGAGCACAAGAGCACTGACTGCCAAAGGGAAGAAATAAGCAACACCAAGAATGAACGTCTTGTACTTGTGGGTGACGCTGTTGTTCTGATAGCTCTACATCACTTGGTCTAAAACAAGACCAAGATCCAGTCAGGATTTGCCCTAAGTATGATATAACAATAATAATCACCTTTATTTGGTCAAGTATGTTACACACACACACACACGGAAACTGTTTCCGGCACAGAACCGAGGCAGCCAGCTGCGGCGCCAACTCACACCAATGTCTCTAACCATCGGGGGAAACCTGGGGGTTCAGTGTCTTGCCCAAGGACACTTCGACATGTGGACTGTAGGCACCGAGATTCGAACCTCGGACCCTCCGGTTGAGAGACGACTGTTCTACCCACTGAACCACAATCACCCCTGATATATGTGCCAATGATGAATGTTCTCTGCCCCAACACATTAAAGTGAAGGGAACAACTCTTCCAGGAAGCTTTGGTTAATAAATTAATGGTCTGAAACGTTTATGTATGAAACCTGACCCAGCCAATGAGTAAGAGCAGTGGAGTGACTCATTTGCCGATATGTGCCACAACAACAGGACTCTAACTTTGCTCTCAGGCCTCCTCTGTAAAGAAGCATTAAATAAAAGAGAAGAAAACAAACATCTTGACAAGGAAAGAGGAAAAATGCGAATAAACAAGGCGAACAAAGACTGCAACCAAAGAATAAACAACTAAATAGCTGCTATCTCTGGTCTCTGAATGGGCTTTTTTAGCCTGCAAATAACTTCAAGTGTCCTGAAGCTGTAGAGAGAGCTGTGATTCAGCGCTGGAAGGGAGCACTATCCATCATGGTAAAGTAGAGGCCGGTAGAGCAGCGGTGAAAGAGAAAGAGAAAAAGTTGTCTGGAGCTGTGAAAAAGGATTCCAGGCACAAACGGCTCCTCCTTGGCTGTGCTAAGAAATCTTCTGTATGCTGAGTGATCTCTGTTTCTTGCTGCACTGTGTCCATCCATTGTCCTCCTGTGCTCTCCTCCACAGTCTGTCAGTGAACGCGTTTCCCTCTGGTTTGCGCGTCTATGTCTGCGTTAGGCCTGCGCCACAAATTGAAGACATATCTAAACAGCAGGTGGGCTCCAGTGCATTGATTTCCTTTTACTCTGGGGACAAATGGAGTTTCAAAAATGCTTCTTGTGTAAGAATCGATCGATCGATCAAAATTTACTTCTAAAGCGCCTTTCATACATGCTTCCTAAATCAATGACAATAAAGCAGTTAGCAATGTTCTGTCCTAAATGTTTTGTTTGATTTGAGCAAAATTTTACACATTGAGCTAGAATTCAGAAAAAACCAACATCCACTGAAAAACAAGTGAAAGCTCAGCAGTGAACCAATCTGTCATTACGAAGGAGAGTGGCGAGATGCAGAGGTGATGAGGCTCAAGTGGGAAACAAGCTGCTGAACATTTAATGTGCCTTTATGCATATTACTGTGCAGTATAGGGAGAAGTGGTTCAAGCTCCTCTTCATGTAATCACTTGGCCCACGTTACCCGCGTCATCATCAATCTCACCAGCAGGACGTATTACAGCATTTGCTCATTTATCCCTGTTCGGTCCAAAGGTAATAAAACACTTCTAAAAATGAAAAGAAGTTGCACACACACTTTTGTGCCAGACATTCTGTTTTTTTTCTCCACTGTTAATTCAAGGAGAGAAGAGCGAGTGAAGGTATTCACTGGAAAGAATCTTCTTCATGTCTGTGACACCCTGCTGACCAGGGAAAAAACTGATAAGCCTACGTGCACAGACACACTCCTCTGGCCACCATCTAACACAGTGTCATGACTGTAGAGTTCAGTTAATTTGCTGCTGTAGTTAGATCAGGAAAAAGAGCAGCACTGACTGCACATCCTGGAAATGGAGCCCAAACACAAAGCACAGGCTTGATTAAGCTGCAGGGGGTTTTAGCCTGCAAATACTGTGGTGTTGTAGCCAAGACATTTCATTTATATTTTCACATCTCTAGAAGAAGCAAGTGCACCAAAGGCAGAGTTCCTAATTACATGTAATCAGAAGGTTACCACAAAGGCGCCGCTCCTCCTGAGCGTCAGTCAGAACAACCTGAGGAACAACCAAAAGCATCTGGTCATGTGTGGATTTCAAAGCTCAGAAACAACATCACTGTTTTAAAGAATAAAGAAGCATCTGCACACACACCTCGCTGCTGTAACAATATGAGGTGATGTCGAGGCCGATGGGTGAAACTGCTCTGGGAAGATTCTGCAAGCAAACTGTGACCGCAGTGCCTCAGATTAGCACACACTCAAATCCACACACTCACACCAAGTCCCCCTCTCAGTCTCATTACACACAAACCTGAACATGTGAATGGTCTAATTTTGCCTGCTCAGTGCAGCAGGCAGGTATTGATAACACTGCAGCTACTTGTCTCCTCGTTCTTCTTCTCCTGTTCTGCCTCTAATTATTTCTCTCTTTTCTCAGTTGTCTCATGAAACTTCAGAACCTCAGGGGTGTGCAACCCTGTTCCCTAGGAACTGTTTATTTACAACTTAAGTGCAACAACACATACATTAACATTGATTCGTTTTTGACTGACAAAGAAAAGAGTAAATTAACTGAAACACAAATTGTCTGGGTATAAATTGTCCACAGTGATTTTAACCTCAGACATGACCACAGGAGCTCCTTCCTGTTTCTAACTCTCTTACTCCCTCTAGCTCCTCTCTCCTTTTTCTTACCACCCCTCCCTTCTGGCTCTGCCTCATTCCCATTCGACTCACATGGATGTGCTCAGATACCTCCCCCTTTTCTGCCTCAGTGGATCCTCACCGACAGACAGTATTGGCATGTACTGAGGGCTGCACTGTAACAACAGCCCTCCTCATGGACGCAGCATTAGTCACAGGCCTGAACACACGCAGAGATGTTCAGGCAGCAGACTTTAAAAGGGGTTTGTGTCTGATCAGTAGTAGGAAAACGGCAGCTGATGAAGTTCTGCTGCATTAATGCTGAACAGAGAAGAAAGTCAGGAGCTTCATGTTCATTAACAGAGTTTATGATGGTGTTCAGCGGAAGGTCAAAGTCTCAGGACCTAAACCTTGTGTTTCAAGTCCTAAACAACTCCTCCAATGCCATCAACTGAATTACTGAAATGAAATACAGTAATAAATGCTGCTCAATAACAGAAAGAATCTGTGCTTTTTAAGATAGGCATTTAGTCTCATCTAGTAAACTTTATCACATGTAAAGTCAGATGTACACTGGCATCATTTACAGTGTCTGAGCTGAATCTTGGGCTTGAAGAGGATTTCAGTCTCTGATGTGTAGTCAACAGATCTCAGGCTGGACTTCCAACCTCTGTTCAAATCATAAAAAGATGAAGCTTAGACTTCAGGAGACAAATATGAAAGCTTGAGGTGTTTCAACTAGATTTTCTAGGGCTAATGAATCTGCAGAGAATCATACAGTTCAGTTTTGCATCCCCTCACTTTGAAACACCAAAAGATTTTTTTTTCTCATCAGCATGATGTTCCATGCACATTCAGCTGGTGCAAATGTTCATTCATCAACAAATGGTACAAAAAAGGTCCAGGAGTAAAAAAAAAAAAATGAAAACCATATCAGTGCAAAAGTCTGAATCCCCCTTTAATGAAGTGCCTTCTAATACTCTGTGCGTCCTCCCTAACCTCCTCCGTCCTCACTGGGTTCCCTCTGCGCAGCATTTGGATCCTTTCAGATGTAATTTTAGCCCATTCTTCATGGCAGACTCATCCCAAGTCTGCTATGTACAGCCCAAGCCATTTTCAAGTTTTAGACGGTATTATAAAAAAAAGTGTTTAGGTTTTGCATCAATACAAAGGTATTTTTACAGCTCAGGGAGCGATCGATCAGAGGGCTGCAGCAAACTGATGAAAAGAGCTGTTGCTATTCATTTGCTGGATTGTTGATCTGCAGGATGAATGGTTAGACAAGAGGACACAGGCTTTGCTTTTAAAAAGTACAATTCCACTAGATGAAATGTTAAAGATCTCACAGGGAAACGTGGGAGAGAATAATAGCAGTGATTACAACAACTCAGTCATGCTGGCAACAACACAACAAATAAAGATAAAGCATCTTCACAAACTGTTTTACTGGAATAAAGAGGAGATTAAGATGAGGGAAGTGGAGAAAAACCAGCATCCGTGTAGTTTCAAGCCATGGTGCAGACCGGCCATCATTTACAGTGCACTGTCTTTCCCATGTGAGCACACACAGACAGCATCCTTGAGTGGTGCTGCAGTGTCCAAGAAATCTGGCAGGCAGGCAGGAGAAGCACAGCAGCGTGGGCCAACAACCACAACAACACAGTGAGCAGCACAGTAACATTTGGGCTAACATTCAAAATCCTGCCACTTCACCAGCATCATGAACTTTCTCATGAGAATTTCGATCTCAGGGCAGAGATTGAAATGTGTCTGTGCTACAGCTCAACTCAGTCAGTTGATCCACAGCTGGAACAGTTCAACAACCACTGGATAAACAGCTGTCAAAGCTTCTTCAGATGATCATGGTCCCGATAACTTCCTGAATGACTCGGTGGTCTTCTAATGTCTCATTAATCACCGTCAAGTCAAAATACAGATTTGTCCAATTATGAACAAATAGCAGCAAATCCAACGATGCTCCCATCAGCCTCAGCTGATAATTACTTCATTTTATCATGCTGAGAGGGAAATATGGTAAATTAGATTTACTTAGCAATACCATGTTTGAGTACTTTCATTCTTTGCTACTTTATACTTTGACCTCACTACATTTTACAGAAAAACACTTTTTACTCACTACATTTATTTGATAACTTCAGTTACTAGTTACTTTTCAGACTGAGATAATTAAATAAAATATACTATAGTCATAACTGGTGTGAAATTCACAAGTTTAAATAAAATATACTATAGTCATAACTTCATTGATGCCTGGTGTGAAATTCACAAGCTAGCCAGCACTATGTAAAGTACTTTAAAGTATAAGCATATAACTTAGTTAACATTTAGCTCTACCTTTACTAGCTTCAACACTAACTGTGATGTACACAATAATACACCAATAATTACAGGTCCAACAATACGATATAATTCATGTGAATTGAGCCATTTTACTTTTAGTACTTTAAGTATATTTTATCTAATACTTTTGTACTTTAACTTAACAATTTGAATGCAGGACTTTGACTTGTAACAGAGTATTTTTATACTATGGTACTGATACTTTTACTGAAGTAAAGAATCTGAATACTTCTTCCACCACTGACTCTGAGTATGCTAAAGTTAGCGGTTAGCTCAAAGTCAGCTTGACGGAGCTTCACTCAGTCTTGTAGTACTTGAGTCCAGAACTCAGATTTGAGTCCAGGTTTTCAGACTCGACTTCTACGGAGGACTTGGACTCAAGCACCGACTGCGTTCAGACTCGGAAGTTGGAAACAAGGACTCAGAGTTCTTTTTTTTTTTGTAGTAGGGCATAATAATTTGGCATAAGATTCTGATATTAAAACCTGTGTACCCGCACCATGCTGTATCCAGTACACTCCCACCGAAGCGCACACTCCACCTTTCTATAAATGGTTGTTACGTATCAAACTGCCAAGCCAGCTGGTGATGCAACACACTGTTAGAAAGTTTAGAATATAAAATGGTGAGAGCTGTGTCAGTTGTGTTTAACATAGAACTTGATGACTCTGACTCAGGTAACGGGGGCTCGACTCGGATTATTCTTTGGTGACTCAGACTCAAACACTAAGGACTCAAGACTCGACCTGGACTCGAGGTTTAGTGACAACTACAACACTGTCATTACTGTAGGGTCTTGGTTAAATGGAAAGAAGGGCAAAGCAGCAGACACCAAAGGTTACCACACTTGGTGCTAACTGAGCTGCAAAGGTGTTTCAACATACTTATGATACAAAAAGTGTTTGCCAAAGAAGTCGGAAAAAGGTAAATTCAATGAACGCTTGAAGTAAACGACAAACGAGAACACAGTGAGAGGTGACTTGAAACCCCAGCTGCCTGGTAACCCCCGTCTCACTTGCCTGTAAATAATGGCAGAACCAAGTCAACACTGCATTAAAGAGGCTTGTTTCTCAAGTGGTGTGACATTTATTTACTTTAACTGAGAGGCGCCTGAGTCTCGAGCCAGCCGGGGTTTAAAGCTGTGCTCTCCTCAAAAGCCTTTACAGGCTGAGATGTGAGAGTCAAAGATGTCTCACCCCTTTGAAAATATGAAGCCTGAAAAGTTAATAAATCAGTTTTCCCCACTGG
This sequence comes from Monopterus albus, assembly GCF_001952655.1. Taxonomy (NCBI): domain Eukaryota; kingdom Metazoa; phylum Chordata; class Actinopteri; order Synbranchiformes; family Synbranchidae; genus Monopterus; species Monopterus albus. Next base: position 2,012,485 of record NW_018127947.1, on the reverse strand, counting down.
GTCAGTGAAAGCTTAATATTAAACCTGTTTACTTTTACATCTCTGCCCTTTTCTCAGTGGCTGCTCCAGTGTCCTCTCTCTTGGTCTCCTTCCACATCCCTCAATCAAACACAAACCTGACATTTAAAAAAAAAAGTGATTTTGTCTTCAATGCTGCTTGAAAAATACTTGGAAAGGGGGAGGAATGGTGCAGCTGAAGTCCCTCTCCAGCTCCCATTCACTTCAAGGCTGCCCAGCCAGTTATTTGGCTTCGTGCTGTCTGGTTGCTTGGTGACGAAAGATCAGACCCACTGTGTCTGGGTGCAGTTTGTGCATAGTAAGACAGAGAAGGGAGAAAACAAACCATTACATCCCAGATCATTGTCAGAACTGCTTGCTGCCGTGTGATTTGTATTAACGAGCAGTTGAACAAGTGTGCCTAATAAAGTGGCTGGTGAGCGTATTAAAAAAACCCTAAAATATCCACTGAATCAAAGCAAAATCCTGACTTTCCAATCCCTGACGTGTCTGTCCACTGGGACTCCTGGACTCTTCAGCTGCTTCTGTACTCGACTGTGTCAGTATGTGTTGTCATTTCCCTTCAAGACTGAGGCACAGAGCTGAAGAAGTGGATCAATGACAACCAAAGTACTTTCCCCTCATCTCGACTCACTCATCAACTCTCCCCCGACTCTCCATCAGCCCCGTTCCTCGTCTGTCTCCCTGCTGCTCCTCCTGATCAGCCCTGACAACAGCGTTCACTATTCATTAGGTGAGTTAGCGGGGAACCTGGACCAGGGTAAGCCTCAGGCACAGGTGGGGACAGAAAGGACATCCAGGACTTCAACAGCACCCAGGGCGCATACACATAGACACACACACACACACACACACACACACAAACACACACACTCTATGA
>NW_018127947.1:1936415-2011452 GCF_001952655.1 Monopterus albus | reverse complement strand
CACCACCCCGCACACACACACACACACACACACACACACACACACACACACACACACACACACACACACACACACACACTCTGACTCTTAGAAAGTTCAAGTGAGGTGGGTCATAGTTAGGTTGAGAGAAAGAAGTAAAATAAACGTGACGGCTAAACAAGCCTGAGTGCAGCAAACTGAAGAACAACTGACTGAGAAGTAACATTTTAATAGAACTAGGTACATATCTGAGCACAGTACAGTCGCCTTGCAGGTTCACACTCTACTTTTAGAGAGATTAAATCAGCGCATTTTATTTTATTACCTCCATTTATTCACATACACATCAGAGCTCGTCTCCATCACTTGAGCTGCTGTTATCATAAGGCCAGAGGAGCCTGAGCGTGGATGTTTCCACACATGACTCACAGGAGAGGGGTAAAGATGGCGAGTGCATTTACTCCTTTTTACCATTTGGCTATAGAGGTGCATCTCAGTTACTAGATTTCAATCTGTGCTTCTTGGACACATCCATGATTAGCTTTATAGATAATTAAAAAGTTGTGCAATCTGCCTATGAAGTGACTGAGTGTAAACTGGGTCACTGAGTGGAACAAGAACAGTTATATAAATGCACTTAAAGATCTTCTGAGCAACGATCTGTTTTAATCTTTCTTCAAACCTCTCCAAAATGTTTTTTTTTTTGGCCTAAAACTTCACCACAGCACATGATAAGAGGGTTAGTTATTAGTCAACAGTAACTCTGAACAGCTAATCTGTAGCACATCTCCCACCGCTGCTAATTCAGGAAGCGCTCCTCTGGTAGGGTCAGATCGGTCAGAGGGCTCACTGCAAGGGAAAAGTGAAAATGTTGTTTCAATATTATTATGTAAACTACCTGCTCTGCAGTCGTCCTATCATACCATCAGCTATAGCACTAAATCTACCACTCGAATTCTTGTAAATGTTCCTAGGATGAACTCTGAGCTTGGAAAAACAGCTGTGAAAAACCCTGGGCCTGGAACGAGCTGCAGAACACCATTACTGTAGAAACACTGCCTTCTGTTACAAACCACCCTGAAGAAAATGTGCAGCTGTTTTACATGACCCTTGGCCTGAGGTCAAACATATTATTCATAACACCGGCATGGCCTATTTACTTGTATTTTTGCTCTTTCCCCTTGTACTTTATTTTGCATTGTGCACGTTTTAACTTGTCAAATAGATTTTCCATGGTTTTTTTCCGCCATCTTGACCAGGACTCCCTGGAAGAAGAGACCTTGTATCTCAGTGGGACCTTCCTGGTTACATAAAGGAGCAAATTTATGTAACCAGGAACAAATAAAAATGATAAAAACGGAGGCAGTTGTGTGAGGAATGAAGACGAGAGCTTCAGGAAGCCCCAGGCTACTCACACACCTCACACATGACTGCATGAAGTGGGCGCTCCTGCTGGACTGTAGACTTTGGAAAGTTACAAACATGCCCGTATTTTCTTTCAGCTAAATGATTCAGGGCTTTAATGGAGAGTTTTTCCATCTCTGTTCCAGTAAACATCCCCTCCTCACTGGTTAAACTGGCAGTGCTTATCTTTGTCTTTTGGAACACAGGTTGCTGTTGGTTTGTTTTCTTCATCAGTACAGGATGTGATCTTGTGCCAAACAGATCTGAGCTGACTAGCAAATCACAGTTAGATGCAAATCTGTCTACACTGAGTTACCCTCTTTTCTGCTGTGTCAGTTCTGCATCTGGCCTGTAGAGAACAAAACCGACGCTGCCTGTTGTGTGTCTGTTTTATTTGCCACAGGGGACCTGAAGCTTTGTCTCGGGTAGTTTTATCCATGTGAAGAGTTTAAATACACACAGGTTGCTGCCACAGTAAAGCAGGATACAGTCGGCTTTGCAGAGCAGAATAAATCCTGAAAATGAATTATTGATTATTGCACTCCTATTGCCTCAGCTCTGTGTATGTTTACTTGCTCTGCACTTCACTAATCCTCCACTGAACACGACACCTTGATATTTTGTACTTCAGGTTTCACTGACAGATATCAGCACTTTCATTATCAAATCAAATCCAATTAAAATTGATTTATAGCACTTTAAAAACAATGTCTGGTTCACCAAAGTACTTTACAAGGGCAAGGTAAGGACTAAAATAAATAATATCAACATAGGAACAAACACACAAACTAAACAGAATCAACAGCTAAAAGAAGGAAGCATCAGACAATAACCCCATATTCACTTTGCTTCTGCCCTGGTCTGCTAAATGTTCACCAGCTGGTCACAAACTGTTCACCTGCTGCTGCACCGTTGGTTTTTCAGACAACATGCTTAACTGAAAGATTGTCAGAGAATAGTAAGAGTTTACATGAGCTAAATGTGCATTGGTGTGTTGTATTTTTTGTTCAGAGTAGTTTGTGATGGAGCTGTTAGTTGAAAAACTGAATAAATGCGAGTTGACTGAGTTCTGAGTTGGCGGCTTTGGGAAGGATCGGAATGAACAGCGAGGGGTTAATGTGAACTAACGTGAGCTGCGCTGTCACAGACTGACTGAGCTACAGGGCTAACACTAACACACATACACACAGCAAGGCACAAGCAAAATCTCTGATCCACACACACAACTGAATTACAGAGAAAAACATTCACAGAGTAAAGTGCACACATCCACGTGCGTCACCTTGAGAGAATGTGACACCACTGAACAGAAAAGTCTGACCTTACCCTCAGCACCAGCGCTGCACTCAGAGAGCAAATCATCAAATCATCCACAGCATCTAAGAGCCAACACACACACACACACACTTCTTAGCTCCACTTTATTACAAATTGGGTCTTATTTTTAATGTTTTGGGCTCTAACATGTTGGACCCATATCACTGCATATTGGTCCAACATGCCAACAAACATGTGGTCTACTTAACCACCAGAAGGATGAGAGAATGCCACATCCGCCCAGTTCACCTCATCTTTAGAAAAGATCTATTTTCATTTTTAATCATTAACCTGAAAAACCACATGTATTTAGAAAGTTCGTGTAGACTGACAAATATGTTCAGACACTTTACGATATATGTTTGTTAGCTGACATGCTAGGAATCAGGGAGAAGACTGACACAGGTTTTGTCTCTGTTCATCTTTGCCCTCGATACAGAGACAAGTCTTAAGCCTCGACAGAAGATGCGAGTTAGTGCACGTCAGATTTGTTACCGTACTTTGCTATAGCTAAGCCGCCATAGCTTCCCCCTGGTTCCAGTCTTTGTGCAAAGCCAGGCTGAACTCGTATTAACTGACAGTACACTGATGCAACAACAGATAAAAATCTTCTGACTCCCAAAAACAATAAACACAGTGCTATAGTGGTGACATTTTTCAACCAGCTTCAACACAGAGCAAACTTAAATTTCCTTGTGCCTTGTTTCAGAAGAACAAACTGATTCACTTTTCCACAAAGATCCTGACAAACACCAAACACGGATGATGATTTAAGACCAAGCAACAAACTGTGTGGTTGCACGTGTAGTGTGTGCACTGTACTCTTGTACTGCAAAGGCTTACAAAATGTTTTATAAGTTACAGCTACTGTGAAACTTTGACATAACATATATCCATGAATGTGTGAGCAATAACTACTCTATTTGCAGTTTAAGCTAGAAGAAACAAAACATCTTAAACAGTCAGGTTTAATCAGGTCTGCCTGCATTAACTGTAAAACTGGAACCACACTGGACTCTTAGCAAACAAAAGAATAAAACTACCACACTGTAATTTAAACAAACACAAGCTCTCAGCTTAATGTCCAGAGATCTATATGTTAGATACTGCAGTAATATCCAGGCTCAGACCTACCGAGTAGCTGCAGCTGGTGTTCTCTTATAACAGCACAGCGCTGCATTCACACATGCAGATTCATGTCCAGTGGTGGTGTACTAATGTGTCCTTTATCTAACAAAATATAAAACGAGTGATATGTTTCAAACTGAGATTAAACAAAACCTGAAAACTCAAGCACACGTTCTGATGTTTGTTACATCTGAGAATGCCTGTACCCTCCCAAAACAACTTGTTAAACAGTGACAGGAGAGTAGACAGGGTTTGAACTCCATTCTGTTTTCACACAGCTGCTTCTGCCACTTGGTGTCTGTGCAAACATAACCCAAACCATAAATGACTTAGAGGAAATACTGAAAGTGTTCATTTAAGCAGCATTTCTCAGCCGCTCCTCCGCCTGCAGGGCTTTGAGTGTGGCCGCCTGGAAACACGGTAAGCCAGGTTTTATGGACAACTGGATCTTTACTTTCCTAACAGTGAGCCTGCTACTGGGGGCAAAAATGAATCAACTCAAGTTAGCAAGTGAGTGTGAATCTTTGTACTGAATGTACCAACTAGAATCAAGGAGGAGACTTTAACATTTTACCACATCTAAACTGTAAGAACCAGAACACTGTGCACACTGTTGATCAATTACTGGGGTGAAGTTCAGGAGGTAAACAGCAGCAGAGATATATATATATATATATATACTGTCTATAAGCACAGCCCAGGAAACGTGAGCCAGAAACAGGATTTCTGGTTCAATCACAGTCAGATAATGATGTCAGAGTGCAAGACGTCAGGAGAAAGTTCAAGTGAAAAGTGGGTGATTTAAGACAAGCTCAGGGTTAGTTACTATTTTGAAGTGAAGCTAGTACAAGAAAAGTCAGAAAAAAAATGACACACTGCAATCATGCAGTTTAAGATGCTTGAACAGGGCTGGTTCAAGATGTAGTCTGATGAATCCAGGTTCAGATACTTTAATTTAGACCTAGATGAAATTGTCTGACAGACCAGATTAATGACCACAAACACAAACCAAGCAAAACCTACAATCTGTTCAGCCGCTCAAAAGCCTAAATCTTTTCATGCAGTTCTTTTATTGACACTGGAAGGAACAAAACCCAGTGTCTACAGTGTTCCTGCGCTCCTTAATTATACACGTGCACATGCCTGAGACATGCAAACATTTACACGAACACAGACTAAACGAGTGAGCAGCCTGAACAGTGTTGGATGCGTCATGTGAGCATGTGAGTGCTTCCTGTGAAAGCAGTCCATGCAGCAGGCTTCTCTTTCTAGTCTGACAAGACAAATAATTTGTTTTGACTGCTTCAATTACAATAATCAAGTCTATTCAAAAGGACCCCTGCTGTGCGAGTGTGTGCTTCTGTGTGTGATAAGAAATCTGAAAACAAAAAGAGAACACAGGGAGAGCTGCAGATACAGGAGCACGTGGACGTAGATAAATATGTAAATGATTAGTTTTTGTGAACTATGGGTCATCGAGTTCGAACAGCTGAATAGAAGTGACAAAGTCACAGTGGCCCCTGTCACTGCATCACACAATGTGAAGGTTTGGGACAGATCAATCAATATATTGGTGATTTAGCTATTCTTAGATCCTTATGAGCAGTTAAGTAAAACTGTTTGTCCTCAGGGCGGTGCTAGAATTAAGGCTATGGGGTCGTTAAAAGCAATAGGGTTCACCCTCACAGGAGCAGGAACTTCAGCAGTAAATTTCATAGCAATCAAACTATTAGATTTTGAAATTTTCCATGTACAGGTGTAATTATTGGCCCTGATTGTGATGCTTGAGAAAAGGTCAGGTGGTCACCGGGTTCATCCCCCGGGGAACATAAATAGTCAGTATCTTGTTTAGGAGCCAAAAACAAACAGTTAACCTGTGCTAAATGGATGTTTTTGATAAACTGGGGGCAACAACACTGACATATTATCCCCTTGTTAAGTTGCAAACATGTTAGCAAACAGCTAGTTACACAGCAACAGGATCATTCCTCTGGAGAGTTCACTGAACACATCTAGTCCAGCGTTCCCTCTCTTTGAGCTCCAGTTTGGCCTCCACCACCTCCTGAGGAAAGTTCACAGTGGCTGAAAACAGCTGCCTGCTTCTGCTGGAAATGAGATTTATGTTAGCACTGAACCAGGAGCCACGACTATGAGCAACACCTCTCACATTACATTGCATTTAATCCACTGTTAATACTAAAATATTGTTTAAAATAAAGGAGTTTTAAAGCTTGTGATAAGGAGAGGCAGAACTGGATGTGTTGTATGGTGAAGTCAGGTGTGATGAGGAGAAACGCAGGTCGAAACTGAACTTCACACGGTCGTTCAACAGACAGTGAACGCCTCAGACTGGCTGAGCAGAGCGCCACAGGCTCATCGATGGTACAGAATGGAGGAGATCAAGCTGGCTGCTCTTTTCCGCTCCATCAGACACACAAATAGTGCTCCTACACATGTGAGTGTTCTCAGAGGCACAGTCCTTCACCTCAAGCTCCAGAGATCTATCCCTGGATCTGATCCTGCAACCTGCTGCACCCAGTCAGCGTGGCTGTGCTACTGAGAATACAGGAGCTTCAGGTGGTATCACAGCGACACCACATGCTGAGAAAAACTCAACAAGATGTGGACTGTCCCCTATAGCCAGGTTTACAATGTGCAGTAGAGGAGAGTGTGAGAGTATGTTTGTGGCTTTTGTGAACTTGCAGGCTGTGATTACCTGGGAGAAGCAGGAGGCAAGGGAGCTAAAAAATAAATGTATTTATTGAAAGACAGTCAAGGAGGAGTGTGGCAGAAATACAGCAGGAAAAATGAAGACAGAGATCTGCTCGATCCTGAAAAATTCATCTCAAGGCAGCAGGGCACGCCTAAAGCAAGTTTGGCTTTCAATGATTAATTTATCTTTACACAAATCCCACAGGAGGAGGGTGTGTGTCTGTTTGTGTGCTCCTGCCTCCATCACGTCTCCCTGCAGGATCGCTGTAGCCGAGAGCAGCCTGGCTACAGTGAAACAACACAAAGTGCTTATGGGTATGTCCATACAATTACATATGGACTGTGTGTGTGTGTGTGTGTGTGTGTGTGTGTGTGTGTGTGTGTGTGTCAGACACAGAGACTGTACACCTGCATGCTTGATATACAGCAGGTATCTTGTACTGATTTAAGGGTAAAGTTGGCAATATTCCACATTTTTCTTGTCAACAAATCAACAAAAAGACCCAAACCAACAATCTGTTAGTCTGCCTCTGTCTGTAGCTGTACACCCCAGGTCCACCGATTTCCACTGAAGATGCAGGAATTTAAAATGGCTCAAAGATAAAGTTTTGTTTTGTAACAATTAGAAACTGACAGTGTGCTGAGAACCAGGCCAACCAGGAGGAAACATCTGTTGGGGACTATTTTCAGTGGTGGATGAATCCACATTTGGTGCCCAGCAGGATGTGGGATGTGGGGCAGAGTCGGAATCAATTACAGAGCAAAATAATGAGTCTCACTAACATGGTTCAAAAGGTCTTCTAGTGAATCTTAAGTGTTCTTCTTAAAATATACAGTGAAAGATTCATTTTCCATCTTGAATATTATTTCATTATTTACTTGGTAATGAAGGTTTTTCAAACAGTTTGATTGTGTGAATTCTTGATATTTATGCTTTCGAACATTGGTTTAATAAACCCAGAGTTGGGGCAGATCAATGTGATGGATTCATTCACTTTGCTGCTGAGCCTCAGACAAACTCAGCCCCTCCTGACTGAGGACATCATGTAACACAATCCTGGCTGTTTTCCATTCTATTCGTGTATTCCCAGGGGGTGGAGTCTGTCCAAGCTGACGCTGCGAAGCTGCCCACGCCTGGACAGGTCAGAGGCAGACAACCATTCACACTTATGGACAATTTAGAGTTACAAACTGGGGTAACTGCTCACCCGTCTTGACCACCTCCTGCTCTCTTTTACAAAAGTCTCATACCAGTTAAATAGCTGTAGGTAATCTGATAATTATTAAACAGCAGGGTGCAGATTTGGATTCAGGATCAGTGTTTAGCCTCTCCCTCAATGGAAGGCAGTGACTAGAGAGGAAAAGGTTATTTTCAATCGGGATAAACCTTTCTAATGTTTCATCTCCAGTCAGATTCTATCTGGTACGGATGAGGCTCAGACGTGTCCCCCGGTGGGAAGCCTGTTACAGCAGCACAGTAATGTCTCTGGTTTCAGAAACATACATTCAACAATCACAAATGTATGGTAAGGGTGTCCGGATAGTTTGACATATAGCTGCAGTAAGGCTCTGTCTTTCCATTCCAGCCTCACTGAGCCAGTGTGTTCTCTCCCTTTTGCCTGACCCCTCTGTGTATCCCCATCTACAGACTTCCCTCTCTGTAAAGATGCAGCTACCCAGTCTTGTACAGCGAGCTGAAGACTCGACTCATCGGCTTCTGCCTCCTTTATCTGTCTGTCACACCGTCTGACCGTGCTCTCCCTCTTCTACACCATGGACAGACAGGAACCTACTTTTTCCCCCTCACAAAACCTCATGGGGGACACAATTCAGCGCCACATGTTAAATTATTGATGAAGCGTCCCCCGCCTCTCTCGTCTTTCCCCTGAGGCTTCGTGCTGAGGGATGCTGAGAGAAAACCAAAATCTCCGAGGACTCTGTCTGCATTTCAACACACTGTGGTGAAGCTGCAGACACACAGCCAACCACAGGTACACACAGCCTTATCTGGTTCTTACATGATGACATACACTCACAACACAAGCCAGTGAACACACAAACATCCCTCTACAGTCTGTCTATAGTTCATAACAGAAAATAACCTTTACACATCAGAAACAATTCACATCTCTCTGACCCCCTCCCACAACACACACACACACACACAGTGACTTGTTAGACAGGATGAGTTGGAGTCTAAAGCTCCAACAGTGCCCCCCGCAGGCTGCAGAGTTCATTACAAAGAAAATGACAACCAAAGCTGAAGTTTCACAACTCGGGGGCCACTTACTGGCCTTTCTTAGAGCTTTCATCCTTCTCATCAGCTGACATGTGACTCCACTCATCCATAGCTCTTTTAGGACTTCCTGTCTCTGCTGGCCTATATGATCATTCTTGATAATGAAAACAAGCAGTCTGACAAAACAATCCCAACTCCTGGTCCTCAGCTTTGTCTGGCGCTATCAGCCATGACACTGGTGTTCCTCAGTCCTAGACATGGTAGTTAGGCTGTGGACACATGAAATTATTTTCTAATCTATTAGCAAATAAAAATGCAAACATTATTTATATAGTTTACCATGAAGTAATAAAATGTTGCACTATTGGAACACACAAACATCCCTCTACAGTCTGTCTATAGTTCATAACAGAAAATAACCTTTACACATCAGAAACAATTCACATCTCTCTGACCCCCTCCCACAACACACACACACACACACAGTGACTTGTTAGACAGGATGAGTTGGAGTCTAAAGCTCCAACAGTGCCCCCCGCAGGCTGCAGAGTTCATTACAAAGTAAATGACAACCAAAGCTGAAGTTTCACAACTCGGGGGCCACTTACTGGCCTTTCTTAAAGCTTTCATCCTTCTCATCAGCTGACATGTGACTCCACTCATCCATAGCTCTTTTAGGACTTCCTGTCTCTGCTGGCCTATATGATCATTCTTGATAATGAAAACAAGCAGTCTGACAAAACAATCCCAACTCCTGGTCCTCAGCTTTGTCTGGCGCTATCAGCCATGACACTGGTCTTCCTCAGTCCTAGACATGGTAGTTAGGCTGTGGACACATGAAATTATTTTCTAATCTATTAGCAAATAAAAATGCAAACATTATTTATATAGTTTACCATGAAGTAATAAAATGTTGCACTATTGATACAGAGCATGAACTTGTTTCTATTTGTCACTTATTTATTTACTCGTGTTCATAGTGACTTATTTATTGGAAATATGAAGCTGTTCAGCCTTGTGTCAGGACTACTGGAGCATCAGTCTCGCTCACAGCAGCTTCTCTGACAACAGAGATTACCCGTAGTTCTCTACCTGCACAATAATTATGCTCATGAGTGAATGTCTGATCGACAAGGGGTTCAATGTTTGTTTCCTTATTGTTGTTTTTAAGGAAAAAGAAGACATCTGTATCCATGCAGAAAACATCATGCGATTCGACTGAGTCACATTTTAGGTAACACAAGACAAAGTCAGCTTCGGTCAACAACAGTGATAAAATGCAGGTTCAGTTCATGCTTGAAGCAGTTTGTGTTTCTGTGAAAGGTGTAATGAAGTGTTTGTACAGGTCAATCTTGCTGCTGGATGTCAAACCTAAAAAGATTATCTCCCCAGGATCTCTCATGTGCGCCACCTGCAGACTTGAAAATCTGCAAAATGTTCACTTTTAGTTTGCTGCTTTTTGGAAACCAGGGGTGGAGACAACTCACCAGCTGACTGGGGATTCTGCTGCACTCAGGCTTAAACATATGATAATTGCAGGTCTGTGCACATTCCAATTCCAGTGCTTGGTCTCTGAAGCTTCCTGAAAAGGCCCGTTAGACCAGGTATCGATCAGGTGTCTCGTGTGATTGCTCTTTCAAGAGACAGGAGAAACACACAGGAGGCCAGTGCATGTGATTAGCAGACTTCCACATACGTCTGAACGGAAGAGGTACTGAAAGCTTTAATTATCATACAATCAGAGCAGCAGGGCAGTGTCTGGGCTCTACAAAGGATTTCACAACAAAAGCTGATCAGCAGATAGATCTCTCGTCTTCATATTCACTCGTCTTCATGAAGCTGCATTTGTTTTGTGGTGGGTGTTAAAGTGGGATGTTGTCTTTGTTTCTCTGCCCAGAGATCTTCTGGTGTTCTTACCTTAGTTTTACTTTTCTTCCTGTTCCCCTCTTTCTAGTCACTAAACACATTTTAAAGAAAGGTTTCAAATGTGCCAGGGCTCATTTTAAATCCTCTACAAATACCACAGATAATTTTATATTGGAAGTTAAAGCAGCACAGTGTACATGTTAGTTCTGAAGTGATTACACTGAAAACTGCTAGTTTATTTATCTAAAGCCTATCAGCTATGAGCATAGACACATAAAGGCCTCACAGATCTGAATGATATCATACCAGAAGGCAACAGTCTAAACTTAGGCAGCTACACCAACAACAGAGTCCACACCCACTCATCACAACGCCAGTCTGCAACGATCTGATTGGACACAGACTAACTGCCAATCTCATTGGTCCATTTGCTTCACTAGACTTTTTTTTTTTAAAGGAACTAAGGGAAGTCTACTGATTACACTGTTGTCTGAATAAATAAAGAAATCTTTGCTAACCATCTGTTTGGAGGAGAGAGAGTGGATCAAGGTAAGGAACAATTATTTTACTTCATGACCAAGTGACAAACTCCCAACTACAACAAGGTTTTAGCCTCATGATTTGATTTAAAGCACATTTCCTTGATGTTTCAGCCTCAGTCCTCTCATCAGCGTCATTTCAAACCCACTGCACGCTACTGACTGAGCAGCAAACAGCAGACAGGCGCAGACAGAAAGTAGCTGGAAACAAAGTCGAAGACCTAGCAGCTCAAGAGCCAGAGAACTTAAACCAAACCTGAATGAATATTGATTAATGGATTTCATATTAGTTAAGTGAATGGAAACAAGACTCCAGACAGAAGCTGATCCGTGTGTAAATAATCAACTGCTCGCTGACAATCCTGCCTCATCAACTTCAACATGTCAGTGATGGTTTACAGCTGGTGCTGCAGGCTTCACTGTTTAAAACTTCCTTTTTCTCCTGAGCACCTTGGGATCACCCACAAGTTGCACCCATTAGTAATAAGTGCATGTTAAAGTTCACTTTCACTGGGGAACTGAATATATATGGTGTACCAACCTTGTGGGTTGAGTGTCATTGGCTGTACACATGTCGCTGACCTCCTGATATGCTGATCAGTAACGCACCACTGCCTATTCTTCATAAAGATTTAGAGAAACTTTTACTCGGACTGGCATCTTTATCTCATCTGGACATTTTGGGGCTTCCCCTCTCAACTTAGTGGAAGACGGTGTTCAACAAGCAAGTGAACACACGGCTGCTCTGAACCTCTCCAACTAGTCCCTCATTAGAAAGTTTGTGGTGCCGGGAGGTGTAAACAACGGATGCTGCACTCACTGTACAGACACAGGTGTCAGCAAACTGTCGGACATGGAAACTTTTAGGCCTGTGTCTTTCTGTGTGTGTGTGTGTCTCCCTGCTGAGTATTAAAGTGGAACAGCAGCTGGTTTGAGCTGTTGTCTCAGTCTGGCAGCATAGTTACTAGACAACATTGCCTGACTAAGATTCTGCTGTGCTGTTTACTGCCACAGGGGAATATGAAGGACACACACACAGACCTGAATAAGCTCCCTCCTCTGCAGCAAACCAACATGCTAACTTCACACACTTTTTAAAAACACATTTGTGTAGAAAAACAAACCATTGCTGCTATACACTCAGGAGGCAAAGTCAAAACTGTAAAAATAGCATTTTATTGGTCAGATAAAGCATCAAGAGCAAAACTGGAAACCCCAAGTTAGTTTGACCATGCATTATGACATAGGAATCTACCAAGTGTTGGTTGTTCAATGATTCATTTCCCATTAGAGTCAATACTCCCACTACTGCAGATGGTAGTAAGTCCACTTCAGTGTTATGGTGCCATTTCTTTTTCCTTCGTGACAGCCGAGCGGCTGCTGTGTCCTGACTCTCTTCCTGTCAGTTCTCACAACAAGTAGAGACTTTCTCTCACATGTTAGAACCACAGCTTAATTGCTATCCTGTTCTGCAGCTCCATTAAAATGCTCTCTGTGATAACGGTGAGGCTGTGTGGTGTTAAGATGGGATGCGTGATCTCGGCAGGGGGCTGCATGCTAATCTGAGAGGAAGAGGAAGAGCTGCACCCTGTCTGGCTGATGTGCTGAAAAACACAACTGAAGTAAATGTGGAGACAGAAGTGTTTTGGTTTGTGTCTCAGTACAGTTTCACACTTTTGGCATATAAACACATATTGTAGCTAAATGTCAACATTTAAACTAAAGGAATCAGAGCACGATTAAAGGTCTGTGGTTTCTGACCACCAGGGTGCAGACACACAAACTCACAGCCATGATCATCTGGCTTCTGAGGTCAGGGATGAAAACAGCTGCACATCCAGCAGACACAGGCTGAATCCTAAATCTTTTAGACGACCGTTCCTCACTCCTGGATCCCGGCTCGACATGGCAGTCATTCTGGTCTAACCCTAATGTAAAACGGCAACTCTGAGGACTCAAATAACAATCTGCTGATCATTCATTGTTTTGTCTATGAATTGGGGGAAAAAAAACCTCAGACTTTTTTCATCCAACTGTTTCAATGCCAAAGATATTTAGTTTAAAAATGACGCTGTATTTGACATGTTTGGAAGGTTAGTCTGAAATGAACTGATTTTCAAATTAGTTGCCAATTGATTTTCAGCTGATTGACTATTTAGTAATAGTTTCAGTTCTAAACGACTAAAAGGTCTTTAAAGTACAGCCAGTTCTTTCAGCTTCACTGACTGAGCAGCAGAGATGCTTCCTCATCACAAACCACTGCTGAACGAAAGCTCACAGGACAACTCCAACCTCGTCACTTATCAGTGCAGCTCACTCACTGGAGCCGTCAGGTGACCATAAGGCCACACACTTTCAAGGTCACGTTAGCAGCCTCACGTGGCGCCAGACTGTCCTGAAACAGGACGGTGATACTGCATCATCTCTTTGTTCCGCCTGTAACATCTAACATGTAAATGATAGAGGCAGAGCAGCAGAGGGAGCAGGAATTCTTTCGTCCATGAATAATGTAGGCTTTGGAGAATGCTTTGACAGGGTGTCAAAACATGTCATTTTGAATTCGCCAAAAGTTTAGTTTAGACGGCTGAAGGAACACCGGCTCACTTTCCTTCATCACCGTCCTGACAGACGTGTAACCAACTGAGGCAGAGGAGCAGCCGTCAGTCACAGCATCTGTACAGGCGCCTGTCAGTCAAGACGACAGAGGCTGAGACGAAGCCGACGCTGCTGTGTGAAGCTGCAGGAAGCACGACCTCAGTGCTGCACAACGTTTAGTCATCAACAGCAGGAGAAAACAAAACGCAAAATTTCTCTCAGCTAGCTCATCTTTTCTAATCAGAGCCATGTTGAACCAGCAGAACTGTAACGTCAGGTCAGACTGTCTCCTGCAGGAAGCTCCGCTCAGGTTCATTAAGATTCAGCTCAGACTCTTCATGTAGCCGTTTTACCTGAAAATCTGACAAAACACAGCAAAGCTGGACTGAGGGGGACAAACTTAGCGTAGGAAAAAAAACAAACAACAACAACAACACACACTGTCGAAAGCAGTAAAAGCGCTGCAAATAAATATGATGTGAGGACAAGCTGAAGTCCCTGCAGAGCTACTTCCTGGCACATTGTGATCTTCAGTGAAAGGTTGGTATAGCTAAATTTGTATTCATGCGTTTTCCTTAAGATTAAAGGTGCAGATGAAAACAGCTCTTAGAGGATTAGAGCCCAAGTCCAATCAGACGGTTGCATTTTCTTCAGCTGGGGTTGCAGTAAAGACATAATGTTATAGGTAAAGCATGATTTGCAAAGACCGTGTGGTTGAGAGGGTAAGAACACATATAGGCACCTGACTGAACCTTTCTCTGTCCCATTTAGTTTCAGGTTACATTTAGCTGACCTGGGGAAACACAGCAGTTTGATTTGCTCATTAAAGTCTCTCTAAGCAGCGTCTTCTGATTGTCCAGATGATACGAGTCATAAACAACAGGACACACACACCCAATCACCTGCTGGCACAGCCACCGCACACTTTAACGAGCTGCTGTTGTATCATTTAGCGGCCATCACTGCGTGTGTGCGCGCGCATCAGTCTCCTGCGTTGCAGATTCACATACACACACGCGCGCACGCCGGCCATACGTGCACAGATGCTAGTTTCTCTAACCTCCAACTCAAAATGAGAGACTGAATATCGAGCATCTGATTAAACTCTCGCGATGCTGCTCACTGGAACCAATATTTGCGATGCCCGTGGTTTTGATTTTTTAAATCCAGAATGATTTCCATCTATGTTTACTGGTCTTCTTCCCCGCAGCCTCCTCAACGTGGTGCAAACTGGTAAATTACGCCCACCTGGTGATAGGTGGAAGTGGAAACCATTTGTGTGCGTGTACACAAACGGAGGCCCATTCATATCAAATTCCCCGTAGCACGAGCTCAGAAACTCAACAGGTTACCTTTAATAACAAATTAGACAAAGTCTTACCTTAGTCTTTGAGATATTCATCGTGTGAAATCCGGCAGCGTGCACGGCTCCTTCCTCCGCCACCAGCTGGAGTAAAACATCCCGGGGCCTGCACCATTAGTGGCTTATCCCGCTAACTTTGGGCTTAACCCAAGTTTTCTGGCTCACTTTTAATCGGGCTACATCACCACGGTAACTTCTGGACGCACAGTGCGTCTGCTCTGGAGCAGGTGAACTTCAGAGGGTCATTATCAAACTGTCACCAGGCCGAGCACCGACCAATCAGATGGCTGGGAAAACCCTGGGCTCGTTCTGACAGGGACAAAACAGTTGACATTGACGTGGTAAATAATAAAGAGGCACAGTAATTTCTACAGAGCAGCCATATGGTTGCTGCCCACCCCACAGTGCTCATAATCCAACCTGACGTTTCTGACATCATCTCTCCCTCCCAATTCTTGCATTTATAACTAATCAGTGGGGGTTACAAGAGTAGCATCAGCCAGGAGGAGGAAACAGGTAAAGGTCAGAAGGTCAAATTATCATAGTGAGAAAAACATGCCTGAACGAAGCGTCTGTCAAAGCCACAGACAGCTGAGGAAACCAGGGGAGACACAGAGTTCAGGTACATCAGCTCAGACACCTGGGACATGAACCAGAGTCTGGTATGATACAAACTGATGATATAATAGATGAAAAGATGTGACAGGAGCTAGAACGTGAGGACAACAGTGCTTGTTTCTGATTGGCTGACAGGCGTTTGACCATTGTAATCTTAACCCAGGGTCCACTAATGTACTTTTACCGCATCACAGTCTTCCTTTGCAGTTGTTCAGTTGTCATGGAGATTCTGCACACAAACACACACACACACACACACACACAGAGCTCTGCAGTTTCTTCACCTGCAGGCAGCCATTGTTTAATAATGTTATTGATCGCTGTGTGCTTGTGCACTGACACGTGATCAGCCTGCTGGAGTGAAACAGGCACACGCACACACACACACATATTTGTACTTCTATCTTTGTGAGGACACTCACTGACAAAATGCCTCCCTAGCCCCTTACCTTAACCGTAACATTACAACTAAACAGTGCAGGGGAGGCGACAGTGGTGCGGTGGGTAGAGCAGTCGTCTCCCAACCAGAACGTTGGAGATTTGAATCTCGGTGCCTGCAGTCGAAGTGTCCTTGGGCAAGACACTAAACCCCCCGATGGCTAGAGCCATCAGTTGAGTTGACACCGCAGATGGCGGAACCCTAAAGCCAGGTCTGAACCCTCAAACAGCCCTTTGAAGGGGGGAGGACTAGACAGCATGGCAACACTTTCACTGCCGTGGTATAAACTCAAGTCAGAAGAAAAAGAATCAATATGTCTTTTGATCACACAAAACAGAGAGAGAGTCAGACAATGGGTAAAACTGAAAAGGGAAAGAAAACTGAAGAGGAACAAGAAGAAGAAAAGCATTAAGGGACCTAATGGGAAACTGGCAAATTGCAATTAAAAGCACAAGTGATGTTACTGTTTTACAAGTATAAAAACAACAGTTACTGGGATACTGCATTGACTGTGTATGATACATACACTGACCTGTCTCGCTGTAAACACACAAACTCCACACTGGAGAAAAGATTCATTTCTCCATGACAGAAATTCTCTCTGTGCTGCTATGAGCAGGTGGAGCAGCTCAGTGGGTGGAGTCAAACACACGAATCACATTTCGTTCACAAAGCTTTGCTTTACTTCTAAATGTGAACAGGATACTCTTTGTCTGCTCCTTCTAAGCTTCAGAAGAAACTACATGCACAGAAGGCAAGAAACACAACTGGGGAGCATTTTCAGAAAGTGATCACATCTTACAGAGAGAGAGGACATTCAGAAGTTCAGGACCATTTTCAAAAGTGAGAGCAGTGACAAGTCGGGGTCCTCGTGTACAGGAGAACAAACGTATATGTGTGAAGGAGGGACAGTGAACGCTTCAACACTCACAGGGAAAACATACCAAAGATATGGAGCACACATTTAGTCCTGAGGGGGGCAGCCTTTAATTTGTGGAGCAACATATCTGATGAAGCTTTTCATGGCCGGACACACGCACACACACAGCTGACCTAATCAGTGAGCAGTAATTGGAAAGTGGGTCCTGTGATATATAGTGAAACAAACGAGTGTGTGTCTAAAGGGGGACACAATGAGGGAGGAAGGAAGGATCACTGGTGTGAAATGAGACTAATGAGTGTGTCCAGGGCTTTATGTGTGTGTGTTTTTGTGTTCATCCTTGTGTGTGGCCGTTCTTCCATGTATGCCAGTGTATGGCCATCGATCCGCATACCCTATCTCTGTGCTTTATCACGACTTCAAAGAGATTTTGTCACTCTGGAGTCCGGAGACATCGAGCCGACAGTCGGCCGGCGTCGGGCCATGTGTAGACGACTGTCACCTGCAGTTTTTCCGCTGCATCCGTGTGGGTGACTCACCGTGTCAAATCACAGAGAAAGACCCCTCTAATTGGCTGTGCAGAGCCTAGAATAAGTCATGTTTCTTTTTTCACGAGCAAAACACCAGTGACACAACAGGACAGAACATCACAGCTGCAGCTCCTTTGTTATGTTTGTATTCCGAGCATATGGTGCGGTTGTTTACTACTTCTACTTGGTTTGGTGTCTTTCAGTAATTGTATATTTTATATTAATTATGTTTTATACTGACTGCAAACATAAAAGTGAAAATTAAAAACAAAACTTAGGACTGATGTTGTAGCTGATGGACTTTCAAGCACAAAACTGATTATTTTCTATATTTTTGTAAACATTTATCAGCTTGGTGATGATGAAACTGAAACAAATCAAACATTAGACACGACCCCAGGAATTCTGTGCCAGCTGTTTACAGCTGTGATTATTGGACAGCTCCGGTTCTCTTCTCCATCTGTGACTAGTAGATACTGCAGTGCCGATGGGAAGTAACGCGACTGCCATAAAATAAACAGAGTGAAATGTTCATCTTGATCTCAAGCAAGCTTCAAGTCTTTGGCTTTCTATAGCGAACTGATCAATGGCAGGAAAATTGTTCTGTGTGATTTGGAAATTGGACACCTTGAAAGCAAAGTGTATGTGATTTGTATGAAACTGGGTAGAAAGTGCTGCACCACCATGGACGCTACCTCTCTGAATCAGTGAAGGGTTTGATCTGCAGCCCGTGTCCGTCCTCTGGCTGCAACGAGCCATTTCATTGGGTTTAATAAAGCGAAGCGTGTTAGCAACTGAAGCAACTCCAACCACTAACCGCTTCTAATTTCATTTCTCTTGCCCGAAGAGAATTAAAATCTGTATTTTGCTTGTTCTTCAGTCAGTAATAGATCAATACCAGCCTGTCTGCTGAGATAGTACAGATGTAAACATCCCTTCACAACATCAGAAAACAATTTAGATTCAACACTTCATAAGGCTCCACTGTTGTCCTGAAACTATTAAAATACACTGTTTGCACATTTTCTTTAATTATGATGCAAATGTGGATTATTCTGCCGCTGGGAATAGTCCCCAACAAATGAACAATTTCCTACCATTTGTTAAAAACTAGTGACTGGCTGCTGTAGGAAGTTACTGAGAATTTTTTTTTAATTGAAATGAAATATATTTCCTACATACTTGTGAGTTGATGCTGTACAGAAATGAGTGAAGATCAATCATTGCCTGGAAAGAAGAATAAACACAAAGATGTAAAACAATGATTTACTCTGAAACATGATGCATCTACGTACATTGGGCTGTTTTTCTAAAAAAAAAAAAAAAAAAAAACATGAAAATGCCTGCAACTTGATGGAGTCTGTGCAAAGCCTCCAGCCAAACTTTGCAAAGGAACAGAAGATCCCATGTGGGCAGTTCTGCAGGCGTCATCTGAAGGCCTGTCACGGCGGTGTGAGGGTTTGATCTGCGGCCTGTGTCCCTCCACTGGCTGCAATGAGCCGTTTCATTGGGTTTAATAAAGCGGAGCGTGCCAGCAACTGTCATCTGAGCCTGAAGCCAAACCTCCCCACGTGCTCCAGATTGGAGAAAAAACCAGAAACAACCCCACAGCCTCAGACAGCAAGGGTCCTCCAGGCCAGAAGGAGTCCATTATGCTCCTGTAGCCATCTTTGGTGCCATGCTGTGGCAATTGTAAAGGCCTGGCCCGGCAGAGTGCTGGCACACGGCGCTCAGGACATGCTGCTAAATCCCATCCTATGGAGACAAAGCTGCCAGTTACTGTCAGTCATCATCAGGCCTGAACCTCAGGTAGCTGCAGCGCTTTTAATTAACCTTAAAAACATAATGAGCTTTAATATGAGACATCACAACACAACTACAACCTGTGGAGGACACAGAATACGAACCAAAGCATTGTTAAAAACCTGTCTACTGAAGGTTAAAATGTGATTAGGTACCGTTTTAAACGAAGTGTAAATATCCCTCATAAGGAAAAACTGAGATCCAAGAGAGCAGAGTTACAAGTAAGACACCAATTAAAAAAAATAATAAAAAAAGGCATAACTACAGAAATATTAAAGTCCAAAGTCTTCCTACACGTCTTCCCCAAAACATTTTAGATTCACTCAGTTGCTAATGAGTCTTCCTGTAAATGTTTTCTTCCTCATTACAAAGGCCCCAAAGCCTCCAGGTATAAAATTCAGGGCATGTTGAAGCTCTTGTTGATGTTAGTTTGGTTTCTTTATTGATTTAATAAAATAAATCAGAGTCTAAAACTAGACTGGAATTAGCTCATGAACGACCCATCACGTTTCCCATGCGTTTTTAACTTTAGAATAAGCTCAGCACAAATAAGGAAACGGAAACATAATGGAGGACATGACTTCACTGCCCAGAATGATAGCAATGGTTTTAAACTATACAAAAAGTTACACAATAGGAAGGTTAAATCAAATCAACTTAACTTATATAGAACTACTGTGCACATTACAATCACTTCAGTAGGAACATTACATAAAGATAACTTCGACTAAAATCACTGTGTGGCCCCAATCAAATCTCAAACTGTTCTGTACCTCGATTCTTGTTAAAAGGTGAAGGTTTATATTGTATCGTACATGAATAGACTACTGCTTTCATACGTGTGGCTCCCCTGTAAAACTGGCTGCTGGTTATAATTTACTCTACTTTAAATTTACCATGACACCAGCTCTCATCCATCCTTCCTTCCTTCTTTCCTCCCCTCCTTGCTTGGCCGCCTCCATGTATCGGCCCACAGCGGCGCAGTGAGACGCTTCTAATCCTCTTTTGATGAACTTGGTTAATAGAGCCCCTGCGGCGGACTTTGGCTCTGTTCATTAGGCAGCACACGACCCTCTCCACGCCCCCGGAACAGGCACTGCGCGTCTCCGCGCCTCCCCTGTCCATAAATTCACCAATAAAAGTGAGGAAAGTTGACTGTGTGTTGTTAATCTGTTGTCAGTGAACTGACTGTTTGCGCTTATTGGCACAAGTTTGTTCAGAAGAGCGATGCCGCCGCGTAAAAACCTCTTTGCGTCTTTCCTATCAGTTGACCGGGAGGGAGGGGTCGGCCCCGAGGGCCCGACGCCTTTCCACGCCGATATACATGCTCTGCTGCAGCGGAGCCCAGTGCAGGAGCGGCCGGGGGCAGAGCGCACGAGAGTCTGCTGCGACCACCGTGACCCTCCGTGCGCCATCGTGGAGCTCCGGCTAGGCCCCGCCGGTGGCGCGCTGCATTACCTCCATCCAGACAAGTGCGCACTGGAGCGTGCGCAAAGGCGGCGACGCCTTGCTGCCAACGCACGGGAGAGGAGGAGGATGTTGGGGCTCAACGTCGCCTTTGACCGGCTCCGGAGCGTCATCCCCAACCTGGAGAGTGACAAGAAGCTCTCCAAATCTGAGACTCTCCAAATGGCGCAGATTTACATCGCCACGCTCAGCGAGCTGCTCCAGGAAGGCGCCTGCGGAGCCTCGGCACCGATCCGCACACCGCGATTCTCGGAGTCCGCTCAATCCTCACCTGGGGCCCAAGTGCCGGCAGGGGAGCCATCGGGGCCCGCCAGGGACTTTCACACCGGGAAGAGGAGCGGAGGGCGTGTGCGCACAGAGGAGGAGCAGAGCAGTGATGAGGACATATGGGAGAGAACGACGGAGACCAAGTGACATGTACAGACATAACAGAATGAATGTTTAAAAATGTGACTTCCTACTTTTATACACTACTGTGATGTAATTGTTCCCTGTCCTTTAGTACAAAAGCTCCTGTTTTAACGTTTTTATTGCCTTCACTAAAACGCTACATACCTTAAAACGTTTTCTGCCAGTAACATAAAGACCATGGATGTGTTGTACAGTTTTTCCTCCCCCCCCCCAACACCACCTCACAGGTAGCAGCAGTTTCTTTTTGAAAAGGGCAAGTTTTTCCAATCATCTGACAAAAAATACTGCAGATGAAAAAAAGTAAAAAGTATTTTTTAAAAAGTTGGTTTTTAATCTCTGGGCAGATCGCAATGAAAAAGGAACAACAAATAGAAATGAAAGAAAAGAAAGGAGCAAGAACTAAGGAAAGTATCAACTTTTATTTTAAAATTATGTACAGGTAACCAAAGACATCAGTCTGCAAATGGGTACAAAGTTTTCCTGCAGTTGGCTTGTAAAGAACCTCGGTCTGTCTCCAAAACAACACCACCACTGGGAGAAAAGGCTTTAGAAAATTAAAAATAGAGTCAGATTCAGAAAAAGTAGAGTCTACCGGCCTAAATTTAAATTTAATTCCCCCAAACCCCACCCTGCCCCTTACCCGCCAGCCTCTCCTACATGAGGAAACAATCTATGTACAGACTATGTACAAAAGCTCTTCCGTTCATTCTTACAGACGTCTGTGAATAAAGCTCTTGTAAACTTTAAACCAAAAAGGAGCGCGAGGGTTAAACTGTACGTGAATGACACAGTGTGCATGAAACTGTTAAGACAAATAGAAAATAACAGCAAGATCCTGCTTGATGGTACCTGCTTCCAACTTTAACAGCTGATGACATTCAAAAGAACTTGTCCATCTTCAAAAGATAAGAACAACATACAGATTCCCAGAGATACAAACACACTTTGGAGCAGAGAAAGGAATAAATTAACTACCACTAAAAAAAGAAGTCACATTGTTTTATTCTCTTCTTAGAAAGTAGCCCATCAAACCTAAAGTGAAGTGCCTTAAGGTTAAGGCTTGTTAAAAAAAAAAAAGATTTTCAAATAGGAAGTGACATTTTTCACATTCAACATCCTACACTTATTTTCCACACGACAGTGTCACTGTATTAGCTTACTCGGTTTCAGTTGTAACTAATGACCTTGGTGGTTAAACTGCTGTTCAGTAATAATGTTTAAATGAGTTTTAAGCCATTAAAGGGGCACTCCACCACTTTTACATGGAGTTCAGTGTAGACAGGTCACTTCTATGGCTCTGTCATCAGGGTTGTCTCAGACTGGGCTCAAGGACGGTCTAATGAAAGACTCCATCCAACTGCATTATGGGAAATGTAGGATCAGTGCTTTGGCATTTTATCCATATAAGAACACATTAGAAAAAAGTCCCACTTTAAAGGCTTGTTAAAACAAATTAACTGGCTCTTTAACTGGCAACTGCCACATTATTGAAGAAGGCTATATTAACAATTTAACAGCTAAAAGCCATGTACAACTATAATACTGGTGGAGGAAAAACAGCCACAGAAATTGTTCTTGTATGGGCTGATAACCGACATATAAAGTTTCAAATTATAAAGAAGGAACCAGAAAGTGGCACCAATAAGTCAAAAGCATGAAACAGAAATCCCCAGCAAACCCTTTGACAAGTTGCTGCTGCAGATCGAGTTTGCACTTCAATCTCTATTTTCTTTCATTTGTCTCTTCTGCAAAATGTTTGGAACATCTGAAACACTGACTGATGGGCTCTGGAGTTCTGGACTGATGTTCAACAATCAAACAGGGAGACATCCACCAGAGAAGGGAAAACGCCAGGCAGAATTGTACAATTTACACATTTCTAACAGCTACTCTCACCTCTTGAGGTGACTGAAATGCATTCTGGGAGCAACAAGGTAGGCGAGGGAAATGAGAAATACTGCACTTCACAGAAACTCTCCTTCCTGCAAGTGCTGGACAGATTAGATCTGAAGGTGTCAGAAGGATCAGAGGAGGATTTTCCACAAGGTTTAACTACAAACTGTGAACAACTACATCTGAAGTCGTTCTGACTAGAAATAAGCATCGACCTGATCTCTGAGAGCCTCCGCTGCTGGTGGCTCTGTTCAACACCAGAGAGGAGGAGCTCGTCTTGACCTCTCAGCTGCCTCTGTGCTGTAATTGAAGGCTCTTGTCTGACTAACGTGCACACACAGGCACTAAATGAAAGGAGCTGAAGGAGGGCAGGTCCTGGTCTGGAGGGCTGGGGGCCCCACCGAGACACACAGCTCTGATGTCAAACGATAGGGCCACTGATTGTTTGAACGGAAAAGGTTTCTACTTCTGTGAGGGTGGGGGCTTTTTCAAAGTTTCCAGGTGACAGCGGCCTAAAAACAAATCTTGTGGAAACATTTACCAGCAATCCCACCTTAACGTACAAGCACCTGCAATTCAGGGTCTAAACTCTTGTCATTTCTGTGCTTTTTGGCCAGAAGAGATCAATACTGCTGATTTCTCTGCCTCAAACTGCCTCCTTCCAACAGACAAGAGGTCAAAGCAGCAGAAAGAGAAGGAAGAGGCTGCAGCTGGAGGGAAGTGTGATGGCCAGTTTGTTTTTTCTTTTTCAACAACTCGAGCTGTTCTGGCAGTTATCGGCTTCAGAGGCAGAGCAGAGGATGGAGTCTGCTATCGGGGCAGACTGTTGAAAATGGCAGCTTCACTCCAATGTCATCGATCGAGACTCAGTGCGGGAACTTTTCACAAGAGAGCGGGTCAGCAGGTGAGAGGAGAGTCGAACTGGGACTTTAAAAAGAATTTTTCAAACGCTGAAAACTGAAAGTTTATGAACAGAAGGGTGAAATAGTCTGGTCATCTTACAAATAAAATAAAACACTGACTTGGATTGTATCTTTAATAAAAGTAAAATAAAAAAAGTGATCATAGCTGATGGGAGTGGGGGCCATCGTGTCTCATGAAGTCAAAAATGTAAGGTCAGGTACAGTCATGTTGTTGGAGTCTCTAAGCTGAAGCCATAAAAACGGGGAAGTTCCTTTAACTGGAGGATGACGTGGATGTCTGGTCACAGCGTGAACTTAAAGGTGACGCTGTGTGTTTGTCTGGTGTGTTTGAACAGAGAAAAGGTCAGATGGGGATGAAGGAGATGGTCATGGTCTGTGTGTGTGTGTGTGTGTGTGTCTGTGTGTGAGACAGGCTTCTCTCTAGCAGTGCTCCAGATAGTCGATGATCCTGGAGATGGACTTCTGTCCTGTGGTGCCGACATCACACTGCACAGAGAGAGGACAGGTCAGTTACCACAAGCACACACACAAAACACTCTGCAAACAACAAGCCTGCTGCTCTCAACACTGTTACATGTTGCCTGTATTATTGATGATGTGTTGTGTAACAGTAAAACACTGACTCAGGTTTTGGCTTGAAGCACTGACTTGATATTTTGTGGAACATTACTTGATATTTTCTTAACAGTAATTGACTTAAGGTCATAAATTGATGTTTGATTTGTTTGTCTTACAAGGCTGACAAGTTTCGACTGCCCTACTCCCCCATCCCCCCTTCTTGTTGATAAAAACACTTATTTTGCACCAATTTTTTTAAATGACATTTCTGCTGATGGATGTGGTAACTGTCTCAGGTGTTTTGTGTTTCCACCAATCTCAGTCTTGACAGCGTGTTCACTTGTTAACAGTAATTTAAACTGAGAAATAATTTTGTTGAAGAGTCAGCCAGCTGCACAGAAAAAAATATGCATTTAAAAAACATCTTTTCAGAATTCCCTTTGAAAAGCGAATGAGAAGCTCCAAGACCGGGGGAGGCATTTAGCAGCTTCTTAAATCTCTGTTTCTTTATCCAAGCACTTAAAACAGTAGAAAACTAAAGTTATATTTTGTCACCCAGTCATTTACAAACAAAGGTGAGGATTTCTAAAGTATTCTTAGAGCTGCGACTCACAGTGAGGTTCATGAAGTTGAGGAACTTTTTCAGCATTTCTGTCATGATGGAGAAATCTCCTTTAGGCAGGTTCTCTCTCACAGTAGTCACATTCAACTGGTGGAGAGAGAGAGAGACGGCATTAAAATATAACGACATCACAACAAAATAAATCATCAGTCTGTGTTCACAGCTAAACCCTGATACTGTGTGGGAGCATACTGTCATGATGTGCATCGAATTTATGGCCTTAAACACGTCAGAGTATGATCTGATGAATATATGCATAGTGAATGTTACTGTAAATGTATGTTTATAGTGCCGTTTATGCAGACGGTTTTATGAAAGTCAACAATTTTTAGGTCGTTTTAAGACATTATGAACTTGATATAGAGTCTATATTTAAAAATGCGGCCGACATGTTTCAACCTCTCAAACAAGCCTGCACAAAAAATACCAAGTCACTTATCAACAGGGAAACCACAAAGATAAGGACAATGAACTTCAAAAGAAAAGCATTACTAGTTTACACAGAATCTACAAACAGCTGAGTAATTTTCAGGAAGTGTGTGTGTGAGTGTGTGTGTGTGTGTTCCCTCACCGGGCTCCCCTGACAGAGGCAGCCCAGCAGCAGTGCTGTGTAGGAGGCCACGATGCTGTCCTCCATGTGCTTCCCTGCATGCTGCAGAGCTGAGAGGAGGAAACATTCATCATTCACAGGTTGGTTTTCTCCAAAACAAACAACAACAACAACAACAACAAAAAAACTGTATCTGGATGTACCTTTGTTGAGGTCGAGCTCCTCTTCTTCCTCATCCTTCTTCTTACTGTCATCCTGTGTGTCAGAGTTGGTGTCGTTGTCGTTAGCAACCCACTGGATCTCCCCACCTGTCTCCTGCCACTCCCCGCTCTGGTCCAGCGCAGGCTTGGGTGCCTCCTTGATGAGGTCATCAGTCTGCGCCTCGGCCAGGACAGCAGCCTGCTCTCGCTGTAGGAAAAGCTAAGGAGGACGAGCAACAGAAACCCTGGTTAACAAAGTTACTGCAGTCACATATACGTTCACTGGTAAATTCTAGTCCAGCACACGCGTCCTGTACTTCAGTCAAAGCTGTCTGTGAGCTGCTCTCTAGCAAACAAGTGAGTTCTCACAAGATCACAGCTAATTAATTACAATCCCTTTAAATTTTGTTGTTCCAACTATACTTTAATGGCCTTCATCATTAAATTTGGGCCGACTTATTACTGGACTCCAAAAGCATTTCTGTGTTTTTATCTATTTCCATTGTGTTTAATGTACTGTAATCGACTTAATTTAATTTTCTATGTTATGTTGCTACACCATGAATTGCTTGTGTTTGAACGGTGCTTTGTTTTATTAAAACACAGCATCATTTTCTGTTGTGATCTTAAAACTCACCTCAGTAAACATGCCCGCTCTCGTTCATAAGTTCATGCTGAGGTGATTCTGTTACTCTGTATGTCATCACTTTGCTGTTTGCAGATTCTACTGTAAGTCAGCCAAATCTGATTTGATTCTTATGAAGCTTCAACAGTGCTCATGGGAAACTCAGTTTCCACAGCAACAAAAAGACTAAAACACAGATGAGATGAATTATATGCACAGAGGATAATAAGACTATTAATTTACAGTCTTATAATGTAGCGTAACCTCTGAACTTGACATGTAAAATCAAAACTATCTGCAATCAGGTACAGAGGCAATGTTACCATCTATAATAGGAACTTCCTACTCTCCATTAACTTCAGAAAATGGTGGATATGCGCATGAGCGATTTTGGCTTGTTTTTTTTATTGTCTTCATCCTGTTTTCAGTCGGCAAAAAACCAAACTGAGCCAATCACAACCCGTGTGCTTGGCAGTGGCACAGACAAGCCAGAGCGCAGCTGTGTCAACTGATTCAACCCTCTGTGATCATCTAGACTGTTACCGCTGACAAAGTGACATAGGGTTGATCTTACAGTATCTTCTTGCTCTCAGATAACTGGACAAGTACAACATATGGTTGTGCTTTATAAAGGTTACCTGTTAATTCACTAATACTCATGTTGGTCTGTGTTTTGCAGCTTGAAAACACTCCCAGTGGTTGTGTACCTGTACGAGTGCGGCGATGGCACTGAGTGGGCCAGTACTGGTGATGTCCTGGTGCTGAGGGTTGAGCAGGACGGTGGAGTCGCAGGGGCCCTGACCTCCCTCCATCTCCATCTCCATCAGACAGTACCTGTTCCTGGCACTGTACTCCACCAGGTTGATCAACAGACCCAGACCCTGAACACACACAGTCACAGTGAGTAATTAAATGTCAAGCCTGTCACTGATCAGGCAGTCATTTCAAATTCATACGTTATGAAGTGTCTGTCCTTTGACAACTGTCGACAGTTTGTGAGTTCCTCACCAGCACACGTATGTCGAACCTCTGCTCCTGGGGAAGATACTGAGGAACTTTGAGAACACAGTTTAGAGCCGTCACTATTAAATCCTCCTGTTCTCCTGTCTTCGTGCTGCCCCACTCTGCGTGCGTGCGCACACACACCACACACACACACACACACACGTAAACACAAGTACATGCCATTATCAAATACAATGCATGCAACAATTCAACAATCCACTCAGATGAATCAACTTTTCAGTCTCCAGTCTTCGTGTCCAGTGTCTAAACTTGTTTATGTGCCAACAATCAGCTGCAGCACAGTGTTTGTGTCTGCTAACCGTTGTCGTGTGTCAGGTTGAGCAGGACTCCTATAATGGCCCTCATGCAGTTCTCTACTGCTTTCCCAACCACAGCTCTGTCTGAGCTCTCCTCCGTGCTGTAACGCTGGATCATCTCCTCACACCTCCTCAGTGCCCTGAGAGGAAACAACGAGACGAGGAGAAAGGAGATAGGAAAGGGAGCAGATGGGGAGGGGGCAAGAAAATTGGAGAAAGGAAGACAGTTAAAAACAAGTATAAGGATAATCACCTTTATTGGCCAAGTATGTTACACACAAGGAATTTGTTTCCGGTACAGAACCGAGGCAGCCATCTGCGGCACCAACTCAACCAGTGGCTCTAAACATCGGGGGCAACTGGGGGGTTCAGTGTCTTGCCCAAGGACACTTTGACACATGGGATGCAGGCACCGAGATTCGACCCTCTGATTGGGAAACGACTGCTCTACCCACTGAACCACAGTCGCCCCAACATTCTGTATTAAAAGCCAACATGTCTCTATTGTGTTTAGATCAGAGATGCTTGTTGACAAGGTGAAAAACAAAATGGAGCTTTCAGAACAAACAGCAGTGGGGAAAAAGAAAGAACCTCACTGCTATTTATTTATGTATTCAGCCACAGAGTGCAGGAGGTTTTTGTCTTCATTCAACAGTTTTCCTGTGGATTCACTTACTTTGTCTTATCATAGGTGAAGTAATAAGTGTATAGTCATGTGATCACCAACACAATCTAAACTCAGAACAATTTATCTGGATCTTGATGTGGTTCTCCTCTACTCTTCTCTACTCATCACAAAACAGAGCAGCAGTCAAAGGAAAGATGTGCCCACGAGGACACACGCCCGCCCAGCTGCAGCAGCTGAGGGGGTGAAGCAGGTCAGCAGCCTGATGTCAATAACTTGATTAAATCTAACGACAGTAGGACTGGACACAGAACAGAAACCGGAGGCTGAACACCAGGCCAGAGTGAGAGGAAGGGAAAAAAGAAAAGGAGTGTCAGTAGAAAATTAAATGTGGCCTATGGAGCACAACAACAAGTCTGCAGCGAGAGTTCAGACAAATTACACATATCTTGTTTTAATTTGGCATGGGATTTCCTTTTTAGGGACACAACCGTGCACAAAATCTCCAATGAAGCAACAGAATTTTATTCTTTCAGTGTTAAACTTCATGGGCTAAACTCACTGTTCAAGGAATCATGGACAAACCCATAAAAGTTTGTCCCAAGCAGCAACAAACCAGAAGAATCCTTCAAGTTATTATTAGTTCCTGCTTAGATACAGATGAGGGCAGTCAATACGCAATGAGACTTCTGTGTCTATGTGCGCGCTGCCTAATAGGGAGGTTTATTGAATTAGCCCTGCAGACAGCTGAAACACTCCGGGAGACAGAGGGTGAGTCTGGGTTGAAACAATAAGGGCAGCGTTTACAGGAACAAAGAAAGAATAGCAAAGAAAAAATGAAGTTCAGTAAAAGAGGAGGAAAAGGCATTAGAATAAGGAGGACAAAAGGAGTGACCGCTAGAGGAAGACCTGGAATCAGTTCAAGCAAAGATTACATGAATGCACAAACTGGGTGTTGTGTGGATATTAGGTGGCAGTGATCGCTCTCCCGCTCCCCCTGTGGTTCTGGGGGTTAATCAAGTTACCGGCGAGGACAGCTGAATGCTCACACCGAGGCCTGTGTCATCCACTCAAACAGCAGCTCTTTGTTGACCCATTCAGCCTTCACTCCCACCCCACCCTCACTGCAGACCTTCTGTAGGGGGCCAAAGGTCCGGTCACACACAGGGTGAACGAGGACGACTGAGAAGGGCAAATTAACTCAGCGCCAGGCTGTTTGACCGATACTGGA
Organism: Monopterus albus; assembly: GCF_001952655.1. Lineage (NCBI taxonomy): Eukaryota > Metazoa > Chordata > Actinopteri > Synbranchiformes > Synbranchidae > Monopterus > Monopterus albus. The sequence goes on along the minus strand of NW_018127947.1, from coordinate 1,981,613 downwards.
TTCTGGAGGCTGATACGAATTTGAGATATTTTACTTGTTAACATCTTAAAATCTGGCTATTACAGAACTTTTACAGTTGAGTAATAAAGTTTATGGTGGATGGGGATGTTTATGTCTGAGACATCCACAGCCCAGCAACAAACACATTAGCCAAACTGATTAACACATAGTTTGTGGAATGTCGTAAAAATGTCTCATGTATACAGCAACTCAGATGAAGAACTAATGATTATTCTAAAAAACAATACAAGATAAATTCCATTTGAACACATTTCACTGTATCAGATCTGATTAAAATGCCTGAAACAGATGGCAAGAGACGAAAAAGAGAGGAGAACACAGTATCAAGTCATTTCTACTGTGTACTGAGATCGCTCTGTCTGTGGAAGTTGGTGCGAGGGGGGCGGGGTCACAGGCCATTGCTATGACTGACAGGATGTCACAACCAGGAAATTAAACTGCCAAACCATGATAATGACACACACACACACACACAATACCACCAGGCACCCCGAGTAAGACTGACAGACACAGTACACACATTTTTAGAGCTCCACTGTCTCTACAGTACAGTTATTAATCTCGGTCAATCTCGATTTCTGAAGGAAGAAATCCATTTGTCTGGACTTCAGCTGCTTCTGTCCAAATTTTACATTTGTCAGTTTTCATACAAACCAAATCAATGTATTAATGTCCCACAGAATCTTCTTAAAAAAGACGTTTCAACCATCGCGGTCAACAAAAACCCAGACATGGCAAGATGCAAGAGAAAAAAGCAAAAAAAAGAGAAAAAAGAAAACAAAAAAAAAAGATGGCGAGTAGGAAGGAAAGACGTGCAGACGCATGGCACCTGATAAAGGAGTCTGGACTGTGTATGTAAGTTGACTCACTTCGCAGAGGAGACGATGAGTGACGAGTCTTTGTAGGCGATCAAGTAACTCTGATTCTCCGGGTTGTGGACCGTCACCTGCACATACACAAACACACAGACAGAAAAAAACTCATACACAAGATACAACGTACATTGGTTGCATTTTAAAACTAATTTGAAGGGGAAAGTCATTGTTCTTAGATCCTGTTGGTCCCAATCAAACCTGATTCTTTTAGTTATACCCACTTGACAATATAAAGTTGGAGCTCACTGACATGAACTTAGCTTTCCCCTGAAGGCTGTGATGCACTTACACTCTCCAGCACCCGTAAACACCTCTCAGCTCCCCACAGAGAAGAACCCAGCTTCTCCTTCTCATCCTCCTGGTTTAGGTTGTCAACACACTCCTTCACTGTGAAAGCAGAAACAAAAAACAGGAAGTCACAATCGGTGACCAGATGCACCATCAGTGTTTTCAGTTACTGAGTCGGTACAGTTCCTTTATAATATCTTGAACCTTTATCCACTATGTGGTCCAGTCCTCCCAGCAGCCGCAGCTCCTCTTTGAACCAGTCTCCTGCTCGCTTTGAAGTCAGGGACAGTAACGTCTCCATTGCTAAATGACCCGTCTACAGGGAGAGAGGAGGGATATAAGCTTAAAATCTGTGATTAAAAATCTCAGGCTGTGATGTTTCATACACTGACATTTCTGCCTAATGTACTGTGATCGTTGTTATGACACAGCTGCAGTGCAGCGTTTCCTCTGGCTGCACAGCTGGTTTCTGTGGTTTCTCTGATGGGTTTCTGCTTTTGCAAGTATAAAATGGTGACTGTAGAAAGACACCTCCTCTATTTGATTCCTAGGGACTGACACTAAAACCTGCTATTTACTGTGGATGTTTAGATCACAAAAGAAATCTCCAGTGGAGCATCTAGAAATATGTTGACATGTGGGTGGCTGTGAGTCACACTGACTGAAGAGCTGCTAAAAGAATATCATTAGTCAGAGGTTTCAGTGGAGAGGTGTAAGAGTCTTAATGCTATTTCAAGGCTTTTCTGCCTCAACAACAACAACCCAGAACTGTCGGAGACATGATCACATGGAATGATATATAAATTAAACAAAGCAGGCACGATGAATATTCACACAGAACTAAAACCCAGCAGTCAGTGTTAATAAACACAGGAGCGCTTGTCAGTTTTCTGTACCGTTATGTTCTGCAGGTCCAGGTGCTTGTTGTGCACAGTGTCACAGAGCTTCCTGATCTTCTCCTTCATCTTGGCGATTTCCCTGGCACTGAACTGAGGGGTGGAGTCTGTGGTGGAGTCTGTGGTGGAGTCTGTCCCGCCCCCGCCCCCTTGGTCCTGGTCCAGCTCCAGCAGCCGTATCATCAGGTCCAGACAGGACCGGTCCAAATCCATGTTCAACCGGTCTCTACTCAGGATGTACATCAGAGAGGCTGTACACAGAGCCAGGTTCTGCAGAGAGGGCGAAAGAATGAATTATTCAGAATAAAATCAGTCCCAAGCAAACCAATCTCCCTCAGGCTGAATACTGCATATTCACTTTCACAAGTGTCTATTTAAAAAGGTTTGAATTTCCATAATACTGTCACTTAATTTAACTTAACATTTCCTCCCCTCCTAGTGCAGAGCAGTTTCTCCCACTGTGTATTACAGCTCATTCATTCACAACATTAACACCGAGGCTCCTGCACTGAACTGAGCTCAGCTGCAGGCCAATTAATCTGACTCCTTAACTGATTTCCTCAAACATCCTGACCTCATGCAGCATATTAAAAAACTGTCAAAGGGAATTTTTAGGCTATTTAATAATTGACAAGTGGGATGGCATTCAGGCTTATAAATGAAGGAGTAACTACATGACAGTAGTGATTATTAATTTAGGTAAAATATATTTAATATTCACATTGGTAATGTTCTGGTTCTCAATTCATTTTTGCAATGGAGCAGAGCGAACTGCTGGCGTCTTTGATTCATGTTGGTCCTCAGGCTGCATTCAGACCGAGTTTCATAGGTGTTAAAAAAGCAGACATCCCCATTCATTTCATTGGGAACTACATTCACTGCTGCTGGCACTGGCTCTGCAGGGGGCTCGGCCAAAAGCACACAGCCCCGTTCGGCAAAGACGTTTGATCTGGATCAGCTTGTTCCACCATGCGTGGTGACATCATCCGACAGGACACTGTGTTGACTAATCACATAATGAGGCACGGTCAGAACGTGCACACCCACGGGGAGACGGCTCTGATGCCATGAGCATTACCTGATATTCACTCTCAAATATGGCCAGTTACAAACACAGCGTAACACCACAGTGTGTTTTTGTTAGTTGCTGGAAGTTAAACAGTGTTTTTCAGTCTATCCATGCAACACACTGTTGGTACAAATTGGTGCTCGTGTACATGAACATGGGCTAGAAACGTATGAGGACAACAATATCAACTCGTCACAAGGTGGCTGTATCGTATACAGCATAATGAGAGGTGCTGGAATTCTCCAACTTGTTCTGTTTACATGTTTACTCTTGATAAGCGTTTCTAGTTTGTAGTTCTTTTCTTTATCTATGTCTGTTACCTTCTGAGAAGCTCAAGGACACTAGTCCTCAGTTCTTTTAGCTTCTGGTATTGAAGCACCATTAAGGCACCTCACCAAATATATAAAGCAGCTGTGCCTCCCTCTATATATGTGTGTGCATATATATAAAACACTGCAAGGGGTTGCTTTTCAAAGCACCCAGTCTGCATGCCTGCTTACCGGGTGTTGGGGAGCGTCGTTGAGGGTTTTGAAGACCTGGGCCACCTTCCCTCTGGCCCTGAGGTGCATCCTGAAGCTGGGCATGGAACAGCGCGTAGCCAGGCTGATGACACTGGAGAAACAACACACAGAGAAATACACTGCATCAGAAAATTGTGAAAAGAATATAGTGAAATTTATGTTTCGAGTACTTTAGGAAAGAAAAGTAAGCCAAGAGACCACAGCAGCAGAGCTGGGAAAGTGTGGTTCATCCCCGTGCAGGTTCTCACCTAAGGCATCGTGTGTTAAGAGGTTGTCCACTCTTCAAACCAGTAGCCAGATACTCAAAGTCATCAGTAAACTCCTGGTTCTCTCCAAACTCCACCACGTCATTGAAATGCTTCACATGCTGGACAACTGTATACAGCTGCAAACCACAAGGGGGTGGACAACTGAGTCGAACACATCCAAAAATACCTTAAAATTATTTGCAGCTTTACCAGGGAGCGGAGTTGTACACTTTCAGAACAAGGGAAAAGCTTTCGTGTACCTCTTTGTGCTCTTTACGGCATTTGAGTGCAGTGACAGTGTCCTGGTAAGGATCTGTGGGGACAGTGACACACTTGGTGACCTTGGGGGGAGGAGGAGGAGCCTTGAAAACTCCATCGTCCTTCTGAGCATCAGAGGGCTCCTTGCTGCTTCCTCCTGATGAGACTGCCGCCTGGAAAGATGAGTGTTCATGTTAAATGGGGGGACAAAAAAAACAAAATTATGTACTTCATGATATACAGTATAGAAGGGGCTGCATAGGGAGCCTCAATACTTTTTTGATGGCTACTTAAATCAAATTTGAGGTCAGACTTCTAACTCTGACAATGATGCATGTGTACTTACAGGAGCCGTCTGTGATCGTGAGTAGAAAGGTGGAGGGGGCTCCTCTTCACTCCCCAATGTCCAGTGTCTGGCATTATACACTGCTTTGGTGGGAGACTGTAACATAAACACACACAGCAGATGGATAAATGTACAAGTACAACAGAAAGTTTAAACTGGTAATGAAAAAATGAGAGTTTTACATGTTTCCTGCTGGATTCACTGAAATGTGACCTTTCTCCTTATACTTGTCTGCTATCAAAGCTTTGAGCCGACAAAAAAGGAGCGTATATTTGCAGTGACACCATTTATCACCAGCGTAATAAGGAAGCTAAGATGGTGGAAAACCTGGTGAGCCAAAAGGTTCGTTTCTCAGGAAATGAGTTGTCTTTAATATAGAACTCAGTATTTGAATAAATATGAAACACACGCGCCAAGAATGAGAATAGCACAGATGAAGAGCAACAGAAATTGGGGTGCACATAGAGGTAGAGGTGAAAGAAGAAAAAGGATGCACATTAAACTGGTGAGGGTCCGCCAGCACTGATCAAACAGCAGGAAACCCCCCCCCATCCAACCACCACCCACCCTCATCCTTGGCTCGTCTTCTGTCCTCTTCATATATTTTTGCCAGACCTGTGGTTGGTGGCTGCTGGGGCATTCATATTGAAAAACAAAAGAGAGAAAGAGGGAAGGACAGAGAGAGAACTGGTAGAGGGGAGGACTGTGGGAGGCTTCTGGGGGACTGCACTGCAGGCTTAATAAACTGAGACAAAAGGAGAGTTTGAGGATAAGCTTTACTGTGCTGGAAAATCAACACCAAATTAAAGCCTCCTACAGTAATCTGAATGCCACAGACAGACACATGCCCCACCTGCCCCGCCCACTCGCCGCTAAGCAACATGGAAGAGATCAGCGTGAGGGAGGAAGGAGGGCAAGCGTGGCTGTGTTCCTGCTGTGGCTCGGGAAAAACAAAAAGCAACAATGTTTTGGCATTGCAGGATGTGCAATAAAAGCAAACTGCCTTCTTGACAGCTGCAGTCGTCAGCACGAGCTTGGAAATGAGCAGTGAGATGACTTCAACCATTTCATTTTCTAATTATTAATCAGCTGCTTTTTCATAAACTGCTGAGTGAAAAAGAGCAGACATTTTCAGCCAGGAACAAGTCGGGCCTATCTTTGAAAAGTAGGTTATCACTTACAGTCAGTCCATAAAATAAGATTGTTAAGAAGCACTTGCATCTATAAAACCAGACACTTTGCATATCGTGCAGAGTATTAGTGAAAACAGTTCTATCATGTCTATCGTAGCTTAGGGAGTTTGCTAAAGTCTGAGGAAGTTCCCTGAAAACTGTGCTTTTCTACTTTCTTCAGAACAAAGTCAAGAAAAAAGTGGCACTTCACAGTCAAACACCACCACCTCACATATCCATCATTACTGATCAGTTAGTAATGTCCGGTCAGTAAGATGAGAGCCTGAACTGGCCAATAATCATTATATGCAAGTCAACAGAGCTTTCAAATTAACCAGGGAGGTGTTTCATTTCACATGAAGGACAGATGAATAAAACAAATGCATGTTTCCCTCTCTTTCATTAATAATACAACAGTGAAAAGAACCACACCGGAGACTTGGAGAGGCCCACTGATAAGGGTGTAGTAACTGCTTGTCCTATAAAATCTTCCCTCAAATAAATCTAACTCATCTACTAAATATAGATGAGTCCGTCTATGTGCTGTCATTACGGTAACATCTCATTTGTTCGAGCATACTGGATGCACAAACCTAGCAGCACTTCAACGCCACCAACTCTGCAAATGCACAGTTCACTGTAACCGAGACCGGTCACTTCCAGCGGATTTTGTTTTTATAATGAGCTTAGCTTGGCTTTGTTTGCAATTATGCTAATTGAAGATGGAGCCAGAATGCACAGTGTGGAGACACACAAAGTAGAACAGAACAAGGAGAGCGGAGGACAGGGTAGAGAGCATTATTCAGCGAGTTAAAGAGGAAGCGATGGAGACAGAGAGAACCCATTATGCAAGTGAGAGATAGGAAAGTAACGGGGAGAGCCAGGACATGAAACTAGAGAACAAGTGAGAAGGAGAGTACATTATTGTGTTCCTGTGGATGATGAGTATGCTGATACTCGTACTGCCTGATTGTAATGGGCACATGCAGAGGAATTATACTGACACTGCAAGGGCTTCTGACAGCACAGCCACAGAAGGCCAAACGCTGTTTGCTTGAGGCTACTTAAGAAGAAATGCTACATAAAGTGTTAATTGCTTTTTTCAATTTGAGTGGTTAAAACAGAAGCGATTGCATTTTCAAAACGACAGCATTTTTTGTCAGGTTGGCTGATAAACCGGACATAGTGCAGTTGCTGACTGATGAAAGGCGTTTGCACAAGGCATAATGAACTGTTAACTGACGCCGAGAACAAGCAACAAACTGTCAGTGTCATTATTAATGCTTCTGCTATCAGCTTCATTTATTCATTCACTTTAGGCAGCAAATTCAGTCTTAGTGTCAGAGCAGCCCTCGGCCTTATGTCACCTTACAATGAAATTATTCCAATGACTTCAACGCATTGAGGTGTACAAACTTTAAAGGCTGGAAATGGAGGCATTTGGTCAGTACTGAGAATCAACAGACATGAGATGAGATAGTCTGAGATGAAGCATCATAACTGGGCAGAGCAAAGGCTTTGTCACTGTGTAATGCATTCATGATCTATCTGTGAACATGGCGCTTGCAACAGATGAAGGGCTAACAGGCATAAAGTTCTCTGTGTCATTATTAGGACTTGGCAATAGACCCAGAAATCGACATCACAATTCATTGTCACATTTAGCTCAACAACAACTGTCTTTTTAAACACACACCCTTGCACGAGTCTCCATCCTCAGTGAAGTTCTCACTCTTTGCACTAAAAAAACAGCAATAATATTTCTATTGGCGTCTTTATTATGTAGCAGCAGTTTCAATAATTTGTAGGGTAAAACTGGAAAGCAGAGAAAATACGCGTCTCCTATGACATTATAAATAGACGTCCTGTCTACAGGTACGTACTAGACGTGTTAGACTGTTGTCTGACACATCCCTCTGTCAATACCCATGTGACTGACAAGGCTTCGTTATTCTGCATCAGGTCTTAAAGATCTGCACCAGAAACTTGACCTGTTATTTCTTTGGTGTTTATGCACCTATGACACATCAACTCCCTTGTGTGTCGCACACAAAAGGACACACCTGGTTTAGCTGTGACATGGGTCCTTTTGGCTGAATTAAGGAGGTAGGCTACAGATGACAGCCTTTCAGAAAAAATTATTTACAAAATTAACCAACAAGTCTTATATTAGGTTAGAAACTCAGTTTGATTCTATGAAAACCCTCTAAACAAACAGGCACTTATTTACCCATAATTGAATTTTCATCCTGAGGCAAACATCATTTGGAGAAAAATAAATAAATACTGTTACAAACTATAACATAACCACCGGAAGCAGACTCGTGTGTCTAAAGTACCATACTCCAGCTACTCCTGAACCCCTTCAACCAAACTAATTTAAATTCAGAAATTAGTCTGACAACTATAATCATGCATCACTTTTCCCAACAAAGTTAAAATGCTGTAAACTAAAAAGGACATGCTGAACAAGCAGCTGTGAGGAAAAGAGGCTTTGCAGAGCTTGTTAAAGGCAAATTTAGCAAGGTACACAAACTCTACAGAGTCTAATTAACAACTCTCCTCCAGCATAACAAAAGTACAATAAAATGATCTGTTCCGTTTCCCAATTGATGAAAGGTTTTACCTGTAGGAGAGTTTCATACAGCACCTATATATAGTCACAAATATGAAATGCTGACACTTAAGGCGTGAATGTTAACAGCTACCGATTCATGACATTGCTCCATCTCTACTATAAAAAAGGGCTCTTACGAAACACAAGGCTCTTATAAAATCAATAGAGTGTGATACCCAGTCAGCTCGGTCCGAGAGCGACAGGCCATTAGAATGCAGATAAATGAAACAGAAGCAGTTTAGAGATGACTCAAGCCTTCACTCGATCTCATCCGACTGAATAAACCAGAGCCAGACTCCTCTGCTCTGCTCCCCCCACACCCACACACACAAAGTGAGTCATACGGGGTGTAGGTGGACAGTGTCATCCTCAAAGGTACATGTAGTTCTTTTTCAAATGTAACAAGGTTTTACAATTTGAGACTAAAATATTTCACCCGAGTGATTCACATGCACAAGAACTCAAACGTGGTCTATACTAAGAATGTTCCTACTTAGTTTATTTTTGAAAAGTCAAATGCAGCTGATTTTGAGGCTCATGCTTCGATGGGATGATGCCAGAGCTTAAGTTTGAAGTTTTAACCAAATTTAGTCAAGGAATTTGGTTCATTCATAGGGGACATTTCCTGCTGTTCATACTGTTTTGTAAAGGTGCAATTTGTTTCATATTTCTGTGGTTGATGACAGAGCAGAGGTGACCACCACAAACACCATCTAACACTGAAGAGATTAACGCCTTCATCAAGTGTTACTCTTACAGCCATAAATAAATGGAAGCTAGCGGGGTGTCTGACCTTCTTGTGTGCACTGAAGATCCTTCGCAGGGTGTCTGGGTTCTTCTCAGCTGGTTTGCCCTGAGGCGGCCTCCTCAGAGCCCCGGTGACCACCCTGAGGCCCTCCTCTGAGAAGTCCAGGACTTCTGCAGACAAAAGACAGTCGCCATTAGAGAGATTAAAATCAAAGCAAAGACTGTGTCTCTATCAAGTTGTACTGCTATTTTTCTTTCAAAGGTTTAATTCTGGCCATTACAGACATTCATTCACAACAGCTGATATAATCTGTCTCCAATGATAATTGTCATTTAAACCAGTGACAGTGTTGGCCTGCACCAGCTATAAAAGATGAGTCTGCTCATGTTACCCCAGTGTTCTGTACATTCCTGTCTACTAATTAAAAAATTTAAAAAAGAAACTGAATATGAGATCTGTTTGCAGGTCAGATGCCAATGAATCCAGGTAGTCTGGATATGGTTTCAAACGCAGTCTTGATATCAAAAATAAAAACAGTTATCTAAACCTAATGCTCACTGCCATACATGTGTTACGGTTTGTATTGTACTCTCCACTTCTGACTGCCAATCCTCCACACATGACCGTAAGCTCCTTAAGGAACTAATATCATTTCCTATTCAGTTATTATGGTTGCAACAGTATGAGGTTTTCACGGTATGATAACCATCTCAGAAAATGTTATGGCTTCACGGTAATGTGGTGTACAGAATCAAACTGTTACTATTATTATCAGCGACGAGCCCCAAAGGAATGAAAACAGAAGGTGTTTTTTTATAGCAAGTAACTGTGCCAGTTGATTGAGCTGGACTGCAGCACTAGATTGACCCTGACGAATAAACTGTTATAAACATATAACTAAAGCATATAACTAAAGCCTGTTGGCACCAGGAGCAGAAGAAGTATTTCCATCCTTTATTTAAGTAAAAGTAGCTTGACTGGTTTGTAAAACCAATGCTGTCACAATGTTCTAAACGATCATAAAATAGGCTTTATGTTTATTGTAGGTGTGTGACAGCACAGTCAGACTGATCCTGCCTGTACCCTAACCCCTCACACACACACACACACACACACACACACACACTCACTTATGTGAACCGGTAAAATCTAGGTGTGTGTTTCTGGCCTCAGATCAGGATCAGTGAGTCCTTTTGTAAGTCAGAGACTGACTGACATTTATACACTCATGCTTTATCGCTTGGGATTAAAGTTATAAATGGTACTTTGACCTGTACGGAGAATTGGTGTTCTCGAAGGTGTTCCTTTTTGAGATATCCGATGTAATCCTGTGCTGCTGATTTTCATTTCTTTTTCGCTGGATGGAGTTTGGCGAGTTTTTCCCTGAGCATGCTGCCTGTCTGACAGGCAGTCAGGGAAGACAGGTGCACACACAGTGCTTTTTTTTTTAACTTCAATACCAGTAATAAGCAAATGTGCATAGTATGATAACCATCAATTTTCAGACCATGGTATACTGTGAAAGTGGTCTACCTCTGCAACCCTAGTTCTTATCATTATTTGAATCACCCTATGAGCAGCTGAACACAAACTCCTTAGAGTGGAAGTCATCTCCTGTCTTCAAAACAGCAGGAGATGAGTGCTACAGCAGACCTGCATGACACAATGTCATTTACTCAGACGTAACCAAACCCTCCCTGGAGCCTGCTCCCTGGTTCTTACATTAGCCATGAATGCTTATCCATAAAACTAATGTGTGCTTTAACCTGCTCGTATCCGGCTCTCCTGCCTCTCAGAGTTCTTCTTTTTCTCCTTAGGTTTCTCTCTTTCCCGACTTTCCACACTCTCAAATGGCTCCAACAGGTCATCAGCCAGTGTTTCTTCCACGGTAACCACTGGGGGCGCCTTGGCAACAGCGGCCTTCTCGGCCCTCCTCCTCTCGTTAGAATTGCTGCTGTTGTCGTCGTCAGCGCCTTCACTGTCGCTCATGTCGTCAAAGCCAAAGTATTTGATTTTGTAGCTGGATCTGCCGTCTGCACTGTCACCACTGTTCTCCTCCTGGTGGGCGTCTGCGTCTTCAAAACCAAACTGGTCCAGCTTCCTGTCCTTCTTTGACTTAGTCTGGGTCTGCCTGAACCTGAGGGCAAGAACACCAAGAAAAACTCTGCTCACTTCCTGCTATTAAGAAGGAAAAAAAACAAAAACAAGTCAGACTTTATGAATTTTAACCGCTAACAGAATTTAATTTTCTCCTAAAAATGTGCTCTCAGCTGCCTTCCTAGAGTGACTGTTTATACCTGAGTTGGTTTCTAACCTCAGGCTTCAGTAAACTGCCAGATTTTAATTAATACTTTCAAAAGGCTCTTTCCTGGTGGGGAAAACTAATCTACCAATTTCAGCTCAGTTAATCAAGGCAAACTGAATTAAAAATGTTGTTTCTTGCAGCATTTCAAAAATTGCGAAGTTCTTACGAATGTGTCACTTCCACCCGTGGCTTTGGCAGCTGCACCCAAACAAAACTAAAGTGCATTTATTGTCCAGCAAGTGTAAGAAGAAGATATATTACAGTGGAGGGAATATGCATGAAGGTGTGAGCACTGAAGTGGGAGCAAAATGAAACGCTGCTTTAACGTGGGGTTTCGTGCTGTGGGGTAAAAATACAAAAAAGAAAATGTGACAAATGAAAAGATAAACCAGGGTTTTCACATGTGATAACAGCCTGCGTCTGATACGAATAATATTTGTGCCATTTGCTTAAATAATTTTACTCTTTCCATCTAGTTTCTCAACTCAACAATTCAGAAAGAAGATGAGAAGTTCTGAAAATCTGACCTCAGACAGCATGAACCCTAAAATGTCTTTTGTAGGGCTTCCATGAAAGTCAATTAGTCAAATCATTAATTGCAAAAATGTATAAATTCAATTATATGTTTGTTACCGAGATCATAGTTAAAGGTGGTGTTGTACTGGACTACATTACATTCAGAGGTGTTCCTAATATTCTGACTCTCTCATGTATGTAGCTAGCTGAGGGCAAAACTATAGACACACCTCTAAATATAATGTATAATATCTCAAGCATGTGGAAACAGTTTCCCAGTGACCCCACAAAGCCCGTCAGACACGGCCCAGCCTGGCTTCCCTGTGTTGTCCTACCTGGTGCTCTGTTGTTCCATCTTCTTCCGCTGCCATCCCGCCTCTCCCAGTTCTGCCGTACTGCCAGAACCTGCAGTATTACTACCACCACTAGAGGGTGCTACATCACTGCTAAACTCCTCCACCCCATGGTCTTGGATTGTGACGTTACACATTGACATTGAAGAGGGATGCAGCACTGTGTAGTCTCTTGCCCTTCCCCGCCCCCCTCCACCACCTGCTGCCTTATTACTGCTGTCAGTAGAGGATTTGGGAATATCCACACCAAAAACAGTGCTGGAGTCCAACGCTTTGTCAGAGCCCAGTTTGTTAGGCCTCCTGTAAGTCCGACAGTTAGAGTTCCTTACAAGCGATGAAGAGGAAGATGTGTGGGAGTAGTCTGACATCTCGAGAAGTAAGTCAGAGTCGCCCCCTAGGTCCTTGCTATCACTGAGCCTTTGCAGCTGTAGGGAAGAGGGGGGCTTCTCATGCCGGGTCTGGCCCAGGTCACAGCTGCCTACAGTAACACCTGTTGAAGCCCAAGAGAGCGTGGGGGCAGGGTTGCGGGGCTCCTGGCTGGGTGAGGGCGGACGGAAGCCCATGATAGCATCCCATGAGTCATAAGTGGACTCTGCCTTAGACCCTGTCTTCAGGGTGATGGTCTGTGCCAGGGGCTTCTTGTCACTCTCAGAAGCATTTTGGTACCAAGAGTAGCTGTGGTGGTTTTCTGATGACAGTGAGGAGCTCTGCTGGGACTTTCCTGTGGAAAGACAGGCTCAGAATCAGTACTGACAAATACCATAAACTGACATTAATGTTTGTACATTTAACTTCACACTCTCTAAGATCTCATTTCTTGTAAAAAAAAAAAAAGCAACATTACAGCCATGCTGACCTTCCTAAGATCCCTGAATTGGAATTTAGGTTGTCACATGGGATCTCAAAGCATCCAGCAGTCAGAGAGATTCCAGAGTGATACCTCCAACTTACCTTTTTGTCTTGTCCAATCAAAAGTGAAAACTCAAAGGTATTCAGTTACTGACATTAAAGTGACATTCTCATTTGAGAAACAGGAACCAAAGGATTTATCAAACAACAACTAGTTGATTGATTGATCACTAATGTCAGCAATTACTTATTGGCCAATACTGTATTCTCTGAACTTGACCAACTGTGATAGCAACTGGTCTGAACTAAAGGGCTGATCATTTCATAATTAAGAAGTAGAAAAGGCATTTTTAAAAACTAGCTAAATAGTGCTGAGCTGTATCTAGTACGTCAGTGAAATAACACTGTGCTGCAGTTTGGCTTTAAGAGCTGCTCTGCAGAAAGACAAATATTGATTGCATCATTTCAAAAAGCACCTTTACACACTGAAAACAGGTCACACGCACACACAGCTGCAAACATCTAACTGCTAACTCTCATCTGCCAGCTGGCATATGTCTTCAAGAAAATCAAAAGGGTCTGGCCCCACCTGCCAGGACAACAGGCCCTCTCTGGTTATTAGCACCCCTGGCCAGCTTTGCCTGCAGATACCCATCGGCTGACAATACTGGCTTGTCACTCGGAGCAAACACAGGAAATTGCTCCACAGTGCAACATCAAAGGGTAACTGTGTCTGCTTCGTACAGGAGCTGTGGTTTTTTTATTCAAGGCTGGGTTGTCTGAGCATAAGTGCAGCAACGCTAGAAACTGGGCCATTTCACTACTTCACTCTCTTCAAACCTTATTTAACAAACAAGTATCAGCAGCCATAAAACAATGGGCTTTTAGCCGAATTCTCTTATTAACATACTCTAGGTACAGGCATACAGCAATTCACTGACGTGGTAAATATAAGACCCATTGGTCCTATTGGTCTCAACATCCAACTTTCTCTACTCTACTCATTTGTTATCTGGTCTCAGGTTTGCATCCACCTGAGCTTTTTACAAAAATAGCTGTGGTAGGAATTTAAAGTCTCAGACACTGAATCCTGATCAACTGTTGTACTACATGTCGAGGTTTTAGCGACAGCAGAAAGAGGTTTTCAAGTCCTGCTCACGGACACGCAGGCTGCAACGAGCTTCAACGGGCCTTCCTTGGAGAATCAGTCTGATCCTTAATATACTCCATATCAGCCACAGACAGCAGGGGGAAACCCTGACAGACATGAGCAGATAACACAATTTACCCCACCCAGACACTGGAGGAATAATTTGGGCTTAGCTCTGCCAAACTGATTTCTCAACAGCTACAGACCTGTCTGTAAAAAGAGGTCACAGGATGGATTTTTGGAGTGTCCCATTTGCACTTGCACATAGAAATATCATGTCCTAATGAAAGAAATATAAGCTCTTATTTTAAGAAAATCTTAAAATTTTAAGAAATCAAAAAGCCCAAGACTGTTTGTTTAATAATGTGCCATGTCATGTTGATACTATTAAAAATGTGCCTGTGGCTGATTTCCTTCCACTTTTTCAGCAGATGGCAGCATCCTGGATGACACAAGGAGCCTGTCCACAAGAAAACTAGCCACCACTCACTAAAAGACGATTCAAGTGATTTGAAGCCATTTGTTAATCCAATCCATACTGACCGTATTCAAACAATTCAATAAACAAACCTTTCTGTATTGTGAATTACTCCACAGCGTATGGCTGCTGTGTCAATGTAAATGGGCAGATAAAAAGAAATGACTGGAGCAGTGACACCTCAGTAACCTGCAGAGATGATAGCTTGGTGTGTGGCATTGAAAACAAAATGGAGCTTGATGTCAGTGTCTGTCACAGCTCCTGTGTGTAAGCATGTCAGAAAAGACTGAGTCTGCAAAAAACCTGCACATAAAAAAAAAGGAGTACAGGGGTGAACAAACTGAACACTACCAAGAACAAAACACCAGTAAGGCTGATCTCTGTTAAATGACTCAGGAAGACCCGCCCACTTCACTGGCTGCCAACTATCATACATCAACATGGTCTTTGCTGAGCAGACAACCATAACGTCCCATGGTTACAGCTAACAGCATTGTTCATAATCAGCCCCACAGTACTTCCTTAAAAATTGATTAGCCAAATAAATATCAAAAGTAACAACAAATGGCAACTGACATGAGCCCAGAGTCCCGTCCTTAACACCGACACATGCTTTCCATAAGCTGATGTGTACACTGTCCCTGGGTGACTGAGTGTAAAGTCTCTCAGAGTTGAATCTGATAAACTAAGCAGACAACTGGGTGACTTAGCTGAGTAAAGCAAACGCTGCCTTTCAATCATCTTGAATACAATTCTGAATCTTAAATTCTACTGGTGCGCTTCATTAAAAGAGATTTTGGTCAAGGACTCCGTCATAGTTACTGAGCCAACATCGTCAGCAGATAAGACAACAGTGTTTCAGCTAAACTTCAGTGTTGCACTCGCTTCTCCTCAATATGTCTCAGTGTCCTAACACTGTGCAACCACCACTCTGAGCCGAGGTGATCACTCAGGCAGAGCTTGTTGTTGGATTCAGTTCGGACGGCTCACCGTGCTAGCAGGTGGCCAGCAGCAGTCACGGAAGGCTGAGGGCCAGTGAAGCTGAAAGCACCGTACTGACAGTGCCGGCTATGAGAGGACAAACAAGACAACAAATGAAATGACTGAAATCTGAATCTGAAGCTTCTGTAATAAAATAATTATGGAAACCAGCAGCAATTGTTTTGTGCCAAAATTAAAGTGTGTGGTTAACATACTCCTGAAGATATCTCCAGGGTGAGTTATATCTGTCAGCCTGTTTGTTTTCAGTTACTCTCGACTGAAAATCAGGACTTGTGATGTGCTAATCCTGGTCAGATGTTCTTCCATTTTAACAGATAAAAAACAGAAGCTAAACCTTTTATAGCTGACAGAAACCATTTTACTGTCATCATTGTATCAAAGAAATTCAAAATCAGCCTAAGGGATTGTTAAAACATCACCGTTGTCCATTCAGGGACAGGCAATGCAACCGAACTGTTTCATGTTTCATTCTGATGTCATTACAAAATAAAAAGTTATTAGAACAAAAAAAATTTAAAGTGAATATAAGAGTTTTACTGTCAGCAGTATTAAATTAATACCACTGCTGATATCACCACTTTAAAGTCTGGTAAACTATTATTGGCATCTATTATTATTTTGACATTTTACAGACTTAACAATAAACTAATCAACAGATTAATCAGTAACAACTGCTGTTAGCACAGATGCAGTCCCAATCCAAATCCCCCAGGCTTAAAGGTCTGAAACTTGGTTTTACCTAGGGTAGCACTGCTGCTGTTGAAGAACCATGCTGTGTCCTCCATCACACTGGGCTGGCTCCTGTCATGCCATGACACCTCCTGAGTGGATGCCAAGATGTGGGATGACTCCTGGAGATTTGACCTGCTCCCCGTGTCCAAAGAAGCACCCGGTCTTTCTGCCTGAGGAGGCTCTGCTGAGGCCGGCTTGGCGGGGGATGACTTGCTGCTGCTCCGAGATGACACCGGCTTGGATTCCTCATCACTGTCAAAGCCAAATGGATCCTCTGAGCCATCACCACACAGACGGGGCCTTTTATACACCTCCAGGACAGAGTCACTCTTGGGAGCGCCAACACGCTTCGAAACCTTGGCCTTGTAGGTAGTGGCACCCCATTTGGTACTGAGGGTGCCTCTCTTGGTGGACAGAACTTCATCAAACTTGGACGAGCCCTCTCCTCCCTTGCGGCTGTAGGTTTTACCAAATCTGGATGTCATTGTTGCATCTGGGTCATATTCTCTAAGACAAGGAGACGAAGGAGCAGAACCATTTAGGAGTGGATGACAACATATTTCATTGATAATGGATGTGACTGCCCCACACAAACCATTTTTTTTTTTTACAGTTTTAGTCAAGTACCCTAGATTTATTTTTGTTTTGTTTACAAATTGAACAGCATTAGTCAGTGCCTGACATGTCCACTTATGAAACGATTAAATACAAACAGAGCCATGGCAATAATAAATAACATTCACATAAGATCGGGCTTCTAAAATTTTTGTTTGCAAGTAAAGCGTAAAATCGGTTAATTTAACTATTGTTTTAAGGTACTTTAATTAACAATATTATTAATATATGCATGCGTAGCTGGATGCTAGAATTACTAGTTAACAGCTCGTACTTCTCAGCCAGCTGGTTTGACAAAACACGGCTAACGTTAGCTTGCTAGCGAGTTAATATGCTAACTTGCTGCTATCGGTGCAATTAGGATGCCAGCAGAAGAATTAATGGAACCACAACAAAACAATGGTAGAGGTAAGAAATCCAGAGCGTATAACTGTGTTTTTCTGTGGCGACATATGTATTATGTAAAAATATATCACGTACCAAACTATTAACGTTAGCACGAGTTTTAGCTGATAGCACTGATAGCATTGGCAAAAAGCTCAACAGACAAGACGGGAGCCATCACTCCAGTAAACTGCTAGCTTGAAGCTAACAGCTAACAATAACTACAAACTGACATCGTGTCGTGCCACAACCAAACATCCAGACAGAGCCCATTTCCTACTGGCAAACGAATATTGATTGTTATCTAATATTTCCACCTACTTGGTGAGCTAAAGGGCTGATCCGCACAGAACACACTCCAACGGCCGTTAAACTCACAGGACCGGGCCTGCTTCCCCGATTCAAGCTGCCCCGCACAGTATAAACAAGGCCTTAGAGGCGCCGGCAACGACAAATTAGCGAGTTTGAAACAAAGGTAGGAGAGCAGCAAAACCAGGGCGTAGAGAAAAGACACGTTTTATAAAGCTATCTAACAAAATTGGCTTTGATTTTTAAGCTAAATCGCACTCGATTGTCTCCTCCGGGCTGCGACGAAGGCTTCCATTGGACTCCCCTGCTGCGTCAAGCTAACCGGAGATAGCTGAACGTGGCCGGAATCTGGTTAATCATCCTTAAAAATAAACGTATCAATTGAACAAACGGAAAGACCATGTAGCTAAGGCAGTGAAGCATAACGCTAACCAAAGAAATATTTACCGATTTTTTTTAAATTAACTAAACGCCCTTTATCTTACATATTTTCAAGGATGCAGAACATACACATTAAACATAATTTTGCCAGTTTCTCTTGTATGATATCTGTTTAGTTTTATTTGTAAAATTCTAACAGGAATTGCTTGTATATAATAATCTCAACTTTACCTTGCTAGCTTTATCAATGTTATCATTAAAAATGCTGCGTTCATGGGCTTCTTTTAAATAGCGCAAAAAGTACATCTGAAATTACAACCAGACAAGGTAGCACAGATAATTGTACAGCTCCCAGAGTCAGACAAAACTTTGTACATAAACACTCCAGCACTAGATTGTCCACATGCTACAAGTGTGAGTGCTATAAACCAAATGTGACATGGTAGTAAATGCTATTAATGTTTAATGTCAAAGTAAATAACACTGAGGGTAAAGCCATTGCTTTCTGATGTGGTTCTTTTGTTTAGAAGGTGTTTAGTGTCAAACTGTCCAAAGCACAGAATCAGAAGCCAGTTTATTAGTTACACCAAGCTCAAACTATTGTAGTCTAAAACACCAGCCCTGCAATTAACCATACCTTTCTGAAGGTTATAATGTTCAGTTTCTATTGAAAAAGGGGCTGATTCAACTTTACACTAATGTTTCAATTGTATGAGAAATCCAGAAATTCTCACCCAGCTGTTTGTAACTTGCAACAGATCCTTCATTTTGTGGAATATCTTTAGAGTCTGCATGGAAATGACAGGGCACTAAACATTATGATGCATTTTAATATCATACTTCAATTGTCAGTCAGTGTTTTATAAATACAGTTTGCAAAGTTACAATATATTATTTATGGTGCTATTTTTATACACACATAGATATATTGTGAAGGCTCCAGACATGAAAACAGAAAGAAATATATATAAAATTTACATGATATTCTTTAACTAATCCCTACCTCCCCATGGTTACAAAGACATTTACAGGCAATATTTTCAGAGCGTGTGCATCCCTGGTGCAGAGGTATGGGTACAGTTTCTCAGTGAAAGCGTGTATGAAGGTGTGTATGTGTGTGTTTGTGTCTGGCTCAGAGAAGGACAGCACTTGTTTTTTCCAGTCCAGATGGACTCTGATCTTGCTGAGCTTCTCTGTGACTGGGAGAGCAGTGTATTTATTTGTTGGGGAGTATGCCCTGTATCCTACATCAGTGCATTGTACACTCCATGCTGTAGAGCCCACAAATTCTTGCCTAGAGACAGACTCTGCTAACACCCCCAGTTCCCACTCTTTGTTGTCTCCAATCTTGACATCCCAGCTGTGAGTCCCTGACTGAAAGCCTGAGCCCAGGACAGAATCCCAGTACTCAAACCTCTCTGGGTTATCAGGAAGGTGTTGTCGTCTCTTTCCATGTCTCACACTGGTCAGATCCTCAGACAGGATGAGTTCTGAATTGGCAGTGTTTGGATCCAGAATCACAGGAGTGTAGGAGACCATGTCCTTCATCTTGTTCCAGATGTTGAAGGTCAGGTTGCCCAGGTGTTTCCCTACACCCTGAGCCCAGCTGTGGCTCATCCAGCAGGGGGCACTGTTGGACACTGTTCATTGTAGCCTTGTAGTTGGGCAGAAATGACACAGCCTCAGCACTCAGCTGCTTCTCTGTGGCTCTGACTGTGTCCGATAGAGCTGCTATCTCTCTGCTCAGAGCCTCCATCTTCTCTGTCATCATCTGACTCTTCTGCTCCTCTTCCTCCCTTAGAGCATTAATCCTGGCTTTCTCTTCCTCTTGTAAAAACCGGTGAAGCTTCTTAAACTGCTCCCTAATCTGCCTCTCTGTGTGTCGAGTCTGGACCTTAATGTGTTCTGCTGTCTGATTAAAGTTGATTTTAACTTCATTAAAAGCATTTAACTTCTCCTGTAACGGCTTCAGGGATTTCTCAAGCTCCTCTCTGTGATCCTGTACAGCTTCGTTGATGGGTCTGAACTTGTGGTCAACGTGTATTTTTGCATCCCGACAGATGATACACACTGGCTGCTGATGGTCCAGACAGAATAGTTTGAGTTTCTCAGAGTGCAGATGGCAGAGCGTCTCACCTCGTAATGAAGCCATCTGAACTCTCTCTTGTAAAAAAGCCTCACACAGGTTTTTTAACGCCAGGTTAAGAGGTGGATCACTCCACTGAGATTCTACCCTACAAACTGGACACTCTCGGATTTTCTTCCCTTTCCACCAGCTCTGCAGACAGACTTTACAGAAGCTGTGGCTGCACAACAGGAGAACGGGCTCTTTAAAAAATCCACTGCAGATGGGACAACTAAAATCCTCTGCTGGAAAAGAAGCCATTTTCCTTTGAGCAAAGCTAAAAAAAAAACAGGCAGATGAGAGGTGGTGTCACTCCTCCTCTAGAAAGCCTTAACAATACTTTTACTTTAAGCTAGGATTTTGTTTCCTAAAACCCTTATTCGGTTTGTGGAGTCAGCTGCTGATATAAGCGACAGTATTCCAGACATACCAGTACTCCCAGTATTCCTTAGTAGCAGTTCTTCTTTGTCAGTGGAACTTTGGTATTAGCCTGAAGGTGACGAAAGCTGCTTTGAATTGTCAACAGGCTGCATTTCCTGGTTTGTTTTAGAATGGGTGGAGCTGTGGGTTGCTTCTTAGTCATTTTATTAACATACGGAACATATTACTTGTTTAGCAGTCAGCTGTTTTAGGAGTTATTAATACTGGCAACTATAGTAACAAATAAATCTCTTTCTTAACATTGTTGTGAGCCTGCTGAAACAGTTGGGTGCATGTGTGTGTGGTCCAGAATATCTCTTCAGCTACTGGCCACATTACCACTACTGTCTGTCTCTCTCACACACACACACACACACACACACCCACACTGCTGCTACTTGTTTTTCCAGTTATGTTTGAATGGAATTCTAATGGCTCCCTGTGTTATGTTCCATGGCAACATTTTTTCAAATCAGGAATATACTACATTCATTTACTGAACAGAAACCACTTTGGTTGAGGAAAGGGAGATTATGGTCACGCCTGGTGGTTGCCTCACTTTGGACTTTTTTATTAATTCCTTAACCATAGCCAAGTGCTGGAATTATACCGTACCTATCTTAATGTTTTTGTTTTACTTGGAAATAAGTCAAATACAGAAGCTACAGTGCTCTAACTGCAGTGTCACTTTGTCTTTGAGGTGCATTCAAACTGCAAACTGTGTCTGTGTTTTGTTTTTAAGGAGAGAGACACCAGAACTGGGTAGCTGGTCTTTGCCATTTGACATAAGACCTGCAGTTCTCATTGACATACACCCTGTTGTGGCTGTCTGATTCTTCAGAGCAATCAGATCATCTTGGCATCAAGCCTTGATTCTTCAAACCACAAAACCTCTCCAAAAGTTGCTATTAAGCCTGGCTGAAATCCCTGCATGGCTTTCTGAGGCGCCCGTGCCAGCACCGGCCTTCCTGCCAGGCAGTTGACTGATGTTACTGAACCATGAGAGGGGTCCAAAGTTCTGACAATAGAGAACAGCTCTGAGCTTTTCACAGGGATGCCAGTAGCTCCCTGAGCAGGCGTTGGCTGTTCAGGATCTGGCAGATCTTCATGGTGGCACCTGGAGTGTTCAGGCATCACACAGTTTTGAAGAATAGATTGGCACCGGGGCTGCATCAGTGCTGCCATGCCTCCCTGAAAAACAACCGGGCCTTTGACATTCAGCAGATAGCGGTCGTATAGGATTGACCCTGGCAAAGGCAAAGAGGAATGAAGCCAAATGACCTATCGCCTCAGGTGTCTTTTTGGACATGATGGCTCATGCCATCAATCCATTCCACCTCCCTTCATAGTGAGGTAGAACGGATTGATGGCAAACTAATGTATCCAACTCTACTGCTAAACAGCCACACTGCTATCGGTCAGTTTTATAAAAACTCCTAACTGGTGGACAACCATGCAACTTCACAAACACTAATTTCCACTGTAATATTCTAGGTTGTCAGGTACCATAGACGACCACAGTCTTGTGAGAGATCCAGCATCAGTCAAAGTGGTCTACTGATGAGATTTTATAACATTTCCAAATGCATCACTGAACAAATTCTCGGCTTCACTGAGGCAGACAGAATCTGGTCAGCTCTCCTAAACTGCTGCACAGTGTCTGATGGAACCACACGTTATCCACTTCCCTTTGCTGTTTCTTCCTTTAAACACCATCTGACCCTGCCTGTCCTTTTACATGTGATTTACTACTGACTATTCTTCATTAAGAACTTGATGAGAATGACATTTTATCACAACTTTTGTGGTTTTAGAATAGAACTGTGCATCTCGGCAAATGAGAAGAGTTTCAGTATTTCCTGCTGTGATTGTTGCCTGTCACCACTAGGTGTCAGAAGTTTCACATTTATCTCGTCCTCTTTTCTCTCATTTTCTCCCGTCTCCCATCTCTTTTCTCTTCTCCTCAGTTCATCCTTGGTTTGTTGTTTCCTGGTTTCTCTCTCCTTTCATGTCCTCTGGTGTCTTTCCTCTTTTCTCCTCTCACTTCTTTTCTTCTGCAGCCCTACTGTATTCCAAGTGAAGTGGTCTTTAACTTCTTTCTTTATTTATTATTGATTCACAGCAGTATGAAAGAACATACTGTATGTATATTAGAAGACACAGAGGGAGGGAGGATTTACTGAACTTCACCTTTACAATGCAGAAGTGTGTGTGTGTGTGTGTGTGTGTGTGTGTGTGTGTGTGTGTGTGTGGCTTTGAATTAAAGATGGTCATCTGATTTGTGTATGGATGCATGTATGAACAGGTTGTATAAACAGCTACTGCAGGTGAAATTATGCTGATAGATAATATATCTGAAACTTTTGCATAAGTGCAGATTTTTGTTTTGTATAAAAACCTGCGAGGGGAATTGTGTGCTGAAGAGGTGGGTATGAAGCACAGTGCAAACGTCAGAGTTTAGGACAACAAACTGACATTTTACATTCTTGGTCTGGTGAAACAATTAAAACTCTGTTCCAAAGGAACTGATGTTACTGGCATTTTGCCCATGTCACAAAGATGGTGCAGGACATCAGCACAGCAGTAAGTCAAACCACAAGTATTTATCTCCCATAATTTCAGGCCAAGTTTGTACTGCTTTGAACCAGAATGTGAAAATAAGAGGGGACTGACAAGAAGACAAGATTGTTTTTCCAAGGCTCCAGTAACTTGTACTTTAGAGCACTGTGTGTAACATGAGGGACTGTCTGTCTTTATATTGAAATATTTCCCAGAATCTCTTACCTGGTAATTTCAGAAAATGATCTTATCTAGACAGAAATGGAAACACCCACAACCCACAAAAATGAACGATCAGATGGCCTTATTACCTCCAGTGTGGTAGTTCACCTGTTTGTTCACTGTTTGTTATTCTCTCCACCATCTTCCTCACTAAACACCTCTATACACACACAGAAATGCCTTTCCGCTTAAATGAATTTAGACACACACACACACACACACACACACACACACACACACACACACACACACACTTAAGGACAGTTACGCCCTGCAGGAAGTCTCCTAGTTCTGTATGAAGTGTTATAACAGATGTTATTTCCCTCTCTCAGGCTGTTTCAGTTTAATTTGCTGAAGTGTGTGTGTGTGTGTGTGTGTGTGTGTGTGTGTGTGTGTGTGCTGATATCACTTAGGATCAGGTTAGACTCAGATTACGATTATTAGTTAATGAAACAGTGGTGAGAGTTTTTCTGCAGGAAGGTCAGTGTAGTTCAGTTCAATTCAGCTTCATTTGTACAGCACCAAATCACAACAAACATCATCTGTAATGTTCCCTGAAGTGATGGAAACAGTACTGTGTGTGTGTGTGTTGACGCATGCAGACTGACGTGAACCACTTCACTGTGCACATAGGCCTGAATGAACATGAATATCCTACCAGAGTGCCTTTAGGCAAAACATAGGATCTCTACTCTGCCCTTCACTTGGCTGCTGACATTCTTTTTGTGAGACTGCATTACCCATCATCCTTTGCAAATGTGTGGGGAGGGAGAGTTCATCTCTGGTTGAAAATCTTCTGCATCAAGCTGCCAGCAGTAAGATGTGAGGACATTTTTGTGCCTTCAAAATAAAAGCAACAATTTACCACTGGAAAAGAAGAGAGATTTTCAGTATAAGAGTGAAAATCAAGACCTAGAATTAGCTGATTATGTTATAATTATAACATCACATTTATACAAAATAACAATAAAAATCAAGAGACTGTCAAACCCAAACATGATTATAAACATATTAATGTCACTGAGGTAAAAATATTCATTATGAAAGTTGGATCATAGTGACTGATGCATTATCGTGTTCATCACTTCAGTGTTGCACCTGGTAAAGGTGGACATCAAGTTAACTGCCATACCTATGATATGAAGTATTTTACATACTGCTGGGTAGCTGATGAATTTCCCACCGGGGATCAGTAAAGTGTCAGTAGTTACTGAATTTTCTTTTGTTCATCTGATTCTGAAGAGGAACTAAAGTTATCAAAAACACATAGTGCAGTAAAAAGTACAATGTTTGTCTCTGAACTGTGGTGAAGCCCAAGTATGAAGTATCAGAAAATGGAACTACTCAAGTACAGATACTTCAAAACTGTATTTAACTGCAGTATTAAGTAGGTAAACGTAGCCTACTTCGTTACTTTCCACCAGTGTATTTACTGAGATATTTCAGTTGGACTCAAAGTAGTGGGAAGTATGATCAACTTAAACTGGAATGCTGGAAGCTTAATAGCCAATGGATGAGAACTTTAAAAAGTTATTACAGATATGAAAGATAACCAGATGTACTATGCATCCAAGAGTCTTGGCTGAAGCCACAGTCAGAGTTCGTTATGACAGGATACAAATTGATCAGACGTGGTAGAGCAGGCTCAAGTTATCATTAGCCTACTGGCTAAGGATTCAGAGAGAGGACGCTGGAAATGTAGCATCCGTTGTTCTACAGAAATGCTGGGAATATGCCACATTCTCTGGTACAAAGTTGGACAGTTGGACAGTACATAAGAAAGCAAAGCAGTATAGAGTGGATAATATTAAGTTTAGCCCAGCTGTTGTTCTGAGTAACATTTCTCTGTGGCTTTTTCCTGAACCACAAACTAATCTTGAGTTACTGGATAGATGGAAAGAAGTAGACTGAGATTAGGACATACAGGCCTTAAATCAACACTAGTCATTATGGGAAAAGCAGTTTCCAATAGTAGTACTTGTAATTGCAAAGAAACAGTAGAACATATATTGTTTGAGTGTAGGAGATATGCTCTTGAAAGAGAATGTATGAAGAATAGTGTAGGAGGTTTGGGTAGGGAATAGACTTTTAAGGGCCTGCTGGAGACAGAGATGACCAACTGGTGGTACAGAGGGAAATATGTAAATATCTAAAGGAGAGAGGCCTTAAGTGTAGAATGTAATCCGCTCATAGAGGAATGATGTTGCACACTCCGGTGCAGGAAGTGAAGAGAGGAGAGGAGAGGAGAGGAGAGGAGAGGAGAAGAGAAGAGAAGAGAAGAGAAGAGAAGAGAAGAGAAGAGAAGAGAAGAGAAGAGAAGAGAAGAGGTGGTGTTTGTAGCATGGATAAACAGTCCTGTGCAGCCAGGTATTTTACTTTGAAGTGCACAGGAAATACCAAACCAAATGCCTGCATTGTGAAGCCGAAACCGGAAGTTGTGTGTTTTGTGGGGGTGACTTGACGCCGGAGTCGCACAGCAGCTACACTGGACTCGGACGGAGCCGAACTGTGTAAGTAAAACCCGCAATCCGCCGCTTTTACTCCCCGTGTGCAGCCAAACGGCCTGAGTCTGTTTGTACACAGACAAACATTCTCCCAGAAAAGAACATTTCGTAAACATGAAGCGGCTGAAGGTGGCGGGAGAGGAAATGTGGTCGGTGTTTGTAGGCCTGCGACAGTTTGATCCCCACAGGGAGGACTGGATGTGTTCATACCCACGGCTGTATGGACCGTGTGAGGTCTGATGAAAACTATGGCGTCAGTCGTGTTATTAAAAAGACTGCAATTAAATGAAACCAGTAACGTTAGGGTTAATACGGTGTTGGTTTTCATTATTGCTATGATGTTTTCTTTAATGGGTGTCTGTTGCCCTCACTTGTGAGTTTCATCTTTAAAGACATTTCAGATCTGCTCTAATATCCCCATAGAAGCTGACTGGGTGCTGGGATTGATAACAGTATAGACAGTTATGTTACAGACTTTATAGAGCTGAAACTATTAATCGATTAGTTTGATCCAGGTTCTCAGACATGGCAAACTGCTCCTCTCCTGTCACCTAACATAGAAAAAGAAACAGCTGTAGGTTTTGGATTGTTGGTTGGGAGCAACATAACACCTGAAGACTTCTGAGAACCTTGGATGAATGTTGTTTCCCTGCAGAATAATGGAGAACAAGAATAACAAATGGTCGCAGCCCAGCTTTCATACACTGTGGTTTCTCTGTCATTGTGGGGATTTCTTCAGCGGCTGTGTGACAATTTGGACTTGTTGTTGGACTCGTGTAGTTTTGGATTGTGAGAAACCAAAACTCACTGGTCCTGTCCTCGGCAGGCCCTTGCAATCCAGTCCTCCTGAGGCGGCGCTGTGTTCCCCAGCATCAGAGGAGTGATGGGCAGATATTGTGGGGTCATGTGCTTGGGAATTCATTTTGGGAATTTGACATGAAATCAAAAGGAGTTTACATTTTACAGTTACACAGGTTTTTAGGCCATTCGGGTCATTTTTAGTCTAAATGTTTTGACACTATCATGAAAACAGGGAGCTTCATAAATTCAGTGTTCACATCAGGTCATGCTGGACCTGCCGTACAGAATCTACGGAGGAACAACGTCTCATGCGTTTAGAACAAGAAGTTCAGATGCCATTAGAATGCAAACGTTGTTTCCCAATGTCAGTGTGTTGTTATAGGAAAAGTGATGCAAGTGTGTAGAGATGCTGATTTAGAAAGACAGTTAGTAGAACATGAAACCTGGTGGACATTCAGAGGAGGGATCTGACTTGTCTCCACACTGAGGTTTGTGCTACCGTGACTTTTGGAGGCTGACCTGGTAAGTTCAGTTATTATGTAGCTTTTTGTAGTATACTGAGGTAGAGATGATGTTTTTGAGTCACATTAATTGTCTGCTTGTATAATTAGAATTGTCTTTGTTTGTGTAACTTCCGTACAGTTCTGTGAATGTGTGTATGATTTAGTCTTTGGTGGTTAAAGGTTATGGACTGAATGTTGTGAGCTTTCCAGATCTGAGGACACCTCTGATTCCAGGTAACCTGGTACATCTGTTGCAATATGGTGACTGACGCTCGTAAACAGGTGTCCACCATGAAAGTGAAAGATTATTGTGTAGTGAAGACAAAGCTGAAACATCTTTTCTCTCACCTTTCTGAGGCGTGATGCTTTGAGTTAAATAAAAGGAAACATCTGATTGATGTGGCAGTGTGGCAGATAAGCTCCAATTAAAAGGAGTTGTTATTATCCAGCAGTGTATAGAAATACATATGTTGGGGATACAGGTTACACAATGTTTAACTGAAACAAACAAAAAACATGATGTGGAATTTCATAATATGTTTCAGGCTGTTTCATTGGGCTGCAAAAGATCTGTTAGATCAAATGACTGTGTGTCCTGTAGAGAGAGAGAGAGAGAGAGTGTGTGTGTGTGTGAGTAAACGGTCAATGAGAGAGAGCCTGGCCAACGAGGGAAACAGATGCAGAAGTCACAACAATGACGTTTTAAAATGTCTAGATCTTCCTTTCCTCCATTGTTGTCTTTTTTCCCATGAGTAATGAGCCGACACACATCAGGTCCGGTGGGTCGAGTCCTGCTGGTTTCTTCTCCTCCAGTTCCTGTCTCTGTCAGGGGCCTCATTAACAGAAGTGTCATTACTCATCGGCCAGCGCTCTGATTGGCTGCACATTCATGCCTTGATCAAAACCATGTGCAGTGTTACACAAACCTGATTGTGAGTTAGATGTTGAATACCATCATACCTGTTCAGAGTGAAAGAGGAAACACACTGGATGACGACACCTGATAAAACTGCTCTGTAGTGATGATGTAAACTGTTACAGCAATTGTCAGACATGCACCGTCCTCTCAAAGTGTCAGTATTGTTCTAGAATCGGGGATGATTAAACAACCCAACATTTCCCAAAAGCACAAAATATCCCTTATCAGAAAACTGCACTTTATCAACTTGTGTTTTCCCTGTGACCGTCACCAAAGTCACTGTCAGGTCTGGGGACGTTTGACATACCAGCTGTTCCCGTGCTTCCATTCTTTTACCAACACACAGCCTCACTGCATCTTGAAAACTGTGCCCATAACGCATGTAACCGAGGCAACATCGTCCGAATGTTGCTCTGGTTGAGTGCCTCAGCTGATAACCGTCGGCCTGTCTCTCCTGGCAGCGTTTCTGTGATGCCCCAGGGCGGGCTGAGCTGCTCGGGGTTGTGATGCCTTACGTGGACCGACAGAATCGCATCTGCGGCTTCCTGGATATCGAGGAGAATGAGAACAGTGGCAGGTTCCTGCGCCGATACTTCATCCTGGACACTCAGCAGGGCGGCCTGCTGTGGTACATGGACAACCCACAGGTGAGGCTCTGTGTGTGTGTGTGTGTGTGTGTGTCATCGCTGAAAGCTTCTCAACCATCTGAGTGCACTGCTCTGTCTGTACATGTGTGTTATGTAGAGTTTGGTGTCATTTGAAAGGATTTTGGTGCCTGTGTGTGTGTGTGTGTGTGTGTGTGTGTGTGTGTGTGCCTTTAATGAGGAGGTGAGCTTGGTTCTTTGTTGAAGTTCAGCAGATGTTTGTCTCTCAGTTGCACTGACAGACTGGTTTCCTGCCTTCAGTTTCAGTTCATTGTAACAGTTCAGTTGTGAGGTATTTGAAGCTTGTTTCGAGGAGATAATCAGTCATATGTAGATACCTTTCTTTGGTAAATGTTGTTATTGGTAAGGTGGTTAGAAGCAGGGACAGCTTTAAAGTCTCCTCAGTGGTGCTTTCATGGACACTCCTGACTAACAAATGATAGCTGGCCGCTGAAACGCATCATTACATTTGCGATCTACTATATCAGAAAAGCCAATGCCTAGGACAAACAATGGGCAAACATGCTCTCTATTATTATTACAAAGGGTACAAGGCTTCAATTTTAACTGCCAACTCTCAAATGTCTGTCTCAGCTCTAAGCTTATTGTTTCCTTAAGGCATAAATCTTTACAAACAGGTTACAGATATGTATTTTCCAAAACCTGAAAAGTTCTCAGCAGGATATTACCAGTACTTAACAAAAATGGAACATTTATTTAAAGTGCATAGTCACATAGGTTTCAGAACCTTTCACAATAAAAAGAATAAACCAATGAAGATATGTAATCTTAGGACGGTGAGGTGTTAACAACAGGATGTATACAAGGCCTTAACAATGAGGAAAGTCCAGAGCAATCTGGAAGAAAAGGATTTAAGAGGAAGTTGTGGGTGTATAGAACAGAACTGTAATGAATACAATCTGTCGTTAGCTGGAAAATGAAAAACACATTCCACTTGTGTGGGACAAGGTGGGTCAACCCTTATCAGACACATCGGAATGGTTTGACAGAGTCTCTGTGTCAAACCCAGTGGACAAACAGGAACTGGGGAGAAACCGAAAGTGAGTAGCACTATTTCATCCAGTGGGGAATTCCTCAGACAGTGCAGCATGTCGAGCACGCTGCCAGTGCACGAACGTTCATCTGACGGTGTGATAATGAATGTCAGCTGCTGGTGTTGATATTATATTTACTGATAGGAAGACCATGTTCATGCATGTACACCTCAAGTGCTGACATCTCTCTCCAGGTGTGTTTCCTTGTGAGAGTGGAGAGTTCTCTGGAGCAGCCTGTGGACCAGCATCTCCCACGGAAACTACACCTTTTAGATTTGAATAAAATCTGTCCAGTGTTGGTGTTCCTTGTTCTCCATAGTAGTACCCCCACCACTGCTGATTCTTCTACTTGGACTACCGCCATTACAACAAATCCTAACAATAATAAAGCTAATGATTCTAATTTTGTACTTTGTTTAGAATCTGCCTAAAGGTGCGGAGAAGGTGGGCTCTCTCAAACTCACCTACATCTCCAAGGTCAGTCCTTTCTCTCTCTCACAAGCCTTTAGTGTGCCCCTCACGTTAATCATTTAACGCTGATTAGCCACTGTTGCAATGTGAAACCAAGACTAGTGCTGGTTTGTTATCAGCTGTGGCAGTTTGTTTTTGGTGACAGCAGTGACATTAATCTGTGTTTTGTGTTATCTTTGGCAATTAGTGCTAATTTTTCTGTATTTATTATTATTGACTGCAGTTTGTAAGCCTCTCTGGGATATTAAAAACCTTACTTTTTTCTCTGCTTCAGGTCAGTGATGCTACCAAACTCAGACCAAAGGCGGAGTTCTGTTTTGGTAAATTCACCTTCTTTGTCTTCTCCGGTCTTTTGGTGTGTTTGTACTAGGGGTTGCAACAGTATAACATTTTCACGGTGTGATAACTGTCTCAGAAAATATCCAAGTTTCATGGTATTTTGGTATATGGTAATACACAATTACTATTATTATCAGCTAAAATGACCCTCAAAAGAATGAAAACAGGATGGACACAACTATTGCCTGTGCCAGTTGATTGAGCTGGACTGCAACTAGATTGACCCTAAAGAATAAACAGAGTTTTAAATATAGCATGTAAGTATAACATATAACTAAAGCATGTTAGTTTGCATATTGGCACCAGTAGTAGAGGAAGTATTCACATCTTTTACTTCAGTAGAAGTACTACCGTCACACTGTAAAATAGCCTACGGTGTTACGAGTAAAGTCCTGCATTGAAAATGTTAAGTAAAATGAAGTTTTAGAACGAATGGCCTTTAGTTCCAGTGGAGGAAAAGCTAAAGCTTTGACGTGTACCCGGCTCACGTCACTTACACACACGGATGTGAAACATCAACTCTGTCTGCGTTAAGGCCTGTGATTTGAACGTAGCCTTCAAGCTACAGGTTACAGTGCTTTGGGAGACAGTAGTGAGCGGTTAGTGTCTGCAAGCAGATTAATACCCACGGCCTCAGCTTTGGTCATGCTTTCCCATCCTTTTTTACCCCCACCTTCATGACCATGTGCCTCTACCCCTTCCTCTTCCTTGCTTCCTTCCCAGTCTCCCTCCTTCCCACTCCTTTTGTTCTCCCCCTCTGTCCATGTCTCTCTCCCTCCCTCTTTTCCACTCCTGTTACATTTATTTCCTCTCTGTTTTTCCTTGCTACTGCTTGTTGTTCCTCTGGTGGCCAACAGTAGCCTTTTGTCACTCAATAGGAGGAAACTGTACACTGACCTTGACCTGATCTCTGTATGTGTGTGTGTGTGCGTGTATCCAGATGTGGCTGGGTTGTAACATACACACAAACACACACGTCCTCGACCTCTGAGAAACCAGAAGCAAACTGATATATTTAGATCATAAAATGCATGAAGTTCGGCGTATTTCTCTTCTGCTTGTCTGATGTTTCACATTTAGGAGATGATAACAAACCACACATTTCTCTCTCTCCATAGTTATAAATGCAGGAATGAGAAAGTTTTATCTGCAAGCCAATGACCAGCAGGATTTGGTGGAATGGATCAGTGTCCTCAACAACGCCACCAAGATTACGGTGAGGCTCACACCAACAACGCACACCATCTGCTGCCTCAGGTGGTAGCAGAGCGGCAATCACCCATGGGGCCAGAGAGAGAAGGTTCAGGTTTATAACAGTGTGAAGGGAAAGAAAACTGAAAAGTGAGGCTTTCATATTCACCTGCAGCTGCAGTGGAGGACTGGCAGGCACCAATCTCTGGTCCTGGAAGTTTTATTTCAAACTGTAAATCACAATTCAAAGTTTTCTTTCACTGATGACATTGTTGTACATCAACAGAGAAGCACAGGTATCTGGTGGATGCTTCATCTGTTGTGGATTCTGCTGGTTTCTGCAGAGATCTTAAGAGAAACTCATCACAAATGTGTTAGTTCGCAGTGCGTTCCACCTTTGGTCCTTTAGTGAGTGTCTGGCAGTGACAAAATAAACTAGTGTGTTTTTTCAGTCACGTGATTTTAAAGGCTAGTGCTGATAATATGTAATAATTTTAATACTGTGAAAAGATGCAGTGTAATAATAATAACAGACAGGACTGTGGTTCATGTCCTGTTGTGTTTTTAGGTGCCAAAGCCAGGCGAGGGCCACACAGAGACTCCCCAGGAAGTACATGGAGCCATGAAACAGATCTCCTACAAGACCGAGATCATAGGAGGAGTCCCTATCATCACCGCTACACAGGTAACAACACACACAAGTCGAGTGTGTTGCGTTGGCGGCAGCAGCTCAGCGGGTTCAGTCTTGTCTGTGGCGGTATGCAAGCACGTGACCCAACGAGTGACGGCTGGTTTGAATTTCATGAGTGAAAAATGTCCATTGAAATTAGCACCTACACTCAGCTACTGGAAACTGGAAACCTAAAAACAGAAATGTTGTGGAGCTGCACCTCATCTGTGCTACAGGCTACAGAAACTGTTAGCCACTACTAGCACAGCACAACAGAACATCCAAACCAAACCATTAGCAGCTGTGTTGGAATGAAAAAGATGACGTGTTTTTACAGCAGCTCTCTGTTCTGACTGCCAGTGTTATAGGAGTATGATGCTAAACTGGTGGATTACGGGCAACAAAGGATATAATCTGATGATACAGTTACTGAACTGAGGGAACAAAAGTATCCTGAGCACACATTTGTAATTTTAGAGAATAAATTTTAGTTTGAAATCAACAACAGGAAGGGGTGATTCACAGCTGCATTGTGCTACAGGCACCGTTCTCTGCCAGCCTAAAAATATAATGAGTATTATTTATCTGCTGTTGACACTGTGTACTGAGCTGTTTACCATGCTGTAGTAAAACTGCTTTCCTAATTGAAGTGAGCTAGAAGAGAGCGGCTGTTGGACAGGAAGACGACTCCAGATGAATGCTAATGTTTCGCTGTATTTACCAACGTGTAAATAAGGTGTTCACCATGTCAAATGTTTGGTTTTCTGAACATACATTTGTGTGTGGGTGTGTTTTAGGAGCAGGGGGAGGGGCAGAACGGGGCCGAGCGTGGAGGCTTGAAGCAGCCTCAGAATCAGCTGCCCTACTTCCTGTCCAGAGAAGTGCAGGACCAGTCTGTCATCAAGGCTGGATACTGTGTCAAACAGGGAGCTGTGGTTAGAACACACAAAGACACACACACACACACACACACACACACACACACACACACAGGGTTAGTCTGTCTCATCACAGGGGATAAATGTTTGTGATTGATCTGTGGCTTATTTTTTTGTATTTGGTTTGTCCACAACTTTTGTCTCCATGTTAACAGCTTGTCTTCCTCTTCCTCAGATGAAGAACTGGAAGAGGAGGTACTTCATGCTGGATGAAAATGCCCTCAGCTACTACAAATCTGCACTGGTGAGAAACCTGGTATTTCAGTGAAATACACTGAAACATGTTACAGCAGAAAGCTGAGCGTATCCAGGTTACAGATGTGCATGTAAACACACTGGCTGTGGTTTACTTTACACAGACTTAGTCATGAGTGCATGCCCATGTTTGTCTTTCTGTCGTTGTGAAGACACTTACCCATCACAACTGAATGACTGCCCTTTACCCAAACATAATTCTAACCTTAAAGACAAAAATCTAACCTTAACCCCTCAAACAGCTCTCTAAAATTGTATGGACCAAAATGTCCTCACCAAAACTGTGCACACAATTATAGAAAGATGTACACCCCCCCACACACACACAGTTTAACAGAAGTTAGTACAGCAGTGTAACTGTACAAATGTTGGAGATATGAGACAGAGTAATAGAACTGTGTGTGTGTGTTTGCGTGTGTGAGCAGCAGTGCTTGTTTTGCCTTCAAGGGGTTGTGTGTCTCTGCACGTAACAACAAGCATCCTGCATACCTCCTCATTTGATCCACATGGAGACAGATTAGTGAAGCAAATGTATGGACACACCCTGTGTGTGTGTGTGTGTGTGTGTGTGTGTGTGTGTGTGTGTACTGCACAGAGAAAGTTCGTACATGCCTTACTGAGGGAGACAGATGGAGAATAAAGGTGTGAAGTGGGAGGGACGGCTGGTTTCTCCCCACTGTAAATTCCAATTTGAAACCCTTTCTCTTCTCTCTGCCAGATTCAGTGTTACTTCTGAGAAATCATCTTTATTCTGTAAGATCCGTAGGGGGTTGGCTCCATCACTACAGCACCTCTGAGCCAATTCACCACACCATAGCAGCTAAATGCAACCGACTGAAAATCTAAAAAATGAACCAGTTTCAACTTCCGAATGTGTTATCAGTGTTCTATAAAGGTCATTTTTTAGATTTTTGCAGAATTTTAGGGTCTATGATCAGAGGTTTCTCACTAAAATTGCACCTGGGAAGTTTTGTTTTTACACAGGTTTGTATCTGTGACTCCCTGTTTAAAAAAACCAGGTGGTTTCTAACACATTTTGTACTGATGTCCACCTAAGTGCTCCAAACACTGAACAAGACTTTTTCTCCTTCAGCCTTAACCACCCACACTAACCCCTCACAATGCAGTTCACCTGAATGGAATCAGGACAAGCTTAGTAAAACAAAAAAAAAGAATATTAGATGGGTCATTTGGCGGTTATGGCTGTTTTATGTTTTGTGATGTGAGATGTGGTATTGTTTTCTCTCTTCCTCCTCACAGGAGAGAGAGGCACTGAAAGTCATACCGCTGAAGGAGATTCACAAAGTTCAGGAGTGCAAGTACAGGTGAGTAAACTTTGCTCTGTGCAGATGAAAACCTGCTGCTGTCCAGGCTTTTAAATCTGCAGCTGCTCTGTCCCTGTGTTCTGCAGTGAGCTGATGATGAGGGACAACCTGTTCGAGGTGGTCACGAGCTCCAGAACCTTCTTTGTACAGGTAACACACATGAAGATGATTGAAACAACATCAACTGAATGTACTGATGAGGGTGTCTGTTGCCTTATTGCTGGCTGAATCGCTTTGTCCACCCATAAAACACCAAGGACTCACTCACTCTCTTTTTCTGTCTGTCAGGCTGACAGTCCACAGGACATGCACAGCTGGATTAAGGCCATCTCAGGGGCAATTGTGGCTCAGCGCGGCCCTGGACGCTCAGCTAACACTGTAGGTACCTGCCAGACTCCTGTTGAGACAATGTTGCCAAAAGACACACAGTTCTCAAGGAACTGTAAGTATCGATACTAGTAGTAGCAGTGGCGGGCCGTGCATTTGGTACCTGGGCCTTCAGTGGAGACTCACCCGACTTAATTCACCTCTTAATACCACCACCGTACGTCGCAATTATAGACACCATCAATACTATACAAAGACGCAATATAATAAAGTGTGGCATTACAGAGAGAGAGGTATTTCGCGTATTGAGGGTGAATACCGTTTTTACTAAACGAAAAAGAAACCCAGTTAAGACAACTCCAAACCTCTACACTACAACCGCAACTGTGATCTCTGCGTTTCAGTTCCATCGTAAGCCCTTTTCTAGTTTTGCTCTGACCAACCAATCAGAGGACGGAAAAATGCTGACATCATTGTGGGCCAGCTAGCTGGCCCTGTGAGGCGAATTTGAAATCTGATTGGTTAAAGAAACAGTCCCATTGCTAATATAGTTTAAGTTACATGGGCCAGCACTTCTGATTCTGAAGGCCCTGGGCAGATTAGATTGACATGGCAACACATAGAGGCTGAAATCTGATTGGACAAAAAATCTAACATCTACATACACGTACTGGAAGCGGTGCAGCCAAGAGAAATACTACGAAATGAAGAGAACAGACTGTTGGGAATAAATTAATACAATTTCATGGAACAAATATTAGAACTTCGGTTGTAAATGTAGATCAGTGCTTCTAATAGTTTTAGGCCAGCAGAGCAGGCCTTACTGGCCCTGACGGCCTGCCACTGAGTAGTAGTACTAGTAGTCCTGGTTGAACATGAACACTTTACATAATTTAGGTTTATTCTTTTCACTTTACCAACTGAACCTACGCACAAGAACATATAAAAAGAGCCAACGGCAACACACATACACAGTTGGTACACACACCAGCAGCCACAACGATTAAGATAAATAATGCATTTAGGTTTTTGGTTTTGGTCTGAGATGTCACTCTGAACGTTCTGATCCCTTCACTCTGCACCCAGAAGGAGCTCCATGTTGTTTATGTTGAATCAGGTGAGATGGCGCCCCCTTGTGGCAGAGTCACAACAGACAGCTTACTGGGATAAAACATCAAACTTTTTATTTAGATTGCTTTAATTTATCCAGAAAAAAAAATGGATGACCTTTAGACTCAGCTTCAGTCTCACCTTATCTGTTGCCCGTATTTAAGAATAAAATCATAGTAAAATAGGAATATCTATGGTTGTTATTTCAGTATAATGCTTGTGGTACTTTCAATTTTGTACAGAGTCAATAGATGTTTAGTAATTCACATTTTCAGGGGTGATGATGATGACTGAAATGGATTTTCACACACACCCTATCTTTCTCTGTTCTTACTTCCTTCTCTGTTCCTCAGTCTCTTTTCTCCCTTTGCTTTCATGCCCACATAATTATTCATCAAAAGCAAAGAGGTGAACAAAGTTAAAATACATATAAGATATCAAATTGAAGAGATTGAACTACACCAAGGCAGGTGAATCTTTGGGCCTGTTAGCAGGATATCTCATGGACCTGTTAACAAATGCTCATTGAGTTTGTTGTTAATCAGTAAAGGCTTTTTAAGATATTATCTGACAGCAGTCAGCTGTTAACTCATACTGCCTCCCTCATAGACAGATGTACATAAATGAAATTTATTTGAAGGTTTCTTGTTCTTGTAACATTTTATACTTGGACCCAGGACATTTTAAAGGGCTGCTTAACATGTGGGAATTTAATTTTATTTTCATCCCAACTCTTGTCAGGTGTAGACTAGTAACAGCTGACTTGTCTGGCACCATTATATAAGTGGAAAGAAAACTGAACAGTGTAAACAGGCAGAATGTGACAGACCTATGCGATATGAATGTTCAGTGTGCTAAAGAACAAAAACACAGCCTGGGCTGAATGCAAAACTGAAGCTAATGCAAAACAGTTGCATAGGAATGTTAGTTGGTTAAAAAGCACAGTGTTGTAACTGCTCTTCCTCTCTCGGTTCTCTTCTGGACATGATGGCCCCTGTGGATGGATGGTGGATGTGTGAGCTCTTCACATGACTATAACTGAGCTGTGCTGTGAACTGTTGTTTTCAGATTCGTCAGGCCAGAAGGCTGTCCAGCCCTTGTATACAGAGGTATACACCCTTCTGCAGTGGTGAATGCAGCACGTATGTGACCTCGCCCCTTTCCTTTGAACCCCATCCCCCCACCCCAGCCACCAGCCTCACCTGCACACCACAGGTGTTCTCTGTCCAGCTGAGGTCTGTTATTGTTAGCTACCAGAGTGAACCCTGTAGCATCCATCCATCCTAGAGCTGCTCCTGGTTGTATGATGTGTTCCACCTGATGCTTAAAATCCAAGCAGGGGTTTGTAGTAACAGCAGGTCGATAGTTTGAGTGTCATTGCATAAATTAAAACAGGTCAACCTTACAAAACAGTTTTTGTTGTTGTTTTGGTTGGATTTGATGCATGGTGATGCATCCAGTCACAATCTAATCAGCCGGGACACAGTTGTATACAGGTGGAAATAGGTGCTTCAGTGGTTTGGGAACTATCATGTAGATAGAATAAAAATGACCCAGACTTGTTGGCTGATGTGCTTCCTCAACACTCCTGAACGTTTCATGCCGGAATGCCGTTTGTTGGCAGCGTCCACCATCTTAACTCATCCCACACAGGCATCATTGATTTCTTATTGATGTTCCATTGACTAAGACATCCCAGCTTCTCATCGTTTTTAATTTCTGAAACGACCTAAACATGTACGTCCATCGACATGCGGCCATCCATCCTCATCAGTTGAGTCAACGTGTGCTTTCCTTTTTCATTCTCATAACATGACCAGTCATCTTTTTATGTCACCCTCTTCCTTCCTGTCTTAGGTGGCTTTTTCCTGCTGCCATTATTCACGCCTTAATAATATTTACAGTGTTACTGACTCCAAGCAGAACTTCGCAAAACCAAATTCATCATGAGTTTTTTCCCGCTAACCCTCCTTCATGTGGTCTTCCTGTTTTTCTTCTGCATGTTTGTGTGTGTGTCTGCTTTTCAGAGAGTGAGGTGTGACAGTGATGTACTAACCTTCCCCAAATGAGCCCTGCTGCCTACTTCCTGTCCTTCCCACTGCTGCTCATCGTCCAATCACCAAGCCCTGCTACTGCCTCTCCGCTTCCTTAGCAACTGCTGCTCGATCCTGTCCTGCTCCTTGGCAGCTGCAGCATCACTTGTTCGTACGTCTTGCTTGTAACTGCATGAACCCTTGTTGTTATGGTCACAATTCACAGCATTTCTTTGGAACCAGTACTGTGTGACCCCATATCTTAGCTTATTGTTATTATAACTGGAATCATGACCAAGGTTGTGATGTAAACAGTAAACTGTACCAGTCAAAAAGTCCAGATTACATCTATGATCTTTACCTTTACTGTTACTTTATGCTATCAAAATGCAAATTGGGGCCTGAAATCTGGAAGTAAATGTCTGATAGGCTGGAGCCCTTCAAGTCTTTGATGCACCAGAAGCTCTCTTTGCCCAATCATCAGCAAAAGCTCTTTGACAAAAAAAAGTCAACAGTACAAGGCTGTGTACATTAAAACTTAAGCATGGCTCAAGTATGACTCCAAAACAAAACATCCAGTCTGCAGTATTTAGAGCCATCCCCCTACTTTCTCAGAAACTAAGCAGAAATAATTAAAACCGATGGCTGTAACCGAAACCTAGAGTATTATTAAATAATCCTGTTTGAATATTGAGGAACACTGAGGAAATCTTTACAAGACAACATTTAAACTGTATGTCTTCTTTCCCAACAAACCTTTTATTAAAAGCATTGATGCAGCTGTAGATATGGTGTCACACAGCTTTCCTCTTCGTTAACGGCCGTTTTCATTGATGATATCGGCGGTTTAGCTTAGCTGGGCTATAAGTGTTAATTAAGATGGTTAAAGTGTTTCAAAAAGCTTTAGTGTTAGCTAGCTTAGTTATCAGGCTAACAGTGTAAACCTTTTTCCTCCTCATTGTGCCCTAACAGATGTGTGGGTGTATTCCTTGTTATCATACTGTGGCTGAAACATAAATTATGCAGATGAAAGTATAATGGTATGTGCTCTGTGACCACCAGGATCCTCCATTCAGCTAGCAGCACTAAGCTGCTACAGATGCTAGCACTGAACCTTGCTTTATTTGCCTTTTTAGGAAGTCCCCATTATCTGAAAGCGTATTGGCCAAACAGCTATATTGCCTAATATTGTTAGATTCTGTGTAGGTGCTGAGTTCTCAGTGCTGTTAGGAAGTAATTCTGTTGACAAACTGAGAGGCTTCTGGTGGCCATACAGTACATGTGTGTCTGGCTGCTGTGTCCACTTTCCCTGCAAATGCAAGTTAAACGCTAGTTAAACGTTTCCTTGATCATCAGCAAACAGAACGTAAGCTAATCTGACAGTCATCAGTGACAAAAGCTAATTGATACTCTCATAAATAGCTTTGAACAGTGCATATGCCGATGGTTTAGTGCACAGATTGTTGAATAATTAATGTCTGAAAATTTGTCAGTTTTTCCGTCCAGGACGTACCTGACAAAACTTTTCTTATCTGAAGATGGGTTTTATTTTAGGACGTTTTCACACTGTAGCTACGACTGAGTCGTACCCTCTGTATGAATTTGGGGATGTGAAGTCCAGTTAAGTGCATACCTATATTCTTTATATTTGCCCAAGAAAAATGTGGGATATGTAAATTAATAAATACAACACAGCAGGCTCTAGTCCTAAATAAATACAGCAGATGAATGAATAAGCCAATGCAGCTTCTTTTAAAAGCTCTAAAATCCTGCCTTGTCAGTAAAACAACTTTTTCCTTCAGACTTTGTGACTTGACAAGTGAAAGGTACATGAGAAAAATCTGTGTCAACCCTCTTGTGACAAAAAGTCGTCAGTTTAATGAGTTTACTGGTGACAAGGTGATGTTAAACTTCTCACATGCAGCTCGATAACACACTCTTGTCTGAATGAAGGGAAGAAACCTGACAGTGTTTCCTGTTTTACCTCTTCTCTTCTCCATCACACGTTGCTTATCCATCCATTGAGTCATCACCCTACTCCATCCATGCATCATGCACAACCACCTCTTCTGCTTCTCACAGTCTCTTCTTCTCTCTATCACTTCAGGAGCACAGTGACCACTCCCTTCCCTCCCCAGTGTCCTCCTCCATCTTCTACTACTCCCTTGACCAGGAACTACACCACCCACAACCCTCCATCAGCTCTCCCTCAGCGGGCGCTCAGCCTCACACTGGACTCGCACCAGGACAACTTCCTGGGCCTGCTGCCGTGGAGGTTGAGCGGCGTCCAGTCTGTGATGATGCCCCTCCCTTCGGCGCGTTCCCGTCTGTCGCTGCAGGAGACGGTGCAGTCCTCAAAGTAACAAAGAAGGACGAGTCGCTGTGGAAACGCCGCAGCAAAACTGGCAAACTGGGGTTTGTTGGCAGAGATGGTGGGGAGGGGCACAGTTGTTGCCCCACTGAGAATTCTGACCAGCAGATTACCCTAGTTTGATGAGGATGATGTCTGACAATCTCTAAAGGACACACAAACATATACACAAGCTCCATGTGCTGAGACTGCTCTGTGTGCCGATTGGCCACATGATCCTCCTGCAAAGTGTCCTAGGACCAGCTTTTTGTATGTGCACACGTGGGATAGGACTTTCTTCCTCTGCTGTTTGTTTTCTCTTCACTTTTGTCTTCCTATGTATTATTACTACTATTATTATTATTTACAAGATATTGCTGCAATGCAAAACCTTCAGCACTGTACAGTGACGTTTTGACACGTTTCAGCAGAACAAGAGCTACGAAGCCCACTCACCTCAGAGTGATGAGCAGGTTTCGTGATTCATGTCAGAACAGACTAACCAAAGTTTGCAGTCACATGGTTTTTGTGCAGCAGCAGCAGCAGCTCAGACGTTAGAGGCCGTCAGATGCTGCTAACAGAGTGACTAATCCAGCTACTCGGTTTGTCTGTCAAGACTTGACTGTCTTATCCTGGATTTCCACCAGAGAACCTGGCCTTGAGTAGAGAATGGTCCTCCTGTCAGTCAGATGTTGTTTTATTGCTTTAGAACTCTAAAGTCCAGATTCAGTGAAGCTG
The DNA here is from genome assembly GCF_001952655.1 of Monopterus albus. Classification (NCBI taxonomy): domain Eukaryota; kingdom Metazoa; phylum Chordata; class Actinopteri; order Synbranchiformes; family Synbranchidae; genus Monopterus; species Monopterus albus. Next base: position 1,939,981 of record NW_018127947.1, on the reverse strand, counting down.
CATTTCAACAGAGGTCCGCACAGTGTCTGGTTTTTAACTTAATGACTAAGAAATATTGTATTTGCCAACTACTGTTACAAAATAAGAGGGAAACAACTTGTTCCCAATGTCATTGTCTTTTTGAGGTTGATTAATGGATTTTAAAACTAACTCGTAAGCCATTACCTTATAGGATTTTATCATTATTAGGGCTACAAATTAGATTTGTTTTTAGGGAGAAACATTTTTTTTAAAAAAAGCAAAAACATGATATTTTACAAAGGCAAAATCAGCAGCATGACTTTGAGAAGGGACATGACACTGTGTGCTCTCCAAACCTGCAGAGAATCTGGGCTTAAGTAAGCATTTAAAGGCTTTAGGTGTTTAAGACAACTTATATGGTATAAATACAAAGCATTCACTGTTGTGGACTGATGTGTAGAAGAGATGATTTTCATTGTGCTCACCAGCGTTGCTCACCTCCTGCACGACACACTCCTGTTACCGCTCCTTGTTAAACTCAGTCAGATGGCAATGTGTTTGTTTTTAGTGGTAGGGAGGCACCAAATCTAACCATTGTTGTTGTTTTTAGATCTGTAAATGTTGGACCTCAGTGCTCAAGCTGGAATGGAGATTAAAAAAAAATCCATGTTCCTGTTTGTTTCCAGCTGCGAGTGCTGCTCGCTCTGTGTTGAGACTGGTTGTGGGTAGTTTTTGTTTGTTTTGTTCTAATGTGCTTTTAGTTTTGATGATTTTATTTTTGACAGCAACAAGATGCTTTTGAGGGAAAAGAAAATCTACATACATGTGTTGTTTACTGACTTTTCTAAACACGTGTGCATGACTGCATGCACACACACACACACACACACACACACACACACACCCTCACCCCACCCCCAACCCTTTTCCCTGTTCAACATAAGCTGGGTAAAGTGCCTGCATTGTTCTTTCTGAACAGATGATAAGAAAAACATGACAACCTGTTTTGACCCTTTTAGTGTGAACTTGATTCTAAGGCCATGTGCTCTATTTATTAAAAGAAATTTGAAAGTCATTTTAACTGGACTCTGGTGCCTTGTGGCTTGAAGAGGTGCACTGATCTAAGAGCAAATGTTGCTTCTTATGTCAGAGTTTGGGTTCACGGAAGAAAGTAACATCTTGCAGTTTAAAAACAGTTAATACTCACAGACCTCCCTCCTCCGTCTGTGGCTTCGCCACTACCTCCTGGAAACCTAACTCCTTTGAGTTTCACATTTTTTTCCAGAGAGAATTTCCTAGAACATCTGGACACTATACTTTGCAAGCAGTGTTTCTTAAACAGGAGGAAATTTGTTGGCAACTATTTTCAGCAGGGGATTAATATATATTTGGTTGTAGAGGAAGTATTCAGATCTTCACGTAGGATTAGAAATGCTATAATAATACAAGGATAAGTAAAAGCCCTGCTTTGAAGAAGTGTTGAGAAATTACTGAAACTATCAGTCCTCATGAATAAAAACAGCCCATGTGAGTGTGCATCCACTAGGTGTCAATGTTTCCAAATACTGTAAATTTCCGATACTGTTTTTCCCTCATTTCAGGCAGTTTGCCCTGATTTGTGGTGGATGGAAGCCTCCATTCTTCATGCTATCATCTCATTGGGTGGAGGCTCCCAGATAAACTCTTCAGAGGCGGTTCTTGGTTATTAGGTCATAATATCTGGACGAAGGCTGCAGAGCATCAAGAGCATCAGTCATGTCCCACACAGTGAATAGCTGCACAAGATGAACATCATCGAGGCAGAATGTGATGAAAAACATAGTGCTCCATCTCTGTTGGGTACACTGAGCAGTCCAGTTTGAATTGGTGCAGCCTCCTGGAGAAGTTATTGCTACAACTTCCAACATGACATGGCTCACTGGGAGCTGATATCGTTAGTAACACCATGCTTTGACAAATTAAATCTATGAAAACAAACCAATATACAAGAAAAACAGACAATGATAAAAGACCCAAAGCAAAACAGATACAATATAAATGTTAAGTACAAGTGTAATGGATATGGGTGTTATTTAGGTTAATATGCCAAAACTGAATTAAGATGCAAATGTGAGCCTCACCAGGATGCATACACTGCATTCACTTTGTTACGTAACATCTGTCCTTCTCCAGCTGTTACAGTCCGTTTAAAATATTTCCACATCAGGTTCAGTTTAGGTGGAGTCCTGCTGCCTTAAACAGGAACTCCCTTAAATGACCCTCAGTTATTTGTTCCTGAGAATAGCTGGCCAAACGGAGACACAGACGCGTCTCGTCCAGATGTTTCCAGCAGAGTGTAATATCAAAAAAACATCTGAGGTATTTCTTCCATTTTACACTTCTATTTTGATTGTAGGTTAACCTCTTAAAAGTGAAAATGTTTTGTTGAAGCTCCTGTAAGAACCTAATCCTCACTTGTATGTCCAGCAAACATGTAATCTGCATTTATGTCTGTGTTGTTTACAGACTCTCAAGTATTTCACTGTGATTCATCTCCAAGTGGATTTGTAGGTTTCTCCACCTTTTATGTTGTTGTTGAATGCAGAGTATTTGGATTGTACATTAAATCAAGAAACATGTAAACTCGGTTTTGAGAACCCTGATCTTAAAAAGGAACGGTGTATTTCCCATGATTCATTGTATAATCAGAAAGCTCCTGTCTAGAGCTCTGACAGAGGTTCACTCCATGTCGGCCTCATGGCTCAACCAAAGACCAGCTTAATCCAGAACCAAAGAACAGGATGTTCAGAGGCTCATTTGGAGTGAGCAGCCTCCATATTGGTTGCTCTGGTCACATGATCCACCTGTTCTGCTTGTACAAAAGGCTCTGAAAGCTTCCAAAAATTATGCTTGGATACAAGATGGGCGCCCTGACCAGCAGACTGCTGTCACTATTTCAAGTGGGCCCCTCCTAATAGACTCTAGAGGAAAGAACCCAGCAACATGGGTGTAGTAAACAGTGATTATTCCTTTATGCTTGATGCACCTAAACCTCAGCAGACATTTTCCAGACACCTGGAAATCCTGGAAAATTCATATCACACTGACCTAAACTCCAAAAGACCTAGCAGCAACTGGACACGAGGCCGAGAGGATCCAAGGGGTTAGCACAGTGACAACACATCATCTGATGTGGATCTGATATTTCTGCGATCACTCATTTGCCTTCACATCTGAAGCCACAAACATGATGCGGCGGGGAACCAGCTAAGGAGCTCTTAAATGACGGCTTCACTGGGAGGAGGCCTGAGTCATCTGAGAGATAAACACACTCAGACCTACACAGAAGAACGCTGGACAGCTGCATGTTAACGGAGGCCAGATCCAACTTTGGTTTCTTTTTTATGTTTACCACGGTCAGAGAGGGAGCCCACTGTGCCTGGAGCTTGTTGCTCATTCTGACTCATCTTACATTTTGTATTACTCACTGAAAACATCTTCAAATAATGTTTCCAAGGTCAAGAATGAGCTTTCAATATTGACTTTTGATTAGAAGTCCAGTGAATGATACAAAACAAAACATGAGAGCAATGCAAGACCCAACAGCTGAGGAAGATGGTGCAATA
>NW_018127947.1:1873068-1936404 GCF_001952655.1 Monopterus albus | reverse complement strand
GTTTTTTCAGCTGCTCTTTTCAAAGTCAAACTTTGACAAAGTTTTTAAGAAATTACGAATCCCAAATAAAAACAGCAGAAAGTATCATATTTTTTGCTACTATATCATATGATGGGACATCCAACAGTCGGTGTGTGAGGAGGAGAGGCATTATAAAATCAAATCCATTAATGTGTTGTAAAAGCTAGACTAAAATTTTTTCATGTAGAAAAGTAACACCCTAGTGCAAAGTCCTTTGAAATACCAATATCATTAGGGATCATAAAAGTTGATCTAGATGGAAGTGAGGTGTTAAAAGTGGGCGGTACTTAGGGCTGGAAGCATGATGTCAGGGGGCTGCACTTGTCAACTTTGTAAATCATGACTTGACACCTCGGTTTGACAGGTGTGGCACTCTTTCTGTGGTGGTTTGAGGAGGCAACGAGCTCAGTTCAGTAATATCACATAGCACGATGGAGAGCTGTAGAGCTGATGTGCAAATATTTAGCAGATTAGTAGGAGAGAGACAGGTTAAAAGGCCATAGTCATATGGTGCTTTCCTCTCAAATGTAATAGAGAACAAGATAAATGCATGAACAAACTAAAATATAAAGTAAAGAGAATTATGCCCTACCTGCTGCAGGTTGGCTACAACACTATTTGTGTGTTGGACCAAACAAACAACATATGATGATTTAGATAAGTGATTTAGGAGCTGCACTCAGCTGTGTAGTGGCTGCAGTCAGAACTGAGGGAGTGATGCCCACTGGCCCATAATCCAGTCAGTATCCAGTTGAAACTGAATGTTGTATCAGTCAGTGTCAGTAAATCTTTGAGTGTGCAGAGAGCTGGCAGAAAGTCCACAGCTCAGCCAGAGAAGCACTTTAGCTCTTATTAGCCTGCAACTTTCACTGGAAGGAATGTGGCGCCACCTTGGAGTATGAAATCTGAGACATCAGTCTTTCAGCAAATGACCAAAAAACTACCAATGTTTTCTTTCAAGTATCAAAGCACTCCAACAGCCACAGTACTCATTTTTGATTTGCAGAAGATTTTCCATCTAAAACAATGAGACAAGCTTGACTCACTTTGTTTAATGCTGTAGCCTGCAGCGCTCAAAGTATCCATTAGACTGAGTTTCCCTCAGTGTCATGTAATGACATAATAATCATATGGTGTTACATATGATGTCATAGAAACACATCACTGAGTGTTAAGGGGTCACAATAATCGATAGTCTCCAAAACAGAGCCTCTGCATCATCCCACCAGTGATGTAACTGCATTGACTGATTGTGAGGATCTATTGTTTGACAAGACATGAAAAATGCAACAACTACATTTAAATATTTAATGATGAAAGCAATCAATTGGTTTAGACGTTGCCATGCACATTAATGTTTAAAGGAAGCAAACAACACAAAGCCAGTGTGTGAACTTAACATACCCATAGAGAGAACACAGTTCACAATAGTACCAGGTACCAGGTACTATCTCCAACATTTGACTAAGGGGAGTAGAGTCAAGTCAAATTGAGCTGGTACCAAGCGATGAAAAAAGGGCTAAAGTAAAGCACTCATTATGCAGAATGGAATCTTGATTGTATGTTATTGGATTAATGGTACTGATGACTTGACAGTGTTGGCTGGTTTGGGGCTACTATGTGAAGTAACACTGAACTCAAATACTCAAGTAGAATGAAAGTAGCCTACCTCCAAATTACATTTAACTACAGTACTTGAGTAATTTGAGAGCGAACTCTCCACCATGCACAACTATAATCATATGCCACCCCCCAAATCTGATTGGCCATCCCTGGTTCCACCTCTGCCAGATTCAAAATGTGATGCTTGAATGACATAATAAATGAAAAAATTAAAAACAATGACAAATTGCTGCCTTAAATACAACTAATATTTCCTGGTGCTTTGTAATTGATATTGGTGAAATTAGTTGTATGATATTTGCATTTATTTCTCCGGTGGGTGGGAACCACAGCGCAGCAACAGTGTCCCCTGCCAGGAGCAAATCAGAAGCACAGCCAAAGTTAGCTAAACAAAGCATTGCGTTTGTCTAATTGTTATACAAAATAAACAATGACATTATTAAGAATGTATGGTTTATTATTTCATAGAGCTATGAGTTTAATTTACTTTTTACATGTATTTCAAAAGTGCGTGTTGGTCCTGCGATGGACTGGCGGCCTGTCCAGGCTGCACCACGCCTTTCGCCCAAAGGCTGGCTGGGATTGGCTCCGGCACCCCCGCGACCCCATTCGGCACTAAGCAGTATAGATACTGGATGGATGGATGGATTTCAAAAGTGCAACCGCTTTTAGTCTAGATCCGCTCCTGCTACTTCACAGACAGACGTCACACATGCCCACCAATCGCCTCCTGTGTTTGTCTTGCAGCGCTTATAAACCAGGACAGCTCCACACTGCAGCAGTTTGTCCCACCGGTTAAGGTGCCGTGAACTTTACTCTACGCTTTAACGTTTCTGCAGTGTAGTTTTGAGTTTCTTTTTGGACTGTCCCATCATGCGTCTCCGCTTCGTCCTGTGCGTAATGGTCCTGCTGGCTTCTTCTTGCTTGGTCGCCAAGGCGCGGATAGCAAAGCGCTTCGCAATCGGCTGCCCGGAGAAGTGTGACAAGTCACAGTGCGCACCGATCCCTGCTGACTGCCTGGCTGGCGACGTGCTAGACCGCTGCGACTGCTGCCCGGTGTGCGCGTCCGGAGAGGGCGAGAAGTGCGGCGGCACTGGAGACCGCGAGTGCGCAGAGGGCATGGAGTGTGTGGTGACTGACGGTGGCCACCGTCAGGCGGAGGAGCAAGGCTGGCGTGTGCTTATGCGCCAGGACCGAGCCGGTGTGCGGCAGCGACGGCGTCTCGTACCAGAACATCTGCGAGCTGAAGCGCGTCAGCAACCGGGCGATGAAGCTGCAGCAGCCTCCAGTTATTTTCATCCAGAGAGGAGCCTGCGGTAAAGGTGAGGACTCAGTGTGTGTGTGTGTGTGTGTGTGTGTGTGTGTGGGAGAGAGAGAGAGAGAGAGAGAGAGAAAAACAAACCCTTTTTAGAGCTTGGTGCAGTGCAAGGCAGGGATCCAAATCTCACTAATCAGCAGATGGAAAGATGCCAGACAGATGGATGGAGCAAGTATGAGGAAGGGTGGAGATGTAATAGGAAAGCAAATAGCTATAAATATCAGATTCCAGATACTGTGGACAGTTTGCATTATCTCAGTGGTTTACATTTTGGTTGCAGTTCAGGTTTCAATATGGCAAAATGCAACTTTAATATGTCTCATCTCAGTTTTATTCAAAAGGTAATTTTCATATACTGACAAGCTACAGTACAGCATCAGTGATCGTTTCATTTAAATTCTCTTGTTAGTGCAAGCTGATGTTTCCTGAGGTCACTCACAGGTTTCTGGAAAAACTGAAGGATCTGAGATATGAGAACACTGATGGACTGCTGGGAGATGAGGGAGCTCATTCTGTGTGTTGACTTCTGCTGGAGTCACTCAAGTTCACCCCAACTCACACACTCACACACACATAGACAAACACAAACTTGTCTTGGAATCAGGCCAGGATGTCCTGAGTGCCTGCCTTGTACTGTAAAAACAAACATGGTTTCCTTATGACTGTGTGAGGGAGAGAGTGAGAGTACTGCAATGAAAGTATATTAAGGAGTGAACACACACACACACTGTGTTAAGTTTTCATCGTGATTCATTTCTTGGAGCCGATTGGCCCTTTGTGTAACTTCCCAAACAGACACAGATCTAGGTCAAAGCCTTATTTAACCTAGATTTGAAAGGATCAAAATGTTTTTCCTTCACCGTTTCCTGTGCAGACTTGTCAGCTGTGTCACATTGACTGGCCAGGAGACTGTGTCAACTAAACACTCAGCTGGGCACTGCATTTCTTAAGCAGACATTACTAAGACAGAGGTAGCAGTGCATTAGTTACAACAGCGGATGAATCCATGTTTGGGCTGTAGTGAGTATTTGTGTCAGCAGGATGGTGTGTATGGGGCTGAGTCAGAGTAAACTCCAGTGTGTGTGTTCATGGCAATGAGGGAACATGCCAGCCAGTGCAGCAGTATGGTCTCTGATGTGATTTGTGCTCTGAGCAGTGACTATCAGAATGTACCTGCTGCAGTGCAGGACTGACCCTCTTTCACCTCGGTATGTGCAGCAGGTACTGTTCCAACACCTGCAGCCAGTTTGAGGTTGGGAAGTTTCCGCGTTTGACTGATTGGCTCCATTTAGCACACCTCAAAGCTGCAGCAGCTGGCACACTAGTAATCGAGCAGCCAAACACCCAGCAAGCTAAACACACATGGACATAAACACATCAGGGTCTTCCAGAGAGGGAACTGCAGCTGTGGCTGGAGTGAACATTCAAAACAGATGTTCGGTCACAGATATCAGCCCCGGAGGAGGACCCTCAGTTTGGGGACCTGAGTCATGTGAACCGGACAGGAGTCACATGACTTGAAGTCATGACTCAGGTCAAGGATTTCACAACTTCAGTCTTAATTTGAAAAAATAATCAAATACTCTGTTGGACCTGAGCTGTATGATTTTAACCACTGATTGTCTCTGATAGCATAAACTGTAGTGGCGTATACAGAGAGGTCCAGCCTCGCCAACTGGCTCCACCGAACATGTCCAGTCAGGACGGAGAGTTCATATTCAGTAAGCAGTGGCTGCCAACTAAATGTGCACTGAAAGAGTTTTCACTGACATTCTGGGCTTTGTTCAGCCCTGAAATGCTTTGCAATCAAATAGTTAGTGGCCATTTCTTCATTGAGACGAAGCAGCAACATTGTGATTTGTTTCTGTCGTGCAGTAGCTTCATATAACTAGCAGCCAGAAGGCAGAGATGCATCCAGTGATGACATACTGCAGTGTATCAGACCGCCATGGAGCACATTTTGCACAGTTAATCTCAGTATGTTTACACCCTTGTTTTCAGCATTGGCTTTTGCTGCTATAGTAGCAGTGCTGTTTTAATCATGTTACTCAGCCTGAGTTGTCTGTGACTAGTTAGTGTAAGCAAGGCTTTGTTTAGTAGTACCTTAATGTTTTAATGCGCCATCCCATGTGCTGCCTTTAGGTCATGAAAACTCTGTTTTCGACACCAGCGCACACAGATGGGGTTGGTGACTCCTCACTGGTCCCAGCAGGTGGGAGTAAGAGGGGGTGACTTACAAACCAGCAGTCAAATGAGAAAAGAAAGATCTGGGACGGATGTTGCTGCGCCACCGGAGTGAAACCACCAGGGGGCTGTGTAATGTGGCGGCGACGGTTTTGATGAACTGCTGTAACATTGTCGAAAGGCGTCCTGACACCGCTCCCCTGCTATCTCCCCATGTCTGTTGAGGCTCTGAGTCACTTCCTGTGTTTGTTGAGCAGCAGAGTTTGCAGCTGCTCCCAGGCCCACAGTTCATACACTGTACACCACATCTGGATTTGGTTTAGCACAGCAGCTACAGTTTGGTTCCCATCCCATCCTGCGCCAATCAGTCCTCACACTTCAGATGAAATTCACACAGGGCATTGTGCCCAGTGATGGATGATGACAGATGATGCCTTCACAAGTCAGCAACATTCAGACATTACTGTTTTATCCAACCTGGCAACACGAGCCCACGGTTTCTCCTCTGTTGCTGTGGCCTGGCAACACCCCAGACAGTTTTATTTGAGTGTAAAATGGACTGACAGTTCTCTGCTGTAGAGACTGACATAAGCACCTAGTTGTAGGCGCCCAGTAACTGTGCTGCCGTGGAGCAAAAGCCGTTGTGAAGTGATCAGCCAGGATGGACATGCTTTGTGTGTTTGTGAGAGTGTATGTGAGAAAGATGGGGACTGAGATTGTATCTTAACAGATAAACATGAAAAGTGAGTTTGATAAGACTGGAGCATTTCAGTGCTGTGTGTCCTTCTGAGCCCATGCAACGGTCCGTGTGTGTGTGTGTGATACAGTTCACTGACGCTCTGTTTCTTCTCCCTCCAGCTCAGCAGAACCCTGACAGTCTACGTTACAAGTATAACTTCATCGCTGATGTTGTGGAGAAGATCGCACCTGCTGTTGTTCATATTGAACTGTACCGCAAGTATGAAAAACTACCTGGTCCAACAAGTTACACAAGAGAGACAAAGGGACCAGGGTCAAACACTGACACGATGAGAGCTGCTCCTGATCTACTTGTAGATACCATCATGTTACTTAGTTGTGCCAGTGTGACCACAGGGCAAATTGTCTTTTTGACATAAATGTATGTGATAGAGCTGGACTGTGTGCTCATGTTGTTGTTAAGAGGTGATTCATCAGAAACATGGTGCTGTCTTCTCCTCTGTCTGCTCAGGATGATATTTTCTAAGCGGGAGGTGGCAGTGGCCAGCGGCTCTGGGTTCGTCGTGTCAGAAGACGGACTCATTGTCACCAACGCTCACGTGGTGGCCAACAAGCACAGAGTAAAGGTACGCAAAGCAGTTGTACCTCATGTTTTTGTAGGAAATTGCATTTTAATTTACTACATAATTGTTTCTTATTTTATAAATGTGAAAATTATATGTCTATTCTGTGATTTTGTTTCATGGTTTGAAATTGTTAATATGACACTGAAAGTGCTGATGAGCTTCAGGATCCAGTGAGAACTCAGATAACGCGGTGGTTGATCGGGGCAAGGGCAGCAGGGCTGCCTGGTACTGATCAGGGTGCTGTTTTGTTTCCTCCAGGTGGAGCTGAAGAGCGGGGCCACATTCGACGCCAAGATCAAAGATGTGGATGAGAAGGCGGACATCGCTCTGATCAAGATCGATGCCCCGGTGAGCAGCTTGGTGGTCGATATTCTTGGTTTTAATGTCCTTTACAGGGACTCTTCTTTTTCTCTTCTGTATATTCTGTTTCTACATTTCATATATTCTATTTCCCCTGATTAATCTAACAGCCTCTTTGTCCTTTTCACATCGGTTAGCTGTCTGGTTCTGTTTCAGGGAGCAGCTGTCTGCTAACTTCCTCTCTTTGTGTCCTCACATGTCCCCTCTGTCCTCATTCCAAAACAAACCTATTCACCTTTTGGAAAAAATCTTTTTCATGAATATGCCCTGAGGTTAAAACCTGGTATTAATTTTAGCTCAGTGGGACTTTTGAGCATGTCAGGAGACAGAGGGAATGTTTTCATGTGGTTTTATTTTCACCTTCGCTCAGCACTTTGTGTTGGTCTGCTGTGACTGGACTGGTGGGTTCCGCTCAGGACGTGAGGTTTTCCGCAAAAACGGAGAAAAAACTTTTAGCAATAGAGAGTCAGTGTATCTCATTGTTGTACAGAAACTGGACATCCTGTCCAACATCAGACACTTCAGTACAAAGTAGCAGAATGCTTCAGTGCAGCTAAATGTCCTCTGGGGAGTTTGACCGCAGGTTCGACTGAATCCTTTCCCCTGAATTTAACAACCAAAATACAGAGCCAAAGCTTTCTAAAGCATCCTGGAAATGAAGTACAGCTGTGCTTAGGAAAGCAAACAAAATGCATCAGGATTTGGATTCTGTTGTCACAACACTGAAAACAACATTTAGGAAACTGATTTCCTTTGGGGCTTTAACATGTGGATATTAAATGACTCACAAGGGCCCAGTTTGGACTTTAAAACAGAATGCATTGTAGTTTCTGTCCTCATAAGCTAAAAGAAGAACATTACATTGTTGATCGTCAGCCTCTAAATGTATCAATCCCAAATATAAAAACCTTCTCTCAGATTTCTTACACCCGAGACTGTATGTAAACTATTCTGTGACACTAGAAGCTTCCACACTGCAGCTGCAGCGTCGACTGCATTGACAGTCACTGTATCAGCAGCAGAGTGCACAGTCAGTAGCTTTGAACAAAGTGGTTTGAATCAGTAATATGATCTGCATTGTCCACCTCTAATATGAATTTCCTCTTAGATCACTCCACTATGTACAGATTTGACAAATACCCAGTGAAGGTTGTGACATTTTCTCCAAACTGCTGCTGATAGTGACAAAAAAAAATCCAGCTCAGACAGGTGTGTCTCAGATTTAACCTTCGATGTTTGATGAATAACACCTTCACTGACCAACATGGCCTGAATAAATCAACCTAAACGCACACGCACGAACACGGATGCAGCAGGATGTGAGTTCCTGTTCACCCTTCAGTCAGAGACGGTCATGGTTTTCCTCGCCTGTCTGGGCAGCAGGGTGGAACCGTGGCTTCAAGGGTGGGAACTGCGCAGAAATCCACAAAATGCACAGCACTTGTGGTCGTGGTTTACACGAACGCAAACCAAGCGGCCAGCGGAGTTCCCACACATCTGTCCCAACACACACACATTTTTACACCATGTTACACTCAGGTTATTTGACATAAAACACAGAAAGTAGTTTGACGGTGAAACACAGTGGAAACAGCTGAAATTCTATTTGTCTATAACCCGTGTCCTAATGTCATGGCTTTGGCCATAATGTCTGCTGAGTATGAGGAAGGCTTTACTTTTTACAAGCCGACTGCTGTGATTCAGTTCAGCCAAATTGCTTCAGCACAGTCGAGCGGTAACAGCACCCAATCTGACCTACAGCATCTAAAAAACCAAAACGTACCTGCAGTGGCTGCAAAAGCTGAACCATAAATATGATATCACATATTCTGGTAGTTAAATCATCATTTCAAGGATCAAATCAAAGAAGTAGGTTTTTCATTTACTGCCTTAAGTAGAGATTCAGACATGTAGCTACATGTTCAGGTCAGATACGTTTCTGCTTCATAACTGTCACAGGGGTTTTTCCTTCTCATCACTGGTGCAGCTCATTTCTGCTCCACATTTCACCCCTTCCCACTACAAACACACCGTTGTTCTATTTTGTTGCCTTGGGATAATGATTGTGATCTCAACCTCACCCAAACTATTTCCGGGTGATGTTTAGATAATCCTCTGCCAGACAGTAGGGCAGCGGGTGTATGTAACAACCTATGTGCCTTGTGCCAGATAGGAGACATAACGATTAATGTCTGTTGATTAGATCAGCAGAGTCATCCAGTTCACTGTCTTAATTTTCCAGCGTGTAACTCACAGACATCTTTGTTATGTTTTATCAGTGTGAGACTGAGGAATCCACTCAGCAGAGCAGACAGAAACAGGGAGTCAGGAATGTGTATTTTGTTTAAAGCATCTATTTAACAAAGATTTGACAAAATTCACTTAAAATCTCACTTTTTAGAGAGTTTCTGGCACCTGTGTTGCCCTGCACTGTGGTTACTGAACATGTGCCGACAGGGGCAGATGAGTGTTCTGAATCATCCTCTACAGCCTCCACCTTGATCCAACACTGATCATCTTCCATGACACGTGTACTTGAGCAGCTTATGGAAACTCTGTTGATCAGCTCAGAGGATTTATCAGGATGCCTGAAGGCCAATGGCAGTATCTGATCCGTACTGCTAATGCTGCCATTTACTAGGACTGCTGATACTTCCTGCATGAATCTTCTGCTGTTATTTTTTCAGTCCGCAGGTTTTATTCCTTCAGTGAATTCCTCAGAGAGTTGGCAGACCTCTGCTTTGTTTGTTTAACCGGCAGCTGAAAGGTGTTTAGGTCTGTGCCCCAGATGAAGGAAGTGGGAGAGAAAGAGAAGAAATGTTTTGGTGTTTCTTTCGCTTATCCGTCACATGTAAACACACTGGATCTGTGCAACAGGAATTATTCACAGCAGATATTTTCACCTGTCGTCGTAAGATGATTTGAATGTGATTTGAATATAACAGGGTTTATACATGTGTCCCAGTGAGCCATGACAGCGAGGCAGCATGTGCAACACCAGATACCACAAGTAGGATGTGAGATGTTTTGTGTAACTGTGATTAGAGCCTACTGGGACTAACTTACAGTTCTTGAGTCGATTTGACCATGAGAGTGACAGAATTGCAGACTCAGCACTTCTCCTCAGCTCTGCAGAGCATTTTAGGGTCTTTTAGCTCCATTGTTTTGGTTTTATGGCCTATAACTTTACTCACTGCTAACAGTGACCTGGTCTCCAACATCAGCAGCAGCTGTACATGCCCAGCACCACAGTTTCATGGTAAAGCTCTGAGAAACATCTTTTTCACTAGGACAGACAGAAGGACACAGGAGGGATGGACAAACCCACTCCCTTGGTTCTTTGTGTGTGGCTGCTGTGTTAAAGTCAGCTGCATTGGCGTCTCTGAAACTACTGCTGAGCACGGCCCGTCGGCTTTGTAATCCCACCCCGGACAAACTGCTGTCGTTGTGAAAACCACAGAATGGGAAACGTGGTCATTTGCATGTTGGGCGGAGCTCGGCAGGCAACATGTTGGACACGGGCTCCAGAGGCTCTGAGTCCTGGTTGTGGTTCAGTACAGGTGAACAGAGGAGGTTTATGTTGAACTGACGGAGAAAAGCTCTGATTAGCACAGCTGAATGGACCCATTCATAACCATGGCTCATGGCGTTTATGTCTGCATATGCTTGATGGTGATCTGGGAGTTAGTCTGTGTGCATGTTTGGGCTGGTGCAGTGGGTTCGACCTCAGCAGAACAACATGATGCTTCTCACTGGGATTATATGTAAGACATTAACAAATTACGTTCGAAGTGTCTGTGACTTGTAGGCAAGCAGGTGGTGTATTTACATTTAGTGGATTTCAAGATGAACAGGACAAGATAGATCGGGGGGGAACAACACACTTTATCAGCAGAAATAAGTAAATATGAACAATATGTAAATATGGTCAAATTAAAAATGCATCACTTTAATAAAAATATCGACTTCTATGTCAAAACAAATTACAATGTAGCAAATGTATGAAAATTTATATAGTGGAAAGGTGGTTAGTCACCTCACAGCAAGAAGGTTCCGGGTTCAAGCCCCAACAGACCAGGGCCTTTCTGTGTGGAGTCTGCATGTTCTCCCTGTGCCTGCGTGGGTTCTCTCCGGGTTCCAGCTTCCTCCCACAGGCCAAAGACATGCAGCTTAGGTTGACTGGTGACTCTAAACTGCCTGTAGGAGTGAGTATGAGTGTGTGTGGTTGTTTGTCTACATGTCAGCCCTGTGACAAACTGGCGACCTGTCCGGGATGAATCCCGCCTCTCACCCAGTGTTGCTGGGATTGGCTCCGGCACCCCCGGGACCCTATTCAGGAATAAGTGTTTTAGATAATGGGTGGGTGGCTGGTTTAATAGTTAATGTAGCGCTTTATTTTATGGGACTGTAAGGTCCTTCTAAATGATTTCTGCAAACTTCCTGGAAAGGATTATGTAAGTTTGGGATTCATTAGGAAAAACTAAATCTGTTCATTTAGTAGTGCACAATCAGCTGAACACACAATGTGAAGACATAGTTAATAAAGTTTCCAGTTATACTAAAAAATAGGAATTTAAATGGAGCTTTTCTTTCAAGGACATTTCTATTGTTCATTAAAATTAATAAATGATTCCATGTTCCTTCAAAAGTATAAACTTTATCCTGTTGAAAAACTTAAAGTTCATCTGAGGGGGAACTTGCTGTTGTAAGCATAAAGTGGGGAAACATATCCTAAACCTGGCCTGGATGGACATGTTCACACAGTGAGGCTGCAGCGAGCGCACGCTTCAGTCTCAGACTACTGCTTCTGCGTCAGCTCCCACATTTTATTTTACTTTGTCATATGACATGACTCATTCAGCCCACAAGACACACACACACGAACACTGATGCACAAACTCCACGGGCCAGGCCACATGTACGCACGTGTTGAGCATACCTGTGGTTTCAGTTCATGCTTTTTGTGCACATCAGTCAAACTCAGAAATGGGGGTTTCAGATGAGTTGTGTTCTTTGGTTGTTTGGAAGTGTCTTCATCAGTCCCCAGCTGCCCTCAGACATGAAACACACATCTGTCACGTGCATTGTCACTACTGTCTCTGCTTCATTTAAGGAGTCGCTCTTTCCTCCTGGCTCCCCTCTCCACCGTCTTCCTACTTTCTTCGCTTTTTCTTCTTTCTTCTTCTTTCTTTCTTCCTTGATACTACAACTTAGCAAAAGTGGGTCAGAGTCTTCAGACTTGTTACTTAACCAAGGAAACAGGCAACACACATGTCTGTCATCAGCAGGGAAACGAGATGAAAACACACGTGTTGCCAAAAAAAACACCCACTTGTCATGCTTGGCGGAGGGTGGTATTGGTGAAAGAAGTGTCCTAACATCACAGCTGCTTTATACCTCTGTTCTTCTGTTCCACGTCACATCTGGGCCTGAAGTAGGTTAGTAGGACGACGTGCAGCAGGCTCAGTTCAGAGGGTCGTCTAATGTGCACACTCAGTGACTTGAGGGCTGGAGCCAGAGCCAGTGTCTTAGGATCGTAGATGTGTTAAAAGAGCTGGATACTGGGTCAGTTGTTCCCAGTCTGTGCAAGAAAATTTTCCCTGGACCAAAAAGCATTTTCCTTAAAGCACCACTATATAAGAGAGGCCTGTAATGAAGGGAAGAGAAGGGGACCCAGGAATGAGCCTTGTGGAACACCAGTTACTAGCCTGTGTGGTTCAGACACAATCGTTTCCATGTCACTGGTAGGAGTGACTCATTAGGCAGGATGCAAACACAGAGAAAGCAAAGAGTCTTTCAACAATAATAAAAAATTAATAAATGTAAGAGTCAGTGTGGAGTCTGCATCTGTGCCAAACTGCAAAAGAATTATTTCACTTGTATTTATCTTGTAAAATAAGCACAATAAAACTATAACTTTAAAATTTCTGACACATACCAAGAGTGTGTGTGTGTGTCTGTCTACTAATTGAGAATAATTAGCAGTGTCAGAGCAAACATCAGTCTGCAGTCACAGTGTGGAGAGAGAGGGACTACAATGAGGAGTAATAATATTCTATTTGTCTATTCAAACTGTTATTACTTATAAAACTCTTCACGGGGATGGAAAAGCTAATATTTATGAGCCAGTTCATCAGCTGTACAAACAGCAGCACCAATAAACATGTCTGATTTTCACATCTCTTCAAATCTCATTGGTTTGTTTAGACCTCAAAATCACATCACACTCATGCTGTAATAACACATGGGTGTTATTCATTTCTTTGGCAGTATGGGTTACTCTGCTTTTTGTTTAGCTAATGCATGTGTGGACAGGCTGGCACAGAAGGAGCAGTCGAGTGCTGAAGTGACACCATTAGAACTAGGGACAGTGTGGTTTTCTCTCTCGCCCACCAGGGGACACCCCAACAAACTGCTTTTAAAGTTCTGAGCCATAAGATTAGCATTTTATCTCCTCAGATATCAGGCAGCTTTTCAGCGTTAGCCATTTGGTGTTTCTATATTCTGTAACTGGCTCCCTAGTTTTCCTCATTGCTTGTGGTGGCTGTGAAATTGAATACCTACACAAACAGTTCACAGGAAACTGCCATGTGCCACTGTTGGCTGAATTTAGGAACTTAGAAAGGGTAGAAATCCAGCCAACACAGATCAGACCATGCTGGTGAGCTGACAGGCAGCACTGTGGAGGTGTCTTGTTGGGCATGTCTGAAACCTTCTGATGAATCCTGCATATTTTAATTTTAGTCAAGAGGAGACATGCAGGGGTTTGAATGTTGAGGTTCATCTTCAGCTTTGCACCTGCAGGCTGGAGCAGGGATTCAGACTGACATGTTGTTTTGTTCACATTCCTGGCTTGCAGCCCTGGGCAGGTGTTCAGAGAACAAAATGCACTCAGAAGGAACTTGTGTCCTTAAACACCTTTGTTATCAAGTTGTAAAAAAAAAAAGTACAAGATCGCCACTATTTTCAAGACCAAGTACTTAAATTTGAGTGCTTACTGACCCTGAGTACTGATGCAACCATTTTTTCTATAAATATTACAGTTACCATAAAGTGCAGTGACATTAGAGACAGTTTTTGTTTTCATAATATTTGATTGTGATTAAATAAAATGTACAACAGGAGGTGGCTGCTAACAGCCAAAAATGTACATAAAACTCTCTGTGTAAACTAAGGTAACGTGACTTCCTCCTGGAAATGCCAGATTTAAGGAGTAAATAACATCACATCAATTTAAAATTTGAATTTAAAAAGGCGTAGGCATGTGCAGTGGCCATTTATCCTGTTATGTACCTGGAGTAGTAGCTGGTCTATGGGTTGTGGGATGGAAAACCACAAGCGACCGACATTTTACCGACACGAGGAGCTATGACAAAGTTAGAGTGATATTATTGTTGCAGCTGGCACCAGTAGACACTGCAGTGTGAGCTCATGGCTTCTGTCTCTCTCTTCTCCCTGCGCGTTTGGAGCAGATGAAGCTGCCAGTGCTGCTACTCGCCTACGGCCTGTTGAGTTCGTGGTGGCCATCGGCAGCCCGTTCTCCCTGCAGAACACCGTCACCACCGGTATCGTCAGCACCACCCAGAGGGGCGGCAAGGAGCTGGGTCTCCGTAACTCCGACATGGACTACATTCAGACCGACGCCATCATCAATGTGAGTGGTGACACAGACACAAAGAGTGAGACAGGCCCTGAGGGCAGAGGTCATGAGGCTTTTGTTCTTAAGTCTCCAGATCCTGCAGAACTGAACATGACACAGCAAACAGTGTTTCATGCTTACTTTAATCATAGCGTGCATGTGTTTGACTTCGTGTACAGTAAATAGATGAGTCGAAGCTGATCCGGTGATTGTCTGGCTGTTGAAAAAGACTGAGATTGAACCTAAAACATCTTTTTGATTACAAAACAATGGTGAGGTCCTGCGGAAGTAAGATGAGGGCATTGTAAACTGTTGATTTAATACACCGATGCCTCATTCTAACTGCACCAATCTTTATTTAGGAATTCTTTGAGTCAAACTAAGTGTGATTGTTTGTTTGTTTTCCTGCAGTACGGCAACTCAGGAGGGCCACTAGTCAATCTGGTAAGTGAAGGAGAACCTGCAGGCGGGTGAACATACGTTAGACATAGGTTAGTTTTTTTGCATTATAGACACCACATGTACAAATGCTTATTAAAATGTTGTAATGTTTTCTGACATTAGAGGTGTTCAATATGATAAAAGCATAATGATAATAAAAGTTTGTTTTAACCTATTTTCGCCTCCTGTTTGAGGAGCAGAACTTGGATGTTTTAGGGAGCTGGTGATGTTTGTCTCACGCTGAGATTCAAGTTAATTTAATTGTTATGTCACTGCCTTCTTTAAACTAGAAACAGAGCTTCTTACTGGGACCATATGCTGCCAAACAGAGACCTATGTAATCTCATATAAACAAACAGCAGGGCCCATAAAGTCCTTATTAGGAAAGGTAAATAAGGAGTTTAGGTCATGCTTGGCAAGTCGTCCACAGCCACAGCTGAGTCTGATCACAGGGTTGTTTTCGTCCGGCTGTGTTACTAAACGAGGAACAATGTGGCATCAAAAACAGTTTTAACAGGCTTCATGTAGAAATGCAACTTTTACTGTCAGACGAACGATGACATGTTTGTTTGTCCCGCAGGATGGAGAGGTGATTGGAATCAACACTCTGAAGGTCACGGCTGGAATCTCCTTCGCCATCCCCTCAGACAAGATCAAACAGTTTCTGGCTGAGTCGCACGATCGACAGGCCAAAGGTTCGCACCCATTTCACTTCATGTTCTGTCACTGTATCGCAGAGACAACAGCAGAGACAGGGAGGACGGGCCCTGATGTTATCAGTGTTCTCAGAGCTTGTAATATTCATAAACAGGAAGCAGGCAGGTGTGTTTTCTATTATTTTTAGAGAAAGATACACAATCAGTAGGATAAAACTTTCTTTCAGTATGGGTGATGCACAGAGTTTGTTGTTCACATATGAAACATTTAAGTGAACAAGTCCTTTATCTGTCTTTTCTCCTGCCACGCTGTGCGTTTTGCACCGAAACATGATCACTAAATGGCTAATATTTCGAACATTTCATATATAGTCTTGTGATCCCATGAGATGGATGGATCAAATATTTTGAATGACACAAAAACTATGATCTGCTGTGAAGTGAACAGTAGGAGGAGTGTTAGCAGGAAAACGTAACCTGCTTCATCAGGTGGTAAAATAGTTCCTGGTGCTTTATGTGTGTCTGCTTTCTCTACACTATCACACAGTTTATCAGTGTGCCAGTGTGTGTCTGAACAATTTCAGAATATTCTATTTTCTTAGCAGATGTTGTTTTCGGGACACAGACAAAGTTTCCAGGATGTTTTCAGGGGGCAGGACATGTCCACAGTACCTGGTCATAAAGGCTGTGGGTTTATCACTGCCTTCGATATCAGAGACTGTCCTTTTGTACTGCTGTTCACAAGACATGCACATCACATTAACTCCAAAATGCCAAATTGCATGAATTATCTGCAATGCAAAGCTGCTTTGGTAAAGTTGCGGTTATTGCCGCTTCTTCTCAGAACTCCTCTGTTGTGCTACTGATTAATAAGAATATAAATAGAGGAAAAGAAGAAGAAGATAAATCCTACATGGACTACGAGATTTAAAATCATCTAATCAAACCACATTTCATTTGTTCTCCAGGTAGAACGTCCCAGAAGAAGAAATACATTGGGGTTAGAATGATGAGTCTCACTTCACAGTAAGTTCCTGGTTTGATTACAAAGACAAACTTTACATTTTCACAATACTGTATGTAAATAGTGACTGTAAGTAGCAGGGTTGTACTCCACCTGAAAATAACGCCAGTTTGTGTTCTCATCAAATGCCAATGAAACACTGCAGATTCTGTCAAGTTCAGGGTGAGATCTGTTGAATAAGGTTTGGTTCAGATGTGTTCAGATATAATGAGTGTGTTACTACTTTACTGTAGTAACACACTCATTATATCCACATAGTCCTCACATTTAAAACACGTGGTGATGATCAACTGGACTGAGCACTGCTGCAGTGAGATGAGACGTCCTCCTTAATCTCCCCACATCCCTCAAATTTCCTGTAAATCACACTAGATTTTCATACATAACAAGGGAGGTGATCATATCTACAGAGTGACCTCAGCTTTGGAGACCTGAGCCAAATGACCAGTTAGAATAGGAATGTAAGTGGACTCAGGCCACAGGTCAGAGTACGCCCGGCGGACTCTCCACTTTGGGCCGGAGCAGGAAAGAACCCAAAGCACCAAAACAAGCTGTGCTTTATGAAAGCTCATAAATCTTAATCATGAGACTGAAGCTGATGGAACCTTTTTTCACATTTGGTTTTGTCAACATTATCATCACCTGCAGCTGCGAGCCGTGACTGTATTAAAACTTTGCTGCTGCATTAAGGGACTCTCCAACACTTACGCTCTCAATTTCTATGTTTGCTGACACCTTAGCTCATGGGTTTTGCCTAGTGATGCTCAGTTAGAGCCTCACTGAATGCACCAGCATGAAGTAAAGTGAAACCAGGGCCTGTCTGGAAGCTTGGGAATGAATTATTTAAATCTTTGCATAGGTATAGGTAAAGTTTTGTCTACGTTTAGCTTCTAGTGTGCGTCTGGAACTTGGTAGCTAACATTCAGAAGTATAACCTGATTTAAAAAGTACACGGTGACTGAACGATGCAGGCGTCCTGTGGATTCTTCGCCAACATCTGCTCCATTGAAGTTGCAACTTTTCAAAGTTTTAAATTTAAAGTTTTACCAGAGTGTCACCATTAATGAGAGCAGTGCTTTTCACGTTGGAAGTCTAAATGAGTCACAGTGTATCAAACCTCCAAGTATAATGAAAAACAGACTGCTGTGTTCAGAACCGTTAGAAGAAAATCTCACGTTTTGGCTGTCCCTCATCTTGTGCCCCGCCAGGCTGGCTAAGGAGCTGAAAGAGAGGCAGTCTGACTTTCCAGATGTCACCTCTGGGGCGTACGTCATTGAGGTCATCAGCCAGACTCCAGCTGAGGCGTGAGTGTCTTTTTCATCACTTCTTATTCCAACATTATCTGGTGTTCACTGCCCATTATATCAAATCAACAGCCTGTGTGAAACTCGGCACTGATCAGTCACTTGTTGGAGTTCACATTCTGTACTGAAGCTTGTCCCAAGTGAAACAGGCAGTGTTCATTTTGACACCTGAATTTGATTTTGTTTTTAGTCTTAGTCTTTTGATGAAAATGCATATTAGTTTTAGTCAGACTTTAGTCTTTGATTTTTTTAGTTTCAGTCAATAAAAACTAAATACATTTTAGTCTAGTTTCATCATTTTTATGCTGCATTTTTAATACTTACTGTCGGCTATATCTTCTTGATCCTGGTTGTGTACAGTTACCACGGTTACATATGTTGTTCCCGTCTGCCATGAGGTTTTATTCACACAGTGTCGCTCTGCTCTCCAGACGTTGGACTCACTCACATTTCACAGCTTGAGAGGTGACGCTAAATCGTCAGATAACATTAAAACTGTGAATCTCTGCAGCGAACATGTATGGTTGACTGTCCATATCAGTGACAACAGCACAACAGATACAGTATCTGACCAAAGGAGCGTTAATGTTACATCTACATCCACAGCGCTTCATGTTGAATTCTCCTCCTGTTCCATATGCTGTGCTGCTGTAGCTTCTTCGCAGTTTTTGTGCATAATTCTCTGGGTTTAGATGAATATGATTCATGACCTTGTTTGTTTGAGGAAGCGCTAACGCCAGAGACAGAACGTTACTGAATGTAAGACAGTGGTGAAACGCGTCAAGTGGCAAATTCAACTCCTGAACAAGATGTTTTGGCCTGTGGAGGAAACTGTTTCACTGATCAGGACCTACAGTTTGTGAATCCACAGATGATGCAGTTACTTCATGTCCTTTCACATTGTTTACTTTTTATTTACTGACAAAAAATGTAAAACATTTCATCATCGTTTATGCTACTTTTCACTTAGTTTTAGTTCCATTTTTGTCCTGAATATTTTTCATCCTAGTTTTCATTAACAAAATGAACAATGGAAATAGGTAGAGAAGTGCCCGCTGGTTGTTTGCAGACTCACTGCTGCTCGATATATTTTGCCTCTGGAAAGTTTTGGTATCCGTATGAAAAGCTTGTTGAGCGCAAACTGGAGCTTCCACCTGAGACAACAGCTGATAGCCTGTTTTGCTGTTGTCTGGTGAGTGTACGTGGAGCACAGGCAGGAGTCAGGATGAGGACCTGCTCTTGCTGATGTCTGTTAGATCTAAACTCGCTGTGGGTGAAGACTGCAGTGTATGGGAAGCTCACATATGGTTTTAAAGCTGTTTTGCTTTTGGAGCTGGGCTGAAAGTTGGCAGTGAAGACAGAATCGTGAATCGCCACCCAGACTGTCCACGTCCCTTCAAACTGCTTCAGTCACATTCAGAAACCAGCCAGTCAGTCAGGGCAGATTCTGATTCAGCTCGGGAAGTGAAGCCTCTGGCCTGACAGAACTAAAGACCAAACTGGCTTCCCTTCGTGAGTTGAACACTATGAGACCCAGCTAGTGAGGACTCAGGAAGTGTGTGCCTGTGCCAGGGGTGCACCGCCCTCTGCATTTGTTATGTTAACAAAGGAGCATGTTGAGAAATGATTCATGTGTCTGGATCTAGGTTTGCATGGTTGTTTGTTGTGGTCATAAAGTAGCTCATGAGACCAATGGAAAAAAGCCCAGTCACTAGTTCTTTAGTCCACAGCCTAACTTTACATTATATTTCACCTCATGGACTTATAAACCTAATTTAAAGCCCCTGAAAACTTGGCACCAAATCTCTAAAGTGCTTCTCTATTACATCAAATATTTATGACCAATAAAGTTAGAATTTTCAAGGACTAAAAACAAAAGTGGAATGAAGTATGTTCATGCATTTCCTCATGAAAGGATATAAAATTAGAAAAAATAATAAGAGCTAGAACCTCAGTAACTAAAAGACAAACACAAAATTGTGAACTATATTTTCATTTTATCCTGAAATCATGCATCAGATTCATGAGCCACATACAATCAAGAAGATTCAAAAAGAAAACAAACGTAAAAATGTTGTTGTGGGTATAATATGAGCTACACTGTGAAGACCAAAACATCCTTATATTCTAATGTATAACACTGCTTGTCTATGTTGACAACACGCAGCGTTTGATTGAAATTTATTACTAACATGTTTATTAGTTTTCTGGTCCCTAGTTGTTCAACAGTGCCTTAGAGGTACGTGTTGAGCCTTGGGGATGGAACT
Organism: Monopterus albus; assembly: GCF_001952655.1. Taxonomy (NCBI): domain Eukaryota; kingdom Metazoa; phylum Chordata; class Actinopteri; order Synbranchiformes; family Synbranchidae; genus Monopterus; species Monopterus albus. Next base: position 1,916,242 of record NW_018127947.1, on the reverse strand, counting down.
GGTTTCTGCAGCAGACTTGCAAAGTGTGCAGATACATGTCAGTTACAGTTGGTGCAAACCTCCATGAGGCAGTCGTTTAGAATCGCAATGATATTATTACAAGTTTAAAAATGATACAAGATAAATGATATTTCATCAGCATCCAGCACAGCAGCTGTTGAAGATATATCAAATCCACTGACACCAACTGAGTCAGCAGAGTTCCAGTTAGGTTTTGCTCTTAGTTGCACGTCTGTAGCATCATGTGTCGTCTCACAGGGGCCAGTTTTCCATGGGCCCTATTAATGTGAATATTTTGGATCAGCAGATGTGGAATATTACTTGGATCCAGATCAGACTTTGGTGTGTGGCAGTTCTCATGTAAAAGCTAATGTGCAATTTTTGTCCAAGCACTGTACTGTATATGGAGTTAGAATCAAGAATCCTGAAACTGGCCCTACGTCACAATGGTGAAAAATCATTTAAAACATTTCTGGATCTGGATGATGATCCGGATCAGCACCAAAATCTGATGGATTGTTCTGTGGGCCGTACCCTACCTCTCATCAAAATCCATTCTCAACTTTTAGCGTATTAATCAATAACCTTATCAACCCACCGTCTTGTGTCAGTTCTACCTAGTGGTCCTGTGCAGTCCCTCATGCTGAAGTAAATATTTTTTACATATTCATTATATTCATTAACCTTCACTTCTTTCTTGGTGGCAGTGCCGGCCTACAGGAGAGTGATGTCATCATCAGCATCAATGGCGAGCCAGTGGCCTCAGCCAGTGACGTCAGCGCTGCCATAAGACAGGGCGAGAAGCTGCGAACGGTGGTGAGGCGAGGAAATGAGGATGTCATCCTCACCATCATCCCTGAGGAGGTCGAGCCTTGACCTCGCAGCTCGCTGAACCACCAGTCAGCTCAACAGCCTGACCAGTCGACCAATCCCGAGCTGGCTCAGTGTTTTTCAACCAATTATGAACACTTTGAAAAACCAAGCAACCAATAAGGGCGTGTGTGTCTGGGGCCATACCTACTGCATTTAAGAACTTGTTTTAAGTTAAGTTTTAGTGCTACTATTCTGTTCTTGCTCACAGCTTCATAGGCCCAGCTCCAATACCCTGGGAGGTGAAGCCTCAACCCTGTTCTTGCACTGCTTATATTAGTTCACACTTTTCTCCTACTCTGTCTTTCCATCATCAGAGCCCTCGATATCCTACTAACACAGTCTGTCGCTACCTAGCGGTTCCTGCAAGTGACTGTGGTTTCGTTGTGTTCGTCATGTTCTTGATGGAATATTTTTAATAGTATTTTGGACTCTGTGTGTTTGATGACAATTTAAAAAAATGGAATAAAATTATTTTTAAAGGTGTTGTCTTTATTAATAGTGTTGATACTATTGGTTGATGTTCGATGTAAGAAAATGCACAAATCAGAGTTTTGTGTTGGCTTTGAATATTCTGCACGGTCTCATTTAAAATGGAAACTTCTCCATAACGGTGTCCAAAAATTGCACATAAGCAAACTTTTAAAATTCTATAACCTTAAATCTTTATACTCTAGTGTGACATAAGCTTTAAAGATGTTAAAGAAGAAGCTGAGCCTCAGCCTGGTGGCTCTGTTCACAGGGAGACAAACAGGTACAGAAAGAAGCCTTCGGCTTTCAGCCATTTTGTTCTCCGCTCTGTCCTCCCTCTGTGCAACGCTACACACTGAAACACCAAGTTCAGCACAGCATGACGTAATGTGGTGGCCACAGTATGTGCATGAAGGCCCAGTGGCGCGAAAGCGTTACATAACACTTGTCTTGGTTACCACAGGGAGGTGCTGATGTGTGCTCTGTGTGGGTTCACACATGAGGTCAGATGATGGAAGCCAACATGTGGGTTTGTAAAACTAGCACTGCCTTTAAATGTAATGAACACAATAATGCATCAGTAACTGTAATACATTAATAAGATATACACTAATTAATGTAATTTATTAATGCCATTTTACATAATGAGTCATTTTAGTACTCTACCTTTGACTTCCTTCAACCTTTTTCTCTACTTAGTCATTTGTGTGCACAAACTCCTGAATTCTCCTCTCAAATGACATTTGCAGAGTCTGATTGTTTTTGCCTTAAAAAATTATGATACTGACAAAGTCATACAAACTCGTTTAGGACAGAATCACTGGAAATGTTTAGTCTCTTGTTCCCTTTGATCATATGGAAACTGGAGCATATTCAGGCACCATTTTGCAGCTTAGCCATGCTGAGGAATTGTGTTATCCACCTGTGTGTGAGATTGGCTGAGGAGCTTACGCACACTGTAAAGTGCATTTACAATAAACCAGGCCTTCCCAAAAGCATGGGGCACCCTGCTGTGGTCCTCCACAGAGGGATTTCACTGGCCTTCATGGTTCTTCTCTGACCCATTTATGAATCGGCGTTACTGGAATCCCTGGCAACTAAGTTGATTTCAGTTTTCAGGAAACTCTTGAGCAACATTTTCCTCTAATTACCATCATCACCATGCCGATAAATCAGCACTGTCAACTCAAACTACTTTCTGACTCATATGTTTTAGTTAGGAAATACAGCTGTGGAGCCCAGAGAAACCAGACTGACCGCCAGAAGCTTCTACTCACTACCATAGTTATGTTACTACTGCTACATCTGATTTTTATGACTTTTTTAGCTTAAAATGTGGGTGGCATTTGTTTTCTTCACAATCTCACATCACTGGCTGCGCTGTCCTCCAGCTCCATGTTCTGGGTTAACGCCTTCCTCAACAGAAAAATCTTTTTCTTCTTTACTCATTGTTTTCAAAGTCATGTAATTTCTGTTGCACACACATTTCTGTTTTAAGAGCTGTAGAGTCAACAGTTCCCCAAAAAGAGTATAAATATCTTTTTATTTGCTATTTGTCAGTAGTTATAAAAACCATCCACATCACAGGTCAAAACAGTCATTATATAGTTTTCACAGGCAGATCAGCTTTATGTTACAGATGAAAACTACTTAAAACATTACAGTGTCATGTATAAGTACATTGTAATCAGTCACACTCCTGCATCAGGAGTACACAAGTGTCAAACCAAACTGAACAGAACCAAAAGTGCTGTTACAGTAAACACGGCGAGTAACTGTTAGTCAGGAGACGGACAATGTCTCGACCATCATCTAGATCATGAAACCAAGAAGTTGCAGTGTTTACGTGCACATTTTAATGCGAATACACGAGTGTTCTGCTGGTATTGGTTAAAACCTATTGACAATATTCTTAAGAAAATCTATTCACTGCAATAATTTAAAGCTTCTCCTGTGTTTCTCTGCACCTGGGCTGTAATGCTGTGGTTTATAAGTTCCCCGAATACACGAGTGTTCTGCTGGTATTGAATTTAAGCCAGTATTATGTTAAAACCTATTGACAATATCCTTTCTCTGCACCTGGGCTGTAACGCTGTGGTTTATAAGTTCCTGTTTCTGGCCCATGGATCTCTGTAGTTATAACCTTTGTGTTTCTCTAGTTGAAACACTGACATCCTGTTCACTGGCTGATGAGAGTCCTACCGTACACCCACAACATTCAGCTGTAAAGTGGTGTTGCATTCACTAGCTTGTTTTTAACCAGCGATAAAGATCAACAGAAACTGTTACAGAGGCTGCATCTTAAACAGCTGGAGAACTGAGTGTTGGTGACAGTTTTCCACCCACGGAGACACTTCTGGTTTAACACAGCTATATTGATTATATCAATTATTGTATTAATTGTGCCCATGTTTCCCATTTCAGCCTTCTTCCTATTGCTGTATCTCTGTTCTTCTACACATGGGCAGCAAGGCCTCCAGGTTACACGTTAGTCTTTTAGCGGTCCTGAACTCAGTGCATGGCTGGTGTTCGTGCAGTCTGCTCCGACAGTCCGGTGGATGCCGCTCCTACCGGTGAGCTGCCGGCTGCTCCCTGGTTAAGGGCCACCACCGGGAAGACACTCAGCAGGGCCTTCTCCAGCCTCTGCTCCAGAGCGTCCAGGCGACGGTCCACGTGCTCCTTCAGCCTCCTCTCCATCTCCTCCAGACGGCGCTCCATGGCTGGGTCCAGCTCCCTGTGGAGTTGAGGGACAACATCAGGACATCATTTGTGTCCCAATTCCAATTCTTCCTCCACCCCATGTTTTCTTCAGATCTGCCATTTCTGGCCATTTCCACATCCAGCCTCCAGTTGTCTCTGGGCTTTCCCTTTAGCTCTGCCCTATTTCACACACACTGCCTCTCCACAGGTGTGTTCACTTACTTTGATAGGCCATTCAGAACCAGCCTGGTTCCTCTGTCTGTTGTGTTCTAGCCTGTGGGCTCTTCAGCCTCACCAATCTAGCCCCAGAGTCACCTGCTGGTTTGGGGCTGTTTGTTTGCTGGGTTCAGCCTCTCGTCAGCCTGGACTACAGTAAGACACCTTTGTTCTTTGTGTTGTAGTGTACTGCTGAAACTCTACCTGTCTGTGTCTGCATTTGGCTCCTCATTCTCTGCTTGGTGTTTTGAACACAGATTATTAGAATTTATTTAAAGCAGAGTGCCCACAGAGTAAAGGTTGAGTTCCAAAGTGAGGAAATGACACTTTGATGCTATGAAAACTGCATTAAAATGTACACCACTACCTATTATCACATTTTCCACCAGAACTGGATCACACTATTTATGCTTACTGTGATAATAACCTGCACAATGAAAACTTTTTTAAGGCGAGACGGGAGGTGAGCTGTGACCAGCTCATGAACATGAAGCCACATCAGCAAGTAAACCGTGAACATAAACACAGACGGTGAAACTACATGGCTCACAGTCGGTGCTGACCATCACCTTCCTCTAACCTCCACATCCTGCTGTGTGCATCGATCTCAGGCACATTCCTTTCCGTATGAAGCTCTCAGACAGCACAGTTTAGCTGTGATTCATCCTAACCATCTCCTCCTTTTCCCTGTCTAAGCTTCTCAAACATTTCCAGGCTTTTTGCATGTCTTGGCATTTTTTGGGGTTTCTCAGCAGATTCCAACAGCATTACCCTTCAAAGATCTCCAAACAGCCTCAGTTCTTGCTCACGCCAACCTCACTGCTCCAGCAGCTTCAGTAACTGTGCTGAGTCTTTGCCACTGTGGCTTCTCTCCACCACTGTTCACCCCTGACCCTTCCTTCCTGTCTGCTCAGCAATTTTTACTTTATCCTGGTGCTAGAGGGTAATTCCCCTGTGTTATAAAACAGCAGTTAAGTGATGTAGCCTGAACATCTAGTCCTGTCGTGGTTATTAGGGTAACTTTCTGTGCAAACGATAAGAATTATTCATCAGGATTTGGTAAGAAATTCATTGTACAAGTATCAGAAGGAGGACAAACAACTTCAGAAAATGCAGTAGCTGCCTCAGTCCCCCAGAATGCCATGCAGGTACAAGACAGGTTGGAAATTTAAGCTGTCACAGCTTCTCAATGAATAAAAGTGGCACAACTGAAAAAAGCACTCTGGTAAATGTAGGAGATTCAAAATCTTTAGGTAATGATAGTTTACAAGAAAAACTATGAAACATTAAGTACAACTCTTAACAAGAACAAATACCAGTAACAATTCTTTAACATTTCACTAGTGCTAACAGTTATTAGCATCTTTAAACCAGGCAACCACTCATGTCTCACAATTTCCTTTAAAAACCAAAAAAGATGATTGAATTTTGTGATGCCAGTTACTTTCTCAGAGTAGCGTACAGTATTTTTAAACTCTTTAAGTAAGTAGCCTGTGGTAACTAGGCTAATGTGTTGTGGTGCAGACGTACCGCTGAGCTGCTGTCCTCCTCTCTATATGGAGTCAGACTCGGCTGACCTTCTCTCTCCACCCACATGTGCCGCTCTGCTCTGACAAAGAGCCTTGTGTAACCAAACTGCAGTTTGTGGCACCGCTCGATAAAGAAACTGCCAGTTTTAAAAGTGAATTAGCTGATACTGAGCATTTGCATCAGCGCTGGTGAAAAAAATGACACTTCAGTTTGGTTTGGTGCAGTTTGCCAACATTTTAATGATCCACACATACAGCGATGTTGGTAAATGAAATCTGTTGCCTCTGTATCGGCCTCCTATCTGCACTGTCGACAACCACTGGCCTAACCCAGGTCCTTCTATGTGGTGGTGTCCAGAAAAAAAAAAACTTGACAGCTTCAGTGATTATTTTCAAAAGGTCCCATTACCAGTGTGGAGTTTTGCCTGAACACACGCCATCAGATATATGATGTACTGTATGTTGCCTGGCAGCTTTGACATCAGTGAATATTTGACCATAAAGAGGTGGGAAATGTTTGGGCGTCTGCTGACTCTCAGCAGCTCAACACTTCAGCTAACAATGTGACATCAGACAACCAATCCTATTGTCCTATGAATACATGAGTCTTTGTTTGTCCCGACACTCTGCCGCTCAGTAATGTGACTGAGGCTCAAAAACTGAAACGCAGCCATTTCTACTATAGTACCTTCCATTTAATCACGAGCTATCAAGCATGTATGTGGGAACATACAAACACTTCATTCAGTAACCATCTAAAGGCCCCTAGTATGACTGTACACTCACATGGCACCTGCTCGCCGTGTGTGGAACAGGTGCGATGCCTGAACAAATGCACATTGCAGCGTTGCCTCAGACTCCTGATGGTGCTGTGAGCAAACACTATGTTTAATGACTCTTCCACCAAATGGAGGAGTTTGTGAGCCCTGGTGGGGGCAGCTGCAACTGAAATGGTCAAGATATTTTCACATGACATTTCTGTACTGAAGGCAACTGACACTGTTCCCAGTTTAACAGCAATTTTACTTTACAAGACTAGGATTAAATGGTATAAGTTTGAAACTTTTCTATTTTCTAAATTCATCATTATGCTCCTCTAATACCCAAAATAACTGATTATTACAGTATAATACTATCCTATCCTAGTTACTATTATGTAATAGTAGTGGTCTAGTAGTAGTTTATATTATTATTGCTAGTATATTTTAGTGTTATTAATGTTTAAAAATAGGTTTTATCTTGCATGTTGTGTAGCCTTGGCTTGCTGAGTGTTTGTCTGCAGAAACCAAGTAGTTATATCTCTGGACACAAGGCGGAGCCACTCTGCCAACATGGAGCTTCATCTTGATGTAGATTCACAGGTTCGGGTGATGCACAGATATAAAATGGCTTAGGGTTCCCTCACTAATTAGAACAAGAAGCACCTACATTTGTCTTGTACTGTCTCAGTATAGCAGTAGTGACTCCTATTTAGTACAAACATTTCATCCAAAAAGCCAAACACTGTTGAACTACACTGTCAAACAGGACACACTCACTTAACTCCACTCACCATGTGCCATTTCTCATCTTCTCCTTCTCTGCTGCCGCTGTAGCATCATCCAGTCTCAGCTGTGTCACCTGACCGCAGACGCTCTGGAGCATGGGCAGGAGCTCAGGGTTAGAGCTTAACACCTGGCTATGACCCTCCCCTTTCAGGAAGTGCGACATCATCTCCACCAGCTGGGCATGCCTCACCGGGCCTCTGCTATCGCTGCTTTCTAGAGGTGCGAGACAGAAATACTGATACACACATCACAAATATTCTCGTCCCTTGTACAATGGCATTTCCTCCAGACTGTAATTTTAAACAAAGGGAAAAGTCTCAGCAGAAAGGGGAAGTACTTTTTCCTGATTTAGCCCCTTTACTGCTCACATGTTCACCAGGCAGATGTAACGATCCTTACCTGTGTCTGGGGAGGAGGGGCTCGAGCTGTCTGACACTGCTCCGTTCTGAGCCAGGGGAACTTCACCTGCGGGCCTGACGGAGCCGCCTGGAGGCTAACCAAGAAAAGAGACTCACTGAAAATATCAGCAACACAGTATGAGTAAGCATTTTCTGCACCCACATTTCACTGGCATCAAACTGATAGTGGACATGTTAATAAGGTGTTTTATATTTAGCAGAAAATCACTCTGGTACAGCTTTGGCTTCAAATGTGAGCTGCTGTTCAGAGACTCCCCTCTAAGGTAAATTATGGGGTTATCTGTTGGTGTTGTGCTGTAATTAAAAAGAGCATCAGGAGGAGCAGTAGATGCGGAACCTCCGCAGCTGTACTCTGGATTATCTCCTTATCTTGTGACAGGCTGCTCAGTCTCACGCTCCAGTCAACACCAAGGAGACCAGTTTACATGTCCACTGTTACTTGTCAATCCAGCCCTTGTTGTCACTTTACATGTTTGATGGATTCTTTGTTTGACTTTCATGATTTAGTCACAGTGTTTACATTCAAACCAGTAAATGATCAATGGCATTCAGAATCATCTCTTAGCATCTTGTTAACCAATGTTAAAATGTAACTGCTTGATGTTTTATCAGGTACTGAGGGATTACATCTTCTGTGGGGTGTAAAGAAAAGCAAATATAATTGATACCATGGAGTTTGCAGACTGGCTGCTGACGGCTGTTGGGGAGGTGTTGCCGTCTCTAATCAGGGCAGAGAAAGCTCCATTGCCCATCAGGAGAGGGAGGAAACCGCCAAGGGAGGTGCTCTGGTTCTGCTGAGAAACATATAGCGATATGTTGTTGTGCAGTTGCCCATTTCATTCTCTGTTGTGGGTTCATTTTTATTGTCTGCACACCGAATGAAGGTGGCAGTTACTGTTGATTTCCAGGATACATCGGTCTACATTTAAATCAGCTGCCAAAAAGAATGAGATTGTCAGCCTATACTGAAACACAGAAATTCAAATCTAGAAGACAAACTCTAAGAAAGCAGTTCATTTAATAAAAGATTGCTGTTCAACAGGCAAGTAACTCCCACATTTCCAATGTCAGAACACTGATAAACACTTTTTTGAGGGAGAGCTTTCAAAAGTAACCCTGATTCAAGTTTTTTTTTTCTCTTATAAGGATAATTACCTTTATTGGCCAAGTATGTTACACACAAGGAATTAGTTTCCAGTATAGAACCAATGGCAGCCATCTGCGGTGCCAACTCAACTGATGGCTCTAACCATCGGGGGCGCTGGGGTTCAGTGTCTTGCCCAAGGACACTTCGACATGTGGACTGTAGGCACAGAGACTTGAACCTTCAACCTTCGGGTTGGGAGACGACTGCTCTACCCACCTTCATAGTGAGCTGGACTGAGGTTAAGCTAAAGTTTGCCTGAAAGTGGGTATGGCACACTGTGGAAAATGATCATGAGCTTGCTGCTGAAACACAACGACATGAGGTCGGTAAAAGTAATAACTTGCTCCTTTACTAACACCTTCTGTTGGAAGTGGACCATGTCCATGAGGTTCTGGGCTCCTGGCGAGAGGTTCATCCCCATCTGCTCAACCAGACACTGTACTTGTTCCATGTCGATGCCAGGGCCACGAGTCGGGGAGGGCTGGTGCAACTGAAGACCCACAACAACTCGACACACCAAAACACTGCTTCGACTATCCAGGGAGAGCAGCTAAGAGACCAACGAGAGGGAGACAGAACCAGGTGGTTCAAGTAAACTCAGCACAGTCAAATACAAATATCACTAACTGGATTAAAAAAAAAACCCTCTGTCCAAGATACTTGGATGAATGTCCAGTGTCATGACCAAATACGTATCTCAGCTGTTTATAGATGTGAAGACTGAAACATGCAAGTAGAAGTCTGAAGCCTAAATCTCACCCTGATATCACAGCTGATATCATTGTCTTTGTGTTGGGACTGAGCTCGGACTGAGCTCTGGCCCTGAATGTAGCTCACCTTCACTTCGCAGGCTGACAACGGATGCTCTAGGATCAGTTGGTTCCTGTAGAGAGGCCCTCTGTCTTCACTGTGAGCAGAAAACAAAGGAGACGCTGTTTCAACATCCCATCAGACATTACTCAGACTTGATCAGAACTCCTTTGTTTTTGTTTTTTGTTGTTTTTTTTACATAGCCTCATGTTTGTGTTCAACATCTGACACTCCTGAGTGATGGACGCTAAGGGAAGAGAGCATGACTAAATTCAAACTCACATTGTAGGCTGGATCCCTGACTTTACTGATGAACCTAAATCAATATTTTTATTGTCAATTCACTATATGTGCAGGACATACAGAAAATCGAAATACCATTTCTCTCTCACCTAGTATTGAATGCCATACCATTTAGGAAACTAAAATGGAATAAAAGTAGAGTAAAAATAGACTAAAAAGAATAAGAAACCTAAGTCAGTGATTAGAATAAAGCTAAACGGTACAACCTAATAGGCTATGACTCAAACCTTGTACAATCAGTGACAGTAATGCAAATAATAACAAGAAGATTGTCAGATGGTGTCAGATCTGCACATGGACAGTAGTGCAGATGACCAGCAGCAGATGTGATGGTAAAAACAGTCAGCAGCAGATTTATATATAATATAACAAGCCTGGAAGATGAAGCTGTTTGTAAGTCTGGGAGTGCTGCTGTTTTAGCTTCATACAATAGCCAAGATATTAACAGTATATACTTGAAATGTTCAAAAATCTGCACCATCAGTTCCTGTCCTGCTTTGTCTGTGGAACAGTTGCATGCATGGCAAGTCCAACCCAGGTCATCCTGACAGGTGCCACAGGATGCCAAGTTAATTTAGTGAACCTAGTCTAAATTTAAGTACAGTACTGCCTAAAAATGTTAATTTTCATAGCTGATGTAATGCTCAGGGAACCTAGGTGATTACTTCTCCTCTCCTTTTAACTTAACAGAGGTCCCAATTTAAAAGCTAAGATTTAATAGTCTGAACTAGCTATGCTGATAACTCGCACTTAAAACAGATCAACACCAATAGAACTGAGAGCTTATGTATTATATACTGAAACCCCTGCTGTTGAAAACTGGGTGTGTGTGTACCGCTCTGGCTGGATGCTGTCATCCCTCTCCCCCCTTACTGTCCCACAGTATTCTCCCGTCTGGTCATACACCTCTATGGTTCGAGCCCCGCTGATGACCAGTAAGCGACTGATGGCAGCTGGGGAGCTGGGGCTGCAGCGGAGTGTCAGGATGCAAGGAGACCCTTCCTCCATCTGTTCCAGCAGCACTGGGCTTCCCATGTGAGGAACAGAAAAGAGATGTCATTCACTCAAAAATGGAAACTTTCCCCTTGTAGAAACTGTGGCGAGGCCTATTTGCCCATGATGTACATACACTTAGTTCACACTCTAGTAACATCTAAAATACTAAAACTTGGCAATGGTGCTACTTACCCATTTGTCTCACCTCCCTCTACACGACTAAGCTCCTCTTCACCGTCTTTGTTACTGATGTGAACAGGGAGCAGCACATCAGCTAGGTGGCATCCCGGTGCACACACCCAGGCTGCTCCGCTTTTCACAGCGATGTCCACCATGGTGCTGCTGAGGCCACAGGAACTGTGGACCTACTAGGACACAGGAAAGACTTTTTTTTTTTAACTGAACACTTGTATTTACAACAGAAGTGGCAAACATTAATATTCCATAACATTAATATAAAACAGGTGCAATAACAAAGAACAGAACAAGAGAGGAAGGAGAGAAAGATATAAATAAATAAATACATAAATAAAATAAGGTTAGAATAAAAAAAGGGAAGAAGTAGTACAAATAATACTAGATAAAATAAAATTAAAGTGAAAAGTCATGTTAAAAAATTAGGGCTTTGATATTAAATTATACTCTTCAATTAAATTAAAAAATATTGTAGCATTTTTGGTTTTCATTAGACTTAGGGCTTTGACAAAAACAAGAAACTCATTGAGAAATATATAGAAACGAGGTACAATTTTCATATACTTAGATTTATGTATATGGAATTTCCCAAAAATGATGTTGATCAGAAAGGCAGCGTTGACATTGTCCATCAGGAGACCATAAGTAATGTCTTTTTGGGTGAAGTCATTTAGGAGGTGAATCTTTGATTGGGGTCAAACAAAAACCTCATGCCAAAAGTTCTTCACAAACGTACATTGGAAAAAAAGATGTTCTGTATTTTCATCTCCGTGACAAAATACAGTTATTGGATTCAATACCAAATCGATGTCTCAAAAAAGCACTGGATGAATATATACCATTCAAGGTTTTAAAATGAAGCGCTTTGGCTTTCGGAGCAATAGAAATGCACAGTATATGAGAAATAATTTGACAGTTATATCATGTGGGGATGTTTTGCCTAGTACCAATACATTTTTATTAGCGTCTGTAAATGTCTTTCAATGTAAACTGGTACATTAGCAGCAACTGAGCATAATGTATATACAGTGCCTTGATAACATCGAGTCATAATGTTCACATTTACCTTTAAATTGTGTCAACTCAAACCGGCGATTATCCTGTTTCCATCAGATTTCTGAATGCTCTTCGCATTTCTTCAGGAGTGTTTGAAACAGTAACACAGAATCTGACTAGGACTAATAAACGATGAAACAGTGACTAGCTAGCGCTTTTTGGCAAAGTAGTGTTAAATCCACTGCGTCGGGCTACAGCTACTGGGAGTTGTGACGTCATAAACGGCGACGGAAATCTTAATCTGCCAGAAGTTTGTACTAGCCGTCTAGTAAAACTACTACGCTATTTTTCATGAAAACTAGTTGTAGTTTTGTGTAAATGCATGGTACAGTACATAGTACTGCGAAATGTAATTGACAAATTTTATCCTGATTTGTGGACGTTAGCAAAATGGTATACCCATTGAAAACATGAGTGAAACGCTTTAGCTTGGCGGCTAATTGTATGTTGATGTTTCACTTTCGGTTGGGGTTTGTCTTCAGTTCACGGTGCTCTGGCTAACTGGTAGGCTAATAATGGCGTGATATTTGTTTATGGAGCAGAGGATGCACTTTACAGAGTGCTACCCAGACACCGTCTCGAGTGTTGCCGCTGCGGTTCGTTCGGGCAGTAGGAAGCAGCTGAGGAGGCTGATAAAGAGAGGGCGCAGTGTGGAATGTCGGGACAACCGTGGCTGGAGTGCCCTGCACGAAGCGGCGGCCGCTGGCAGCACAGAGTGTGTGCAGGAGCTTCTGTCCGCTGTCGGCGGTAAAATAAAAAAAGGTTTCATACAACTCAGGATTGTAGTTCTGTTTTTTTCTCTTAGTAAAAGATGACCGGCCTCTTTATGGTATATCACACATTTCTCATTGCTCATTTTCCAGGATTACTGCCTTCAAATTCTGTAATTTAATACTGGCTAATATGTTGATAGTTTTTCATTTGCTCATTTAGATTTATAAACCGTAAATAAATTCTCCAGAAGTACAACATTACATTTTCTGTGTGCTGCAATTACTGTTTGCAATAAATGATTATTGTAATTATTAACAGTTTTCCATAAAAAGCACAAAAGTAATCCTCACTTTTGGCGTAGGTATGGCGATGGGTTAAATACCTTGTTTGTCTAGCCAACAGTCTGAAACCCAGATGCATTTGATTCAAGATGAAAAAAAAAACAGAGAACAGCACCACATCCTGAACTGGACCCACTGTCCAGAGATGTGGAAGATGAAAAAGCAAATCCTCACATTTGAGGAAATGGGATCAGAAAAAGTTTTGACTTCTGATTTATTTCCTGTGGTCAACAAATTGATTAATGGTTTAATCCTTGGATCTGATGTTTATCAAGTTTTCAATGAAGTCACATACATTTCAGGTATAGCCAACTTGTTTTTCCTTCTCCTGCTCTGGCTGTAAACAGCAGGCTCCTCCCGAGGTAGTCGAGCCTATGTGAACTCTTTGACACATGAGGGGGAATCTGCATGTCACCTGGCAGCTCAACGCGGACACCTGGCAGTGGTCCAGCTCCTCCTGGAAGCACATGCCAACATTGACCAGCTAACTAATGACTTGTCCTGCCCTTTGTATGCAGGTACAACACTTGCACATCATCAAACCGGTGTTCTGTACTGTTATCACCCTTGTATATATCTGTGAGCAAAGAATTTCCTTGTTTGGATAGTAAAGCGAATTTGATAAATTCTGTCTGCATTTATCAGCTGTTAATTGTTTCCACCAGCTGTAGACGGCGGACACAAGGAGGTTGTAGAGCTGCTGGTCTGTGAAGGTGCAGAGGTCAACAGAACACACACCGCATCCTGCTGGACCTGTCTTCATCAAGCTGTGTATAAGGTGGTAAAAAATTTCACAAACACAGGTCTGAGGTGACTCCAGACTAGTGATAAACTTGCTCTTTTGCTTCTTAAGGGTCACAGTGAGATTGTGCGAATACTCATTAATGTGTGCAACCTGGAGGCAGTAGATGATCACAGGATCACCCCTCTCTTTCTGGCTGCACAGTATGGACAGCAGGAGTGCCTGGAAATCCTTGTTAATGCAGGTGATGAGCTGTTTCTCTTTGTTTGTGTGAGCTTTTTTTTTTTTTTATAGCCTATGATTCTTTTGTCCCAGCTACTCTCTGCTTCTTCTCCTCAGTCTTCTCTTAAACCAGTAATGGAGTAAAATAACAGTTAATGAGTTGTTTTCACTCCAGGTGCCAACGTGAACACTCAGGCAGCAGATCTGGCCACACCACTGCTGATTGCCTCTCAGGAGGGCCACCAAGCATGTGTGGATTTCCTGTTGGACCACGGGGCAGATCCTAACAAAGCCTGCAGTCTGGACTGGCCCCAGCTTCCCATTCATGCTGCTGCTGAGTTTGGCCACATTGGGTACTGACTTATAACTTGTCTTTGACAATGTGCATTGATTCCTAATCTTTTTAGTGTGTGTGTGTGTGTGTGTGTGTGTGTGGTGGAAAATATGTCACAATACGCTGGATCACATTCACACCATGTTTGTCTAGTTGAAGTAACTCAGTCAGGTTCTGATGATTTGATGCGTTATGTTCAAATGTTGTTTCACTCTGTGCAGACTGATGTGCTCACCGGGGAAAGTAAGGTGCTTTGTCCTTTCTGCAGAAGCAAGACAAATGTAACAAATAGATAATAAAGCAGAGGCAGTTTGTTTCTCACGGGATGTGGTTCTGGTGAGATATTAACTCAAGGGCAAAGATTATAAATTGTGCAAAATTACTATTTTTGTTGTGCCTCCTGTATTTTGAGGCAGCATAGGGAATTGAATGGATCATGCCAGAAACAAGGATATATTGTTTTGATATGGAGGATGAATGTGAGCTTTCACTGAAAGGAACGCCAAAGGCAGATAACAGCAGCAAGTGCATCTAAGTGTGGGAGGAATAAAGAGGCGAGTTGCACTCAGTAGGACTCTTTCTCTGTATCATGTGATGTGCATAAGCAGTAAATACTGATCAGTAGTGAGACTCTTGGTATGAATCCTCTGGCTGTTGGTCGGCTCGAGAATTGCCTCGACAGTGTGATTCAGCTGATAGTTACAGAATCCACCCATTAAGGCTACAACTATTGATTATGTTCATAATCGATGAATCTGTCATGTTTTCCTATAATCAATGCATCGTTTAGTCTGTAAAATGTCAATATTCAGTACAGATTGACACCTTCAGATTGTTTTCCACCATCAACATAATCAAAGAGATTTAGTTTACATTTTGATATAAAACAGGGTGGCATGGTGGAGCAGTGGTTAGCACTGTTGCCTCATAGCAAGAAGGTTCCGGGTTCGAGTCCTGGCCGACCCAGGGCCTTTCTGTGCCTGTGCTAAGTCCTACACAGAGCAGCAGTCCAGTGTGCTACAACCATGTAAGGAGAGCACTATAGAGGCACTAGAGACGGAATGGAAAAATACTCTGGTCTGATGTATTACAAAACTTTAATGAGGAGACATGTTAGGCAGGGGGCGCAGGTCCAGGTAGACTTCCTTGGACATTTCCCACCCACACAGCCTACCTGAAAGGGGTATGGAGACTGTTGTTTAACAGACCAGCAAGTGTGTTAAAATGATTTTATTTAACGTGCACATCTAATTTTGATGTCACAGTTGCACAGCCGACAATCCCTCGATCTATGGTGCCCCCCAATGGCCTCCCAAATCCAAGGTTGGGAACCATAGCTCTATGCAACTGTGGCCATACTTATGAACTTAAACCTCTCTAATTGTGTCAATCCAGTATCCTCAGGAGGCTGATAGCTGTAACAGACCGTAAGTGTGACCGGGGTGATGGCATGGTGAGTCCATTGTATATGACCGTCAAAAACAATCACATCAAGTGTGTTGAGCTGCTCTTAAAGGAAGGCTATAGCCCGGATGCCCAGGACTGCACACACATACTGGGCCTTAGTTCACCACTCTCCTTAAGCAACAGAACATACAGGTTTGTAAGATCTGACGACCTCACACACTCCAAGAACATACACAAAAACAGATGGGGTTGTCCCTGATTTCAATTTAAACCTTTTACAGCGAGTCGGTGAGGTTGCTGATAGAAGCAGGAGCAACTCTGAGTGAGGACAACTGGATGCATGCCTTCATTACTGGGGAAAGGGACATGCTGCCACACATACTTGAGCACAGATGGATTCCTCGACAAGAGGTTTATACCATGGGATTTTCTTCCCCACACAATCATGGGAAAATTGAGTTAACACAGTTTGAACTAAGAGACCTGCTATGTGCAGTACTATCCCAAGCACAGTTTGCTGCCAGCTGGCTTCCTCTGCTTATGAAGGCAGGACTGGAGCCATCTCTATTGATGCAGTCTCGGATGTAAGCTGCCAGTTTACTTTACATAGGTTCTCCACTCAGTTTTTCACACTCTTTGGTCAGTTATCAGCAGGCTGTGTTTGATCAATTTCTGTATGTTTTCTAGGTTGGAAGAGTCAAAGGGTGATGTGCTGAATTATCTGCTGGAGTTTGTAAACTGGTCAACCCTGTCTTCCTCTTTAAAACATATTCTGGATCAAAGGCGGGCGGAAAAGACTTGGGAACCATGTCCACGTTTTGGTACAGTGACAAAATATACACTGCACATTTGCTTCTACTAATCTGTGATGTTACTTTGAATAATGGCAGTGGTTTATTCTCTCTTTGACTCCCTCTAGACAACATTCCCCCTCTTTCCCACATATGCAGGCTGCAGGTTAGGTCAGTGTTGGGACCAGATCTAGTGATGAGGACAAATGTAGTCGAGCAGCTCCCAGTACCCTCGCCACTTCATGACTTTCTGAAGTTCAGGGACATCCCAGAACCTCCTGTACAGACTCGCCACCATCTGGATGTTGACGTTGTATAGCGAGACACCAGAGTACACCTTAACTAAAATGTTCTATATAACTTTTTCCAGATTTCCTTTTATGTCGCATTAAGGCTGTTGAAATGACCTTGTTTCACAATGGTTGACAGTGTCTCATGCAGTGCTGTGCAAAAGTAAAGTGAGGATACTTATGTGCTTTACGAAAATAAAAAAGTACTTGTAAAAATATATGTTCATATACACAGTTTAGATGGAAATTTCTAGATCTATACAAAGGTACTGAGGGTGGTTCTGTTGCACTGTCATGGGTTAAGTGTTCATCAGTGTGGTAATTTTGGAGTTTGGGATCGCAAGAATTTTAGATGTGCATTCTGCAGAATTTAAAATAGTTGAATTAGACAGATCAGTTTAACAAAAACTTAGATGACCTTATGATACTGCATCTGTTATTTTTCCAACGTGTTTTTATTTGTATTATAGTCATTCTGTTTGTAGTCACATTTTTGCAGGACTGGTATTATATGACGTACTATTTTGTTTAATAAAGGTGATTTATCAGTTATAAGTGGTGTTCGCTCAGTCTTTATATTTGTATGTTGGTGTTTGTATTTTCAGATTACAAATCAACTTGTTCGCTCCCCGATTGGCGGAAACTAATAATCCAGTTAACATCTGATTGGTCAGCGTCACACATCCTGGGAACTGTATTTGACAGAAGGAAGTAGTGACGTTAAAAGGAAAAAAAAATAAAACAAGGCGCTGGCATCCCAAGGGCTTAGTTGACTTAAAATAACATCTGTAATGTAAGGCCCTTAAATCACAAGCTGAGGAAAGATATGCTTTAATGTATTTCATACGTGAGTATGTCAAATGTTTGTTTTTCTCTGCTTACGGTATCTATTTTCCCGGGAATAGCCGCTGTGTTGTTGTACCTAGCTAGCTTGATTATGTCGCTTAGGCAGACACACCTGGTGTTGTGTAGAAACGGAACGTTTCTGTTCCTTATTTTGTACACAGCCTTGCCTATATAGCAAGCGTTTGCATCAACACAATGCTTCCTGAATGCAAAAAGTGATAGCATAGTGAAATGTCAGGCGTGTCAACAGAACGCGTAGCAGGTTAGCATTAGTTTACAAGCTAATTATTCATGACAACCATATAAATGTTGATTTGACAGGTATGCTATGGTTTATTTAGTTTCATTTAGATTTCTTTTACGAAGAAACGAGAATGGCGACCGTGTAGTTGTGAACAGTGCTGCCGTGTTCCAATCAGGGAAGCACAATAGGGGGGTGGAGAAGGAAACGCTGCAGCTTGATGAAACGAGAAGGAGTGGAGTTGAGGTAGTTGTAAAGCTGCTGAGACATCCAGTTCAACAGCCTGTTGGGTATAGGTGCTAGTAAAGGAAACAAATGTGTAGCACATTTTGCACCATCAAGCAGTGAAAAAAACACTGTGCATCACGTTTTGGACGTTTATTTTGGTGTTTACAATACAAACATATTCTATACCTGTATTGATGAGGCTTGATTGCATTTCTGTAGATAAAACAACCAAAGCAATGGTTAAAGTGTTTAGTTTTGTAGCATATTATATGAATCATATTGCATGTTGTATATTAGTGCTGCAACTAATGAGTATTTTCATTATTTTACTGTTAATCATTTGTGAAATAGTGAAAAACATGCATCATAAGCTTTACCACCCAAGTTTACATATTCAGATTACTTTTTTTGACTAACAATCCAGAGCCCTACAATAGTTTAACAAAGGGACAAACAGTTTAACAAAGGTATGCCAAAAAAAAAATTCTAATATTTGAGACACTGGAACCAGCAAGTGAAATGACAGAGACTATGAGTTGTCAAAATGCAAATTGTTTTTCTGTTGATTGACCTGTTAATTAATTGTTAATGCATTATTGTGAATGCTTAGTAATGGCCATGGGGTAAATTTTTAATTTTCTCTTTGATTTACAGCTGAGGCCAGCATTAGGGAGGCAAATTCTGGTCCGTGCCTCATCCAGATGAGGAATGCTGAAAGCATGCAGCCTGTGTACAAAAGAGATGCTGGAGTCTGGCAACAAACAAGAAGTCTTTTGTACAAGAATCTGCTCATCAAATGGAGGATGCAGCAACAGACTCGTCAGGTGCTTAGTTTTCCTGAGACTGATGTGAATCCTAGAAAGGGTATATTGTTGTGCTGTGTTCCAAGGCCATTATAATTCACATTAGCTCCAGCACAGGATGTAAGAGTGGAGATGTGTTTTATTCTGTTGTGTTGCTCAATGCCAGGCTGTAGCTTTTTTTTTCATGGGTTGGAGGGTGTTGTCTTTTGTCACAAAGTTTGATCTACTGTAGTAGTTAGAACCCCCTGAAGACAGGCAGTATTCATAGTTCATCACTAGGAGATGAAAAGTAGTTTTTAAAATTGTTGCAATGAGAAGGGAGTGCAGCCAAAAGGCAAAGTCTTCTATTTATCAGCCAGTCCATGCTCAAAATAGTGTTTATTATATTATTTGATTATAGTCTAGTTTGCAAGAAGATGCTGGAACCAGACCAGAAACACACTGGCATCTGTCCTGGGAATTCCCCGGTATCCTCTGAGCTGCAGGCTGTGACCCTCTTAGGTGTCAAACTGAGGTAGAGGTTCTCTGCCAGGGTGAATTGTGGCAAACCATTTGTGGGTTTTTCATCAGCTATTCCTTTTCTCTGTCTGTACAGGAATTGATCCTACCTCTGCTATTGCTGTGTCTCCTCATACTCATCAGTACCATGATTCCTCATATTTATTATGGAAGCATCAGCACTGTGGAGCTCGAGTTTAACGACCCCGACATCAAGGGCCTGGGCTACACACCAGTCACTAACATCACCAGCCACATCATGGAAGAAGTGGCCCAGGAGATGCGTAAGTACCCGAAAGCCATCTTGTGCTTTAAATTTGCACCCACATTTCAAGACAGTCCTGTGATGTTTGTGACAGCTGTTGATCTGTATCATTTGGGCCAGACGTTTATGGGGCAGCAAATGTGCTCGTTTATGATTAAGACACATTGTCCTTGTGGTTTCAGTCATGCGGGATCGCCTGGAGATGTTTGCCAGCGAGGAGGACCTGGAGAACGCCAGCCTGTATGAGCCGTCCAACTATATTGGTGTTGTGTTCATGGACAGCTCTGCCATGTCTTACAAACTTCGCTTCCCGTACAACGAGCTGCCCCCACCCACTGATTACACAGAATCTGTTGGTAAAATCTGATGCCACTTTGATCTTATTGCATTTTATTTTCTTTCTACACATGTATGTTTATAGTTTCCTTTGGACAAATTATAAACCCCTCCTCACAGTTTCTGTATTTTGCATGTCTGTTTTGCCACCAGTTCAGAGGCAGCACACACCACAAAACAAAGCTTAATTTTTAGAAGGTTTTACAGGTGTGTTGTAATTAACCCAGAATTTCTTAAACCTTCACATATACTACATACTGTTTAGATTCAGACTTTGGTATAATGACTCCTTAATGAAAATATATAACCTATAAGAACATAATAAAAACACTGGACACACACTTGCTTCTACAGTGTGAATCAGTGTCCATTTGATTTCATTATGGTGAAAGGAAAGCATATGGATCCATTAAGGTTGGATCCGGCCATCCTTTAGAAACCAAATAGCAATCTCTGCAGCAGTCCATTAGTCAGGCCTTTGATAAGGGAAGTAGTTATTACTCCTGACTAAAAGGGAGAGAAACCGCTCCACAGCTTGCACAGTCTCATGCTGGGTCAGATTTCAGCCACAGCAAACAGGCGTATACAACTCTGACAACCTTGAAATCTGTGAATGTTAAGTTTCTAATCCAAAGCTGTGACTTAAAACCCACTGTTGCTACTATCTTTGGAAAATCTTTCCATTACCATTTCACTGATACGGATCCTTCCTAAGAGGATCTGGAGGAATACTGGATTATAAGGAATAATAATAAGGAGTAATGTCCAACCCAGATGCCAGATGAGTTTGGGGATAAGGGGGCATGGGGGTCTGGGGAAATTTGTTTGATTTTTATGACTGTGTAATAAGGAACATTACAAAATATGGAAAAACTCAGTGATGCCACTGTATTTTAAATGGAGTGTAAAGAGGAGGCAGTGCAGCTGAGTTGATAAGCTACTAGAGCTGAAATGTAAAGTGCTTGTAATCTGTATCTGATACAGGCTTAATGCTGTCACTGTGCTTCTTCTCCTCCAGCCAACTGCATGGCCAGTTCAGTGAAGTGCACAGCAGCTAATTACTGGTACTCTGGCTTCATCCGCCTCCAGTCGCTGATTGATGCAGCCATCATCCAGGTGAGGCTCACACAAGATTAACACACTGACTCTAAGAGGGAACAAAGATGCAGTGTTTATTGTTCAGGGTCACTTTTTGTGCAGTGAAGAAACTGTCTGTGGAGCTAATTTAAAGGTTTTAAAGTCTGTGATGCTGATCTGTATTTTCAATTAACTGACCTTATGGGTTGGCGAGTTCCTAACCAGAAAAGCACGGGAAGTGAATTAGTTGTTGTTGTTTTTTTATTAAATCATCTTATTCTGAAATGTGTCTGAATTCAACATTTTTATAGCTATAGAAAGTGCAGTGTACATAACACTAATTCTCAGTAAAGTGATTAATCAGTTGGTTCAAGCAGAGTTCGATTTAGCGCTGAAATGATTAGTCCGTGAACCAGTTAGTTGCTCAACAGAAAGTAAATAGAATAGAAACATTTTTTGCAGTTGATAAAATTTGAAAAACAAAGATGTCACCCATTTGTTGGTTCTTCTGCTTCTTTTTCATGTCTTTGTTTCTTGAAAGTCTGTGGCAATTAAAAAATGTCACCCCGTGTTCTCAGAACTCAGGAGGTGCATTTTGCATAACATTTAAAGTTTTCTAGACCAAATAATGAATCGGATAATTGAAGAAATAGTGAGCATTAATTGATAGTGAGTATAATCATTAGTTGTAGAGCTGGTATGTTGGTGGTGATGATGTGGCTTTGTGTATAGATGCAGACAAAGCGGTCAGTGAGGAGCGAGATGGACCTGAAGGTGGTAATGATGGGTCAGCCTAGTTCTGTGGAGGTGCAGAAATTACCCCATGCCCTCATCTCCATCTACCTGGTCCTGGCCTTCACACCATTTGTCACCTTCCTCATTGTTAACGTGGTAGCTGAGAAGGAGCACCGTCTCAAAGACGCCATGACCATGATGGGACTCTATAACACAGCCTTCTGGTAAACAATAGGAGGGGTCCAGTCAGTTTCAGATGCTTGTATATGTTTTGTGTTCATTTGGTTGTGTATATGCTTAATGTTGTACACCAGGTTGTCATGGGGCCTCCTGTATGCAGCCCTGGTGACCACCATGTCCATCCTGATGGCCATCATTGCTACGTACACAGCACTGTTCCCTAACAGTGACTTCTTTGTCATCTTCTTCCTCATCTTCCTCTATGGAATTTCATCTGTGAGTAGAGCAGTGATGCAGGAAAAATACACCAGATGTGTTTCTTTAATAAAATGTCACATCACCCTTCTTGTTTACCTCTAGTGGCCGAAAGTGTTGGTTTTATTTGCCCTGGTTTTGAGATGCATGTCTCTCTATCCCATTTTAATGGTGGTAAAGAGAATTTAGTTTGTGGTGCTCACAGCTTAGAAACAGGATGCTTGAAAATGTCAACATCATTATGTCATGTACCGGGATAATCCACAGACCTTACTGTGAGCGGTTTTTCTCCAACAGCTTTTTGTTGAAGAGTTCCTAAAAATGTTG
Organism: Monopterus albus; assembly: GCF_001952655.1. Classification (NCBI taxonomy): domain Eukaryota; kingdom Metazoa; phylum Chordata; class Actinopteri; order Synbranchiformes; family Synbranchidae; genus Monopterus; species Monopterus albus. The sequence continues at coordinate 1,893,351 of NW_018127947.1, read as the reverse complement.
ACATTTAGTGTGTGTTTGAAGGGGAACGTGGCAAAAACCAGGAGGCCACAAACTGTTGTGTTTGAACTATACAAACACAGTCATAATTTCTGGTTAGCATCTCAGTTACATGACAGAACATTAGTTTTAAATGGAAAGAAAAAGCTAAAATTAACTGTTGCAAAGTAAAAGGGCAGCATTACAAACTGTACTGAATAAAGTGTGCCATCAAATCTCTAAGCTGGTGTTTAAACAGTGGCAGTAGGTCTTAATTGCTGCATCACTTAATTTAATTTGTCATAGCTCTCTTTGTGTAACAGCAGCCACAGCGGGAGTCCTGACGGTTCTCACTCTTCCCTCTCATCCTTCATTCATCTTTCTCTCTCCCGTTCACAGATCTTTTTCTCTTTCATGCTGACTCCTTTGTTTAAGAAGCCCAAGTTTGCCAGCACAGTGGGCTCCATGTTGACAGTGGTGTTCGGCTGCCTGTCGCTTTTCACCGTGCTGATAAAGGACTTCCCACAGTCACTGGTCTGGCTCCTTTGTGTGTTTTCCCCCAGTGCCTTCTCAATCGGGATTGCACAGGTAACATGCTCCACTGGTCACCTTGGAGAATATGCTATGTAATGAGACTCCTTATTGGCTAGGTAATTTCCCTATGACTATAGTTAGTCCTGGCTTGTTGGTGTTATTCCCTCCCATGACCCTTGGCCGTCACCAGGGTCTATAGCCATCCAAAATCCAACTACCCCTGCTTCTTCTGCCACTGACCTTGTTTTGTTCATATAAGTAGTTTTAAATTAAAGCATGTCATATAATTTTTGCTTTACAGAAAACAATACATAGCATGGAGGCTGGTAATGGTGGTCATAGGGAATTGATCTGTAAGTGTGCGTATACGTGTTAGGTGGTGTACCTGGAGGCCCAGGGAGCTGGTGCTGTGTTTTCTTCCCTGGCCAATGGCCCCCATCCTCTTTATGTGCCGCTGATCATGCTGGTTCTGGACTGCATCCTCTACCTTCTGTTGGCAGTGTACCTGGACCAGGTACTGCCTGGTAAGTACACATGTACACAGTGTATGTCAGTGTAACTTGCAACTAATGAAGTCTACTTTAATATTGTTAGTCTGTATCAGTTCAGTAGCGACAGCCAAGTTTTCTCATGGGATCATTTTGGTTAAATTTCATGTGTAATAATACCCATTACATCATGTCTGATATGCAGGTGAGTTTGGGGTGAAGAGGTCCCTGGTGTACTTCCTAAAGCCGTCCTATTGGTCCAAACACAGAAGGCGCTACGTTGAAGTGAGTTCAGTGTACGACATGGACGCGAGAAGCACTCTTGGTGGGGACGAATTTGTCGAGCCGGTTTCAGCTGAGTTCAGAGGGAAAGAAGCCATTCGGTAAAAGTCCAAACTGTCAGTTGGGTTTTGTGTCCAGTGTTTACAGTCTGTCACAGTAACCGTTTTGCTTGTTACATTGTTGAATAGGTTACTACAGTTTGACCAAATACCTTTGTATGGTGGGCTTGGATTTCAGGTGTTTTTAATTGTAATGCAGTTTCATTCAGAGGATGAAGCAAAGAATGAACGTTTTTTTTCCCAGTACAAATCAGTGCGGTGTAGTTTTGTTCTTGGTTCAGTACCAAACACTGCTGTTTCACTGACTGGGTCTGTGGGACCAACATGTGACCTAGGAGCTGCTTTCACTCTGACACTGTGTTTCTGTGTTGTTTCCTCATCGCTGGCTTGCTCCCTCTCTGGCAGCATCAGTAACATCCAGAAGGTGTACAAGGAGAAGGGCAATGTGGTGGAGGCTCTGAGAGGTGAGTCCTGAAAACCGCAGATGTTGTGATGTGCTCAGGTTCTCGCTGTATAAATCAGGTGGACCTCACAGTGTCTCCACTTACTGTGGTACTGGGGGGAGCTTATAATATCTGTTGTTCAGTGATGTGCAAAGCAAATCAGTCTGCTTTGAGAATGACAGGTGTTTCTCTGTGCAGGTAGAGCACTCACGCAGAAGCTGTAATCGAAATTTAACCACAGGCTACAAAATGTTAATTAGGCACAGAGAATAAAGGGAAATCTTTATTTGCAGGGTTTTTTTATTAGGCAGAAATATGGTTTTTGTATTATCCCATGGTGGAAAGTCGATGCTGAAACAACACTGTTCAGCCCTTCTGTGTATTCTCATGTTAAAGTGCATCATCTGGTTGATTTTCTTGATGTTGTCCTCGTGTTTCTTTACATCCCCTCTGCAGGTCTGACCTTTGACATTTATGAGGGCCAGATCACAGCTCTGCTCGGACACAGTGGGGCTGGAAAGTCCACTCTGATGAATATCCTGTGTGGTATCTGCACACCCACTAGCGGCTCGGCCTCCATTTATGGCTCCCCTGTAGCAGAGATTGCAGAGGGCTCCGAAATGAAGCGGCTGGTGGGAATTTGCTCCCAGTTCAACATCATCTTTGATGTGCTCACTGTGGAGGAGCACCTAAGGATATTTGCCGCCATCAAAGGGATCTTACCAAAAGACATCGACACAGAGGTAATATGAGGCATTCAGAGGCATGCTCTGAATCCTGTCTTATAGTTGGTGAAATTGGCTGGGCTAGGATTGCTATACCTCTGTGCTCGTGACAGCTGTGGCTGGCATGTTTTCAGGTTGTCTGTCTGTCCTATTATCGAACACAATATCTCAGGAACGCACTGAGCGGATTTCTTCAATTTTGGCACAAATGGCCGCTTGGATTCAAGGACAGTATGACGACAGCATGTTTCCCACTGGAAATTAATTGGAATCGCACGTTAATATAGTGATAGCTTCTGTTTTGCCAAAAACAGTTCTTCTATTATTACATTTCTTCAATACACAAGAATCTGGACAGCCATGCATGGAAACTGCAATTTGGCTGGTTGGGAGGGCATCAAGCCAGCATGTGGGGATTCTAGTTTGTGATATGAAATGTTTTGCTGCTTTCACGTGGTGTTAGGAACACCACACAAAAAACTACTTATAACTAAACTATGATATTCACATTACTGATGTAACAAGAAAATTAATTCATCACATTCATCTACAGGCAGTTAAAATTGTCTTCAGGCTGCTGGTCCATGGTGTATATTTGTTTCTCCCTGACAGGTTACCAAAGTTCTGAAAGATCTGGACTTGGAGAAGATCATGACGGTTCAGGCAAAGAATCTGAGTGGAGGCCAGAAAAGGAAGCTGTCTGTGGGCATCGCTGTTCTTGGAGATCCCAAGGTACCTGCAGCTGAAAATGAATACATGCTTTTAGGATCAATTGTACACTTTTTTGTGTGTATCCCCAAGTCTTCCAAATGTCTGAAGTCGCCAGTAGAATAACATCAGCTCAGGCCCATTCTCAGCAGTTTGCGTCATGTTTGTTTGTGTCAGATCCTGCTCTTGGACGAGCCCACTGCGGGCATGGACCCCTGCTCCAGACACCAGGTCTGGTCGCTACTGAAGAGCCGCAGAGCCGGCAGAGTCACCGTCCTCAGTACTCACTACATGGACGAAGCTGACATTCTTGCTGGTATGAGCTGTTACATAATGCGCCCAGACTGACAGGCATGGAGCCCATTAGACAGATGTTGTCTCAGTTTGGAAGGTGAAAGGGTCAAATTTGTTTTCTAGTCTTCATATTTTTATCTTTTTAGAAAGGAAAAGATTTTGTGCATTTCACACGTTATGTTTGAATTGTGCTGTCAGTAGCAGCTTAAAGCTGTTGATCGTTATTTTAGCTCCTTTTATGCTCTTAAAGTTCATGTTATACATGTTAGCATTCAGAATCCTTAGATTTCCAATGACCTGTTGCAGTTTGAAGTGTCATGAAATTGTTTCCCTTTAGCTACAGTTTGATAATCGCACAGCCTGTGTAACCAGGGTATACACCTGCGCGGGTTCTGTTGTTGTGGTTAAGCACAGATGCTCTGTTTTGTTTTTTTTTCTTCTCCAGATCGCAAAGCTGTTATCTCCCAAGGACAGCTGAAATGTGCTGGCTCTTCCCTGTATCTGAAGGTCAAGTGTGGTGTTGGATATCATCTCAGGCAAGCAGATGTTTTTTATGATTTTATTGATAATTAATAATTCATACATCCTTACTATCTGTGTCTTAATCATAGGTCTTTATTCAGATACTTTTAGAGTGACATTTTTTGCCTCCCTTGCAGAATGTCGATCAGTGAGGGATGTCATGCTGAAATGATTACATCACTGGTCAAACAGCATGTTCCCAAAGCAAAGCTGTCTCGACAGCACGAGGCAGAGTTGACATTCACTCTGCCTTTTGAGAGCAGGGACACATTTCCAGGTGAGATCGCACTACATAGTTAAGTAACAATAATAACCCCTGTCTGCTGCGTTGATGTTCCCTGAAACCACAAGTTCTTTTGTTTTGAATTTGTTCAAGGGTATGAAAGTCCATTTAAATAGTTTCCAGCCTTCCTACTGTTTACACTGTCCATTAGTTGCAAACCTCACTCCGACAAATGCTGAAATAATTATTGCAACTCATTTGTGACTTGGCTTTGAATGTAAGAGCAGTGAACCAGCAGCATTCAGTGATTAATTTGTCTTTTATAGGCTTGTTCTCTGAGCTTGACTCTCAGCCCAATCTGGGAATCAACTATGGGGTTTCCATGACAACTCTGGAGGATGTTTTTCTTCGCCTGGAGGCAGAGGCTGAAGTGGACCAAGCAGGTGAGTGCGTTACCAAAACAAAACTCAACATCAGTCAAGTCCCAAACTAAGTAATCTGCCTGTTCCGCGTCTGCAGACTACAGTGTGTTTAATCGGGAGCAGGCAGAGGATGAATGTGACAGCGTCTCGCTGGACGACACAGACCAAAGGCTGCTGATGTTCGCAGACAAATCGGACACTCTGTCGGGTTGTGCTCTGTGGCGGCAGCAGTTCAGCACTGTGGCCTGGCTGCACATGCTCAACATGGTCAGGGAGAGGAAGGCCTTTGTATACACGTGAGTATTCAGTGGCAGAAATGATCTGAAAACAAAATGTTTAAGTAGTGCTGTAGGATAGTAAAGGATCAGTGTGTGTGTGTGTGTGTGTGTGCTTTTTAAGGCACTGTCCCATTTATCCTGTCTTTCCTCCACACCTAACTTCTCCTGCAGTTTGCCTTTGGTCCTGGTGTTTGTTGTTGCAATGTCCATCCTGTCTCTGGTCACTGGAAACATCCAGATTCACTCACCAGACCAAGAGGTTCTGCCCATTTACCTCCTCAGAAGGAGTCAGGCACCCCAGAGATATGTCACCAGTCTGCTGGTTCAGAACTCCTCAAGTGAGTCCACTGGCGATTTGCTGAAGGATAAGCTTTTGTTTTGTGACCTTTTCCAAGGGCTCTCATCACACATTAAGTTTTGCAGGCTGAAAATATGAAACCTACACCTTGTATAAAATGATACAGGCAAGTCAGAAAGTGTTGCATGCTGTAAATGTTGTGATGGATACTGACTGCTGTACTACATAATATGAATTGTCCCATGGATGCAATTGTAACTGTTCAATATCCCTGATACTGAACAGTTATCCTCGCTGCATTCTCTATTTTAAACTCCTCACAGTACAGATTTCTTTTGCCACCAGGCTCTGATATTTCAGACTTCCTCCACAACCTGGAGTCTCAGGATATCAAAGTGGAAATGTTGAAACAAAATGACTACATGGCTGCAGCTCCCCACAGTGCCGCCATCAACGTCACAGGATCCAGCAAGGTCACTTTAATATTGAATAGACTGAACTTATTTTTTGATACCAGATATTTGATTAGCATCAGATGTGAGCTCACCTTTCCCACAGCCTACAGGGGTTTCTAACTGAGAGCTTTGTACTGAGTACCCCTTCATTTTCTGTCTGTTAACAGGGTTTCACATACAGCGTTGCCTTCAACAGCACCACAGTGCACTCCCTGCCTATGGTGGTCAACATACTGAGCAATGCTCTTCTGAGGGGTCTGAATGGTACTGGACGGATCAGAACCTGGACCAAACCATTTGACTATGTGAGTATTTAGGCGAGTTTGGCGTCAGATGTGACCAAGCTCATCTATTCTGTTCCTCTGTGTCATTTGAAAATACTAAACCTCCCTACTGTGACATCCTTCAGCAAATTCCAGATAGCACCTCCCGTGTTATGGTGTACATAGAGGCCATCATAGTGGGGCTGCTGGCAGCTGGAATGCCTGCATACTTTGCACTGGACCACACTCAAGACCGAGAGGTAACCACTTGCTCACACTAATTATTATTTATTTTAATGTGTGCAGCAGGGCAGTTGCTGTTGTTGTGTTAATGATGTAGAGTTGTGTAGCTGCTGTGTGACCAAGCCTCCAGCCTTACCTGTTCTATAAGGTTGCACAAGTGAGTTTTGCTGCCCATAAGCATAAACTGCTTCTACCATGAACAAAATTAATAGTATATAGTTTGGATACTGCGTCTTCAGAGGTAAAAGACACAGCACCTCTTCTTTGAACATTTCCCTGATGAAGTATCTCACAAATGCCGACAGCTGCGCAGTATCAGTTGCATCTGTTGACTCGTCCTTGACTAGTTCCCAAGTTACACGAAGCGAAGCAGCAGTTGATTTCTCAGCAGCAGTCGTTGCAGTTGTTAGGATCATTTGGATTTGTTTTGAGCTTTTACTCCTGACTTCTCCTGCGATCTCATTCTCATAACAGCCATTAGATATTTTTAGCATTAGCTAGTACTGATAGATGTCAGATATTATTGCTTGCTCTACATTTTGACTTTTAAATGTTTCCTCCTCAGATCAAGTGTCGTTCTACGCTGCGTATTTCTGGCCTGCTACCATCAGCCTATTGGTGTGGCCAGGCGGCTGTGGACGTCCCTTTCTTCTACGTCATCCTGTACTTCATGACCATTATCCTCTTCTCCTTCCACACTGGAAACCTGCTCACCTTCAGCAACTTCACTGCTGTGGTCTGTATCACTGCTTTGCTACACTGTGGCCCACACACATATTACACATGTTTATTTGCATTACTCCTTTCACATACACACCTTTTATTTCACTTAAAGTACAAGATGAATGTTTCTGGTAATATTAATTAAACTCAACATTATCACTGACTGACTTCTCGCCTCTCTTAGGTTCTGTGTACTGTTGGCTTCGCTCCAGCTTTGATCCTCTTAGCTTATGTGTTTTCGTTTTGCTTTGCCAAAGGCCAGAGCAGCAGGGATTTCTTCTCTGGCATCTCTATGATGGTGAGGAAGGACATCTTGTCCTTACATTTGGAGAATATAGGTTCAAATGCCTTCCAAAATGTGAACTCCAAAGAGTGCTTCTGAACTGTGATCACATAAAAAGTAAACTGGTCCAAATCACATGAAAGGGTTTTGCTTACTAACCTAGTGACATATGCTTTAGGTGTCTATGGTGTCAGCCTCAGTGGTTCGGTTGGGGTTTGTGAGCGACCACCCTGGGCTGTTCATAATCCTGCACAACACCATGTGTTTCATCAGCCCTTTCTACGCTCTCACAGGCTGCGTCAACTGCATTGCCATGGTAGGAGAACAACCAGAGCCACCTTGCAGTTCTCTCACTGGTTTATCTACCCTTTTTTATTTGTCTGCTTTAAGCTGTTGTAGACAGTGTGATGTGGAGTAGTGGTTCTTAGCTATGACACCAACTCTGCAGTTATTTAAGCCTCTTATAGCTCAATGTTTGGGTCAGTGTTTGCACAGTGACTGTATGATTAGGTCTCTCCTGCTCTCTTCCCCATATGAAACTGTATCCTGCTGTTTGCAGCAAACAAGCTCTTAAGCTAACTGTTTGCTACCTGCTCAGCAACTACTGTATATAGCTAGTAAAAACACTGAACATCTACCAGCTAAAGAGACAGATACTTTTTCAGGAGTTAGTGCTGACCAATCCAGATATTATTTTCTTTACATTTAAGGTAGAAAAATGCAATTAACTGCTTACAGTGGTTCAGGTGTAGATGTTTCATACCTGTTTAGCAGACAGTGGTTGCTGGACTAAGCAGTAACAACCTCACTAATGATTGTTTTCTGTTTTCAGGCGACCTTCCTCCCCACTGTGTACAAGGAGCACTTCATTTGGAACAGTCTGGTCATCGCGGTTGTAGCTGTACGTGTCTCTTCTAAAATATTCTAGCCAAAACAGTGATATGCTCAGCAGTCCATGTTCAGCCATAATACTGTCAGTCCCTCTTTCTGTTCTCAGCCCTATCTCCATTGCCTCCTACTGCTTGCCCTGCTTCGGTGGCTTGAGATCCGTTACGGAGGGAGGACTATGAAAAGCAATCAGTTTTGCAGGTGATAACTCGGATTACAGTAAACCTCAGTACATTTATATTATACATGTTGCGGTGTATTTTGTGTGTTGAATGAACAGTGCAGGTGTCTTACATAGAACTGAAGTTTGTCTGTTTATCATAACACAAACTGAGTTAATAAAATAAATATTGTTTGACCAAGAGCCAAGTTGGTGTTTTTGTTTAAACCATCACAGGATCTCATGCAAGTCAAAGCCCAAAGTGGAGAAGAACCCAGAAGAAGGGATGAACGAGGATGAGGATGTACAGATGGAGAAGGCCAGGGTGAAGGAGGCCCTCACCTGCCACTCCTGTGAGGAGGTGAGTGATGTTTAACTGGATAGCTCATCCTTTGGCATATGAAATCAAGGAGCTGGTGACTTTTGTACCACTGGATGCTCCAGACATGGGCCGTTTTACTGGAGCTGGAGAATTTGATGTCGATTTTGTTCACTTTCACTGTGTCCTGAACTTTTAGAAACCAGTGGTGGTTGTGAGTAACCTCAGGAAATGGTACAAAAGCGAAAGAGAAGGTTTCTCTCTGAGGAAGACAAGAAAAGTCGCCACAAACAACGTCTCCTTCTGTGTTCGCAAAGGTATGTGCAGTTTTTTTTTTGTCATGTAGAAAAAAGTAGGAAATGCTGCTGGAAAATCTGGAAACTTTATAAAAAGTGTTGAGCATAATCTTTATTTTAGGGAAAAGTCAGAGTTCACAAATATCACAACTTCACTGCTGTTTTTTCAGGTGAGGTCCTGGGACTGTTGGGCCCCAACGGAGCAGGAAAGAGCACCATCATGCACATGTTGTCAGGTGACACTGACCCCACAGCAGGCCAGGTACACAACAGATTATAGTGAAGCTCCATCCACATCCCAGGCCTTAACACTCGGTCCTGATGTTTCAGTCAACTCTGACCTTGTTGTGTTGCTGCTTCCTGTCCGTGTGCGTCACATTTCAGTTACACAACCAGGTTGTGTGTGTGTGTGTAACGGTCAAACAGCCCAGTTTCCTCCCAAACCACTGGGTTACGTACGATATGTTCCTTCCAGTTTGGCCTGATCAGAAGCTTCTACATAAATGTCCACCACATGTAAAACATCCTGGTCTCCCCACTGACCCCGTCGCTGGCATCGCTCTCCTCCATGTTTATTGTTAGCGGTCTGTAAGGGGCCGATGCTGAATGATGAAAACAGGCCGTAACTGAAGGTTGATATCAGTTGTATATTTATATGAACATAATGTCACTTTTTACACAGTTTTGTTTGTTGTTGCAGTGAAAAAAGGATTTTTTTCTTAACTGAAAGTCATATTACTGAAATGATTCATATTGCTGTTAACATTGTGAGTAGTCTGACCTTCAACCAATAATGTCCATGAATGGTGAAAAGAAATACCTCTGTCTTAGAAAAATGCTGAAAACTAAAGTAGATGGTTGGGCGTGGAACATGATGTTAGGAGTTCAGTGACCGTCTGTTCTCCTGTGACCAGGTGCTGTTAGGGGACTACAGTACAGAGTATTGTCCAGTGGCCACACCTCTGGAGCATGTGGGCTACTGTCCTCAGGTGAACCCTCTGTGGCCCAGAATCACTTTGCAGGAGCACCTGGAGATCTATGCCGCCATCAAGGGTCTGAGGGGCCAGGACGTACCAGGGATCATCAAACAGTGAGTCTCGGCTCACCCACATAGACATCACAACTGTGGGGTGTTTAATTTTTGCCATGTTAATCTGTTAAAATGAAGTCCTGTAGTGTGAATACTACACACTGTACAGGTAGTTTGACTTTATTTTATCTTGCATGTTATTTTTAAAATTCATTAATTCTAACTTTATTTACAGCATTTATTGTATACCTACTCGACCCAGAGCTGGGCTAGGGGCTGTGGTGTACAAGGTTTACACAGCTTCTTTAAATAGAGTGGAATCTGTTTTTTAATGATGGCTGAAATACAAGAATATGTTTTATTCATACATAGCTTTTGTTATGAAAATGAATGGAGCACAAGGCTCAGTGTAAGAGCTCCTGACAGCCAGTTTTTTTGTCAGGGTGGTGAATGCCCTGGAGCTGAAGGATCATCTGGACAAACAAACTAAGAGCCTTTCAGCTGGAGTCAAGAGGAAGGTGAGGACATGTCCAGTGTTTTTAATAGGGATGGGGCAGTATATTGAAGTTCAGTATATCGTGATACAACAACGTCACAGTATATATCATTTTGTCTGGTGATATATATCACATGGTCTCCATATACCAGCGACTTCATATTTTTTGTACATTAGCTAGCTTAACACATCTTGAGTCAGTATATCTGGTTGTACTTTACATAATCAAACCAGTACTAGAAAAGTGGAAAAAAAGAGGAATAAAGTACAAGTTTTCTGCAACTAGTCACACATTGTTGTCATTGGATTTTTAATTTTATCGTGATCGATTTAATGCAGACAAACTACATCTCTTGACTTAGCAGAACAAAACCTGTTTCTGTTCTGCTGAAGTTGGGTCGTACTTCTCTGAATCTCATCCAGCTGTTATGAATACTCATTGAATTATGAAGTCTTACAACATTTTGTTCTGATCACAGTACATTTAATCACTTTAACCTGTTGTGTTACTGAGTGAATTCTCTGTGTCATTAAATACTTACCCGGTGTTTGCTGCACTGTTGTCTTTTTTTTGTTTCTAGTTGTGCTTTGCCCTGAGTATGATTGGGAATCCTCAGATTGTCCTCCTGGATGAGCCATCAGCAGGGATGGACCCCAAGTCTAAACAGCGCATGTGGTGAGACCGCAGTCATATGATGACAGCGTATCATATGATTAATAAGGTGGTGTTGGTTCCTCTCTTCACAGAGCCTGGCTGTTGGAAGATACTCACCGTCTCCCTTTGACTTGGTGCCAGTTTTTAAAACACTCTCAGACCTTTACATCTCCTTTGTGTAGGAGGGCCATACGTGCTGCTTTCAAGAACCGCCAGCGGGGAGCCATCCTCACCACACACTACATGGAGGAGGCTGAGGCCGTGTGCGACCGCGTAGCTATCCTAGTTTCCGGCCAGCTGAGGTTTGTGCTTATAACGGGACCCAGCTGTGTTGTATTGTGATGATTTCCCAATCAATGGACACTACTACTCTTTCTCCAACAGATGTATTGGATCCATCCAACATTTAAAAGGGAAATACGGTCAAAGTTACAGCTTGGAGCTGAAACTCAGAGAGGAACTGACAGAGGTCCAGCAGGTGGCGCTGGTGCACAAAGAAATCCTCCAAATCTTCCCTCATGCTGCCCGGCAGGAGAGGTGAGTCCCAGCCCAATTGTATGAGAGTTTGTATACTGTGTGTGTGTGTGTGTGGAGTGAGTCTGATTCTGAGTTGTGCTGTACTGAGGACGAGCCATGCTGCCTGCGGCTGGACTTCAACATTTTATGTTAGGCAGCAGATATCGGCACAACTTCCTGCTACACAAATGTCATAACAAACTTCTCTTCTAATTAGCCTTGTTCATGTATGTACAGGAACAAATCTTTTAGTATTAACACCAAAATGAAGGGCAACACATTGACTTTACACATTTTTGGAAGGGGAAGTGCAACATCTCAGGAAGTTGGGCAAATTCACCATTAAAATGCATTTACTCACATAAACACATATTAGCAGCAAAGTAGGAAATATATACAGGACTGGAAGTGTCAACAGGTAGCTTTCAAAATAAAGGGGTTGCTAAAACAAATAGGTTTTACAAAAATGTGTATGCCTTGTTCATAATGTAGTCTAAGAAGGTGCACGCTGCTGCTTGTGAGTGGCCACTTCTGTTTACTGATGCTTTGTTTGCAGCTTTGCTACTCTGATGGTTTACATGATCCCCATAGAAGATGTGAAATCGTTGGCCAAGGCGTTCTCTCAGTTAGAAAGTGGTGAGTCACTGCTGATCACACCTCTGCCTCCTGGGTCATACTTGCTGATTCACTCAGTGTAACTTAACTTTGGAATTTCTGTTTATCTTCAGCAAAGCAGACCTTCAACTTTGAGGAGTACAACTTCTCCCAATCGACCTTAGAGCAGGTACGTGGTTAAAGGAAATGCACCACAGTTTCAAATGCAGAAACAGCATGGCCAACCAGAACAAGTCTTCTGAGTCACCTTGGGCTCAGAAATGCCGTGGGCATTTTGATCATTTACAGAGTTTTCAGACCCTCAGATGCTGAGACCTTCAGTCTTTAATTTTTAATACATTTACAAAACACTCCAAAAACCTGTTTTCACTGTATCACTGTGGAGTATTGTGTGTAGATTGGTGAGGAAAAAAATTAACTGAATTAACTTTTAAGATGAGTCTGAAACATAACAATGTGGAAAACTTGAAAGGGTCAGAAACCTTTCCATACTGACTGTAATTATGATCTCCATTTTGATGTCTCATCTTTGTCCTACAGGTGTTTCTGAAGTTTGCCAAGGAGCAGGAGAATGAGGAAGACGAGGTGGGCTCGCTCAGTACAACGTTCCAGTGGCAGCGGCTCCCCCAGGATGGTTCAGCGTCAGCCGACCACACAGACAGCATCGTGCACCAGTTGTGAAAGGCAGCAGGCTGGTGTCTGACCACCATTGTCCGGTCCTGACCTGCCAGGCTGCGGCAGCTGAGGGCTCACGCCAGCACACAGCTGCTACACACAGACCTCCACCATTACATGAACAGGACAGACCTGGGTGGGGTTGTCACGGTTCCTTTCTGTGGGTGTGAGGTGTGCATGCGTGTAACCCTCATCCACCGGTGCTTTGGGTTTTCTGAGTCGTACTGAGAGAGGGGCCTGCAGATTTTCTCGACACGCTGATGCGACACCTACTCTTTTTTAATGCTGTTTTTAATCTTCACAGGGAGTCGGTAAATGAAAACATATACAGTATTTATGCTTTGTAATCCTTGCTGTTCGTTCTCCTCTGTGGAAGGCATTACACTGTGTTTGCTCGTCTCTTCAGCTGTTTTTGTCTGCTGTGTTTGTGAAACTGTTTTTAAGCACTACCAGAACTGGGATCCATCCACAGTTGTACCAAAGCAGCACATCTCTGAACCATACAGCCTCACACATCGACACTGAGAAGAAGTTTTTGTTTTTTGGTGTCAGTAGCATGTGCATAAATAGTTTGCATAATATTTCTGTCATTGATGTGGGGCAGTGGAATTAACGCCTGTTTGCTAACACTGGAGAAGTGATGCTCCAAGCTCTTCCCCCCTACTGTGCTTTTCTCATCTGAGGCTGAAGAGCAGTGCCTTCTCCTCAGTTTACACCAGCATGCATGTCCTTGTCCAGACCCACACTTAAACATTCTCCAGCACTGAGTGTTTTTGCATGTACACTCAAGGAGGTTGATTATTTTGAAACGTGGCAGATGTTTATGGAATGACGGTTTTGGATAGATGATTTTTGCCCTGTGGCCTTGTTCTCTGCAGGATTAGCTTTGAACTAGAACCCATAGCTTGGGAATGTAGTGTAGATTATTCACATCAGTACATGTAGCATATTGCCCTCATCACACATTAGCCAAGGCTGTTAACCTCAGACATGGATAGGTGGTGCTGGAGGTTCAGATCCAGATGGGGCTTGTTGAAACATGCGTTGTTTCTCCTCCAGGTTTCAGGAAAAGTTTTGATAACAGATGTTGAATGTACGTTTGTCCTCCAGTGAGAGGAGGGTTGTAACTCAGCAGTGACCCTGTGTGGAGCTCCTCTCGTCACTGTTTCACTACGATGCCACTTTTAATCGCGCAGCTGTGTTGTGTTGGCTAGGTCCAGCCTGTTGTGTGTGTGTGTGTGTGTGTGTGTATATATTGTGTTGTATATACTGTAATCACATATGCATAATCTAGTATTTGTATAAGCAGGTGTGTTGTTGGTGCAACACCTGTCAGCAAACCGATAAATTGTAATTTTGTTATAACATTCAGGTGAAATGATGAGGTTCGAGGGGAATTTAATTGAATTCAACAAAATAAGCTACACAGAGGGAAGTGTTTGTTGCAGGGCGGTTATATCGGATTTAAATTGAACTGTCTGGTGTGTGATTTGTTCACCTCCAGTAAAACGAGTATCTTTTGAATTTTGCTTGAAGTTGTCTACTTGCGATAGAGCATTCTTGGAGCAGAAGCTGGAGGCTTATGTCAAAGATGACCTAAAATTCTTTTTATTATAAGTTACAGAAACTTACTTGAATAAGAATTTATTTTCTGTCCAGAGCTCCATCATGTGTCTAACTCTGATTCACCGACATTTGGTGGTTTTTCAGTCCTAGACTAGGTGTTTGTGATGACTTACCGTGATGTTGTTTTGCGGTAGCTTCTACTTTGTTTTTATGATTTTATCTGCGGTTTTGTTGTTGTTGTTGTTTATGTTGTTGTTGTTGTTGTTTATGTTGGTTTAGTTTTTTTTTTTTACTCCCAACACATCAGTTACTGAGGCTGAGTAAGAGCTGATTTACCAAGTTTAATGATCATGTTTTAAAAATTTGTGAGAAGGTGAACTGGAGGAATGCTTCTCTCTTTTGTAAATTTGAAAACTTTATTTAAACTCAAGGTGAAATGAAACGGTACATTGGACATGTTTGCAGGGATGGGTGGGTTTTTGAGTTGTTCTGTGTAAACACTATGTATATTTTCTCAAGTGCAATGTAGGACTTATGTTAACAAAGCAGTTTTTGATCCTACTCCAGTGTGCGTGTTCTGTTTTGATTATCACTTTCAGTAACATGTAGCCATCCAAATGCCATCAGCTGGTTTACACTTCTCTTATTTTGCCCTGGTTCCAGAAAAAAGTTCCAAGTACAGTATTTCACATGGGGAAAACCAAAATGATCTTTGACATTGTGGAAAGTGAAGTGTTTGAATAATTGGTATTGAAAGTGGAGCAGGTTTCATTTGATTTTCCTGGTGGTGGTAGAATTGCACTATTTCTGGGAAATTTTATAACCTTTCTTTATATTATGCAAACTTTGTATAATTATCTGTGCACTGATTTTATTTTTTAAAGACTCTGGTTTAGCTGTGTGCTGTATTTTCCTCATGTATTCCCTGGTGTCTGGGTCGACACCTCCCCCTAATGAACTCTGTGGCCTCTATGTGACCTTTTCCTGAATAAATATTAATCCAAATTATTGTTTTATCTTTTTTATGTACAGAGCAGACAGACAGCAATTCAACACTCATCACCCTTTTTAAATCATGTTTGGTTAAAACTAAAATATTTTACTTCAACAGCAAGTATATTATAAATGCTATTAAAGTAGGAGAGACGCAGAGAGGGTATTAGAGATCTATAGTTACTACAAACATCTGTACAACCTTCTTCTATTGGCCTCTCCTCGGTTCTGTTTTGTCACTTTATTTTGAAAGTGTTTACTGGAGTGTAAGTTGTTGCGGTTCCACATGCGGCCGATCGGTGGCACTCGTGAGCACATTTTCTAGATAACCGTCTTAGGAAAACACTCGTGTATTTCGTTTCACAGTCGTGACACGTATTTTGATCAAATACTTCCATCTCTTAATAAATGTCATAGTCAAAATTTAAACATTTTTGAGCTTTAGCGAAATTAAATTTTGTCCTTTTTGTCGCTGCACAGATTCCGTCCTTCCTGGTGTGGGTGTGGACAGTTACACAGATGACTACACACATAATGGACGGCGAGCTACAGTAGGCTACTTCTTAGAACTCAGAAAAAGAAAGTTAAAATCTGGATATTGTTTCATATTCCTTTCCTGGCTGCAAAGTGTAGCTGGGATGCTGTGTGAGAATGGGAAATCTTTTTGGAAAAAAGAAACAGACGCGAGTGACAGAACACGACAAGGCGATTCTGGTAAGTGTCACAGCTAGCTAACGTTAGCTAGCTAACTGAACTGTTCACATCGGCATCGACACTGGACGGCCTTTCCTGCAACAGAGAAATGCGTTGAGAAATGGGCCAATCTAATAATCACTAATCGTGGTCCCGTGTTTTAAAACGACTCCAGCAGTTTAACACTCCGAAGGTTTTCTTCAGTTCAGCATGAATCTAAATAAAGATCGCAATAAGAATTTGATGTGTTGAGTAGATTAATTTCACATCAATCTGCATCCAGAAAGCACGGTTCAGAGCCACGGTGCCTAAGTTAGTGCTATATTAATGACTTAAGTATATCTGAGTGTAAGTGGCAGGCGTGTACACACATACTGTGTGTAATCATGTCTCTGTTTCCTCTTTGCAGCAACTGAAACAGCAACGAGATAAACTGCGGCAGTATCAGAAGAGGCTCAACCTGCACCTGGACAAGGAGAGGCTTTTAGCCAAACAGCTGCTAAAAGAGGGCAAAAAAGAGTGAGTATAAAAATGTGCCGGTTAAGGCGACGCTGTGGCCCTGGTCTGAGTCAGGGTTACGTCAGAAAGGACGTCCGGCGTAAACCACGTGCCACATGTCAACATGCGAGTCGTCAGTGTGACGATTCGCTGTGGCGACCCCTAAACGGGAAAAGCCGGAAGTGACTTTCTTTCGTAGTGAAAGAGGCACAACAGAGGAATGGTTCGCTAATAAAACCTTTTGTTGTTAAAGTTGAAAAACCATGTAATCTGACCTGTTGTGTCATTTCAGCCAGGCTCATCTTCAAAGTTGAATTAGTTTTGTATTTACCAAATAATATCTTGTATTGTCCCAGCTTCAATGTAAATGAAATTTCTTCAGTGATTTTGACTTCCCTGTCTTCTGGATTCGAACAGCAAAGCCCTCCTCTTGCTAAAAAAGAAGCGCTACCAGGACCAACTTCTAGACAAGACAGAGAACCAGATCAGTAACCTGGAGCGCATGGTGAGTGATCGGAGGATGTGATGGACACACGGTGTGTCACAGCAGTAGCCCTAAAGTGAAACTAAAAGCTTCTCTTTCTCCTGCTTGTTCCAGGTTCAAGACCTGGAGTTTGCCCAGATTGAAAGGAAAGTCATTGATGGATTGAAAGTTGGAAATGAATGTCTGAAAAAAATGCACGAGGTAGGCATTGTTAGGTGTTCATCAACATCTCGTATATCACACCTTCTGCCTGCACCACTGGTTGTCACTAGGCTCAGGGTGACTGGTTTTCTCACACTAGGTGATGTCTGTTGAAGAAGTGGAGCGGATTATGGATGAAACCCAAGATGCCATTGAGTACCAAAGGGTAAGTCCCAGCGGCAATGTTGGAAACAATAATACTGGCAAATTTCCAGCTGCAGATTGTTTCTAAAATGTATGTAACGTGCACACGTTTATCATTGGGCTTCTAAGCTCTGACTGTTCTTCACTGAGTGCTGTTTGTCTTTCTGCAGCAAATAGATGAGATGCTGACTGGCTCTTTATCACAAGAAGATGAAGACGCCGTCCTGGCTGAGCTGGAGGCCATAACTCAGGTTAGTCTCATCTGTGATTGTGTTTATACTCAGGCTTTGAAGTCTGAAGATTCAGATTTGCTGGGGCCTAGACTGGCGTCAGTCTTTTCCTCAAATCAATTTGATTTATATAGCACTTTAAAAACAACATCCATTTGACCAAAGTACTTTACATAGGCAGGATAAAATCACAATAAATAACTAAAATAAAATAAATAGTTCAGTGAAAAAAATAAAACACAATAACACACAGATGACACACATTCAATAAATGAAATTAAAAGGAATGCATCAGGCCCTACTGTGTATTAAAAGCCAAGGTAAATAAATATGTTTTAAGCAATGATTGAAAAGTAGTCAGGTCAGTAGCTGATCTAACATTAAGATGTAGACTATTCCACAATTCAGGGGCTGCAACAGTAAAAGCATCATCACGTGCCCTCTCTCATCATCTTCTCAACTCTTAGGCAGACGTTGAGCTTCCTGAGGTTCCTTCAGACGAGCTGCCAGAAGCCCCGGAGGCCAGAAAGGAGAAGCCAGGTTTCTTCTCTCTCATGTTTGTCTTAAATTCACCTCAGGCCCCTATGAAAGGGGCCCAACAGCCTCTTTGTTTGGTCCTGATCTCCTTGCAGCTTTATGATAAATGATGTCATGGTGCATATTGTCATTATAATCTAAAAAGTCTGTAACATGCAGGTTGAACCAGTTTAGTAACTTCTGTATTTTGCTATGTTAAAAGCAAAATCCCACTTTCTTATTATTTGGACTACTAATGTGCATCTTGTTCTCATGAAGCTCAGCCACAGTTTGGAGCTTGGGCTTGCAGACCTGTTGATACTGTATATATGGAAGCAGTGAGAAGAACTTGTTTTGAATAGATTGATCTGAGCCTGAACTATGTGACATCAGAGTTCACCACACACCACTAAACACATCCTCAACACCTGCCTTGTGTAACTGTGAATCTGTTTTTGTTTTAGAGAGGGAACGTGAACGTCCCAGAAAGAAAGCTGAGCGCGAGGTTCTCGCTGTGTAGGAACCTGCCTGAACTCCCTCCACTGACCTGCCGTCCGCTGCAACTTCTGTGCAACATTCAAGTCCTACATGAACCTACAACCACGCAAACACTTTGCTGGAGAACCCAGCCTATGATAAAAGGGTGACCATCCAGCTGCTCTTTGTCCTCGTCAGCTTCAGGCCGACACGAGGCCGCACGGGGCTGGTTCAAGGCAGCAACCTCGGGAAATGATTTGAACCATGAAGATATGATATCAGAGAATTGTGCCTAATTCTTTGTTTGATTAGCACATGTATGTGTTACTGTCAGTCATCTTCCTCACCTCCACTGACATCTTGTGATCTGTAAAGGGTCAGTCTATTCAAATTACAGACATGTTTACCCACATGCATCCAGTTCTGTCATGTGGTTCAGTTTTGTAGATCCGTCTCTGCCTCCACCTCAGTACAGTGCCGGAGGGCAGTGGAATTTCATCGGTGCTGCTCACATAACTGAAACGTGGCATTAGGAGAAACTCGGCAACAGCATGTTTCCAGGAAGCAGTGTCTCTGTTACCCCCCGTAATCTACAACTATAATGAAATAGCCTTTTCTGTCGGCTCAGTATATCATGTGTTCTCCTGTGAGCAACACTCAGAAAGCACCACAGAGAATTTTATATTTTTTAGTTTCTTAATGTGAACAGTGTTCACTCTGTCTGCCGAGATGGAGAATGTTCCTTGTGGCATGTTGCTCCTTTTTTTAAAAACTATTGGCAATGAAGTTTTAAATACTGACATTATATTTAAGTGCAGAAAAAACCAACAGTGTGGTGTCAAACAGCACTAGGTTTGAGTGATAGAAATGCTTTTCCTCTCATTTGAGTGAACTGACCCTTTAAACCAGGATGGTTGATGCTCTGTGAAGTCTCACAGGACGGGCTGTGGTGCAGTTGCCCAGCTGACAAGTCTTGTGACCCAGTCTCCCAAGTTTCTGTGAAGCACCAAAACATTTGCATGTTTCACACATTCTCCCAGTCTGACCTCTGTCCAAGCAGCTTCACTAATCTCACTGTGTGCTCCCCTTGTGGATTAGCTCAGCGTCACTGGAGAAGGGCTAATCTCACGCTCTGAAGCCCAGACAACAGTTGTTAATCTCTTCAAGGTAACAACTTGACAGAACCAGGATCTTTACCCAGCAAGTGTTATTGTAATGATTTTACTGTGCATATCATGCTCAGACTTGCTTGTTTGTATGGATGTGTGTTAAACTGCATTAAGAATGGTGGCCTATATTCATATTAGTTTGTGTATGTTTTACGAATCATGGAATTAATCTCTAAATCAGTTAATCTCGTAGACAGAAACACTGATGACCCATAATGTTGGGCTGCAGACGTCCTCCCGTCAGCATCAGACTGGTCTGTACCTGCACATTCTTTTTACAATAAATGTTTTTTTATTGTCACAGGCTCTGGAGCCTCAGAAGTCTTTTTTTTTTTCCATGACTGGACACAAGGTGGCAGCACAGAACATATCAAGTCTGTTGTGGAGAGCAGGTGACATGTCTGGGTGGTGCTGGAGTCACTGGACGCCTTAGTTCAAATGAT
>NW_018127947.1:1838722-1872976 GCF_001952655.1 Monopterus albus | reverse complement strand
TCCGATTTCAACATGACCCAATGCATTGAACCAAGGCCAATCAAGGTTTGCCCAATGTGCTGTGGAAGAACATGACCGGCCTGCACAGAGCGCTGACCTCAGCCCCACCCAGCATTGCTGGGATGGACTGGGACACTGTGCCAGACCTTATCACAATTATCAATCCATGATAAAGCTGTTAGAGGAGCACATTAATGCTCATGGCTTCGGAATGACATGTTTAAATCCACATTTGTCCACATACTTTTGGCCTTCTCTAAATATATTTATAAAAGAAACTAGTGGAAGATCAAGACACGAGAACCCACTGAGTGTTTTTCCAGCTTTTATGCCTCAGTGACATTGAGTTGTTCTCTTTACTGTTGTGATGACGCTGATGGGAGAATTGAAGCTTGTTTCTATCATGGCTGTCTCTCCCTGTCATTAAATAGTGCCTGTGTATTGACATTCCATCTCTCAGGCCTTTTGTCAAACAGCCATCGATGAGTTGCTGAAATCCACTTCACAGCGACGTACTCTTTTCGAGTAGCTGGCACCACTTTCCAGCCGACTGTGTGCTACAGGCCCATGAGAGGTGTGCGGGCGGTGCACAGAGAGGAGCCTGAGTGTCAGAGTACCACGCTGATGAATCACAGACGTGGATCTGAAGCAGAGAGGGCGATGGTGAGTAGGCTGGGCATGAAGGGTGGATCAATGCTGCTCACTGGATGCTGAGGGGGAGGGGGGAGGTGAATATACACAGGCAGAACTCAAGTCTTTTGTCATTGTGCTCAAGTGGTGTCAGGACTGCCCTGGTGGCCAAGGGGTCAAGCTGCTGGACCTTGAAGCGCAATGTCCCCAGTTTGAGTCTAGTGGTGGACTGTGTCTGTCCCCCTTCATTTCCTGTCTCACTACTGGTGGCTCTCTAATCAAGATAAGAATTGCCCCAAAAACAATAATAAAAAGAGGTCAGGTCTTTAGGAAGTCAAATTCAAATAACCTAAAGAAATAATTGATAATCTGCTTCTTCACTTTCACACCAAGAGTGAGATGAGAAGACTGAGATATAAAGCTGCAGCTGGCAGCCAGTTGATTAGATTTATCTCTCAGATGGAACAGGGAAATAACTAAGCTGGAGGCCATCAGAGAGGCCGACAACACGGCACGGGTGGAGAGTCAACAGCCTCTCGCTGACTCTCCACATTATAGAAATGAGAGAAATGAGTTATTTCCCCAGGAAGTCAGCATGAGGAAAACTAGACATGACTGCTCAGACTTCTGATTATTTAGAGTGTATTTGATGTGTATGTCACAAATACAGCTTCTTCTTTTGTTACTTTTGGACATGAGCTCAGCTGTTTCTCCCCGTTTTCAGTATTTAAGACAAACTTGGATTCATATTTAGCATCCAGACATGAGAGGGGTATCAGGCTTCTCACTCAGGAAGCTAATAGGTATATTCTTAAGGTGTCAGACTGTTCCTTTCAGCCTTAAGTCCTGTTTTGTGACTTGAGTTGAAATCTTAAGCATCAGGTCTACAACTACACAAGCTGAGCCTACTCATTTCAAACACTTGTTCATATTCAGTTCATTTAAACCTTCTTCTGGGGCATGTCTCACGTCTGGTCACAGCAAGTCTCAAGTCAAGTCTTAGGTCCTTGTCCAAGTCGAGTCACAAGTCTTTCAGGTGTAGAAATGCTGGTTCTGTACTTGAGCCTGAAATACTTTTAAGTCTCACAGCAGACCTGGACCAAGTCTCAAGTCCTAGTTGTCATGGTAAATGTCTGACTTGTGTTCAAGATCCAAGCTGAAGTCCAGTCTGTATGTGTCTTCATTTCAACTTTGTTTTTGAGGTGTCTCAAGTTCTTGGGGGCAAATCCATTCACAAGTCTTCATAAGAAAATTGTCAGTTAAAAGTGTTTCAGGTCTCTGAAGTTTTCCTGTTAACCCTGTATTACCTGTGTTTTTGATATAACATAAAAATACTGATCTATTCAAGGTGTGTAGCTGCTGCTGGACTAATGTGTTAACTATGACTTTAAGTCAGACCTGGGTCTCATGTCTACGTCTCATTACCTGAGCTCATCAACAGTCACTTTCTTAATTCATTTGTGTACAGTTACACTTCAATACAGAGCGGCAGCCAACAAACATAATGGACGTCTACATTCAATTATGGAAACCAATTGTGGAGATTGGCTTCTAGCAGAGGAGCAGATCAATAGGCTGCCTGACAGTGGGAATGTTTGCTGCAGCAAAGACCCAACTTGCCTGATTGATTTTCATTAACTGTCTGCAGCTTGGTCTCCTGGATCAGCTTTAATCAGATGTGATGACAGTCCAGACACAGTCAGTCTGTTGTGGTGTAGCGGGCCGAGGCTGCACTCCAGCCCAAAGCATCTCACCTGTTTGATTCCGCTAATAAACGTGTTGCTGGACAGAAAAGGCGCTGCTCTTCTCTTCGTCCTGTTTTCATAAATCCTCATACCAAGGCCTTGAGATCGTGATGTGTGGGATTCCCCAACCCACCACATAAAGCTGTGACATCCATGAAAATGTGGCTCCCTCCCACTCAAACCAGTCAGAGCCCACTCAGCCAAAAGCAGTCACACCACACAAACATAGAGCAGTGTGAGCAAAGAAGTCAGCAACAGTGATGTGTTATATCCAGGCATATTATACCCCCCCCCCCATACACAAACAAACATTGAAAAACTGTAAGAAAGAAAAAAGTAGCCTACACGCAGAGTAAAGCCTCTGTATAGTACAGCAGGAACTTCACACGTGCCTGTCCGAAGATCCTGAAAGCATCACAGTTATTTCTGATCACAGTGAATGACTGTGCAGACTACAGTTTGCGCATAGAGGCATTCAGGTCTTCTGAATGGTTGTAGCGGAGGCGGCGTGGGCAGCGTGTGACACAGCGGAGGGGGCGTGGCTTGTTTAGATGCTGTGCTGCATTCACGGACTCACTGTGTCAAGAACCCAGAGTGACGTTTTAGAAAACTTGGTCAGCAATTGTTATTTGATAATAGTAAGTGGCTTGTTGAGTGGCTTAAGATAGGAATATTACTTTATTATCAAGTCAAGTCAAGTTCAAACCGTGTCAGTTTATTTACTTAGCCTAATATCTCAGATCACAAATGTGCCTCAAGGGGCTTTACAACCTGTAGAGCATACAACACCGCCTGTCCTTAGACTCCTGAAGTGGATAAGAAAATCCTCCTTTAACATGAGGGATAAGGGTGGAGGGGTGAGGGGGGATCCCTCTTCCAGGACACAGATGGGAAGTAGATGTCATAGCCCTATGTTCAGAATAGAGCCACATAACACACTTGTAGTGTGGACACTCTGAATGAAAACGTTGTATATTGTAAACATACACTGTAAAAAAACATTGTATCAACATGTATGAATGATCCCGGAGGATGAACCAGGTGCCTCCAACAGACCCGAGTCACGCTAGAAGAACTGAATCAAATCTCTGGGCATTTAGAAAAACCGTCTGTCCTAAGAGAAAGGGACCTGAACTCATCACTGAAATCTCCTGCTGACACTGCTGAGCTGATCGGCTGGAGAGGAAACCTGGAGACTATCCTGGGGCCCTATCCAGAGCCTTCCGAAGCCTCATTTCTTTATGTGTTAACTGGTTTCTGCTACAAGGTTGTTGGGGAAAAGACACTGCTAAAGCAGCACAATATCAACACATCATCATGTCTGGAATTTTATATTGGGCCCCACTTTGCCTGATTTTTTTCCCTTCTTGATGAAACCTGGGGCCCAGAAGAATGGCAGCATAGAAGCCCGTGCATTTTGCAGAGAATGGGAGGAATTGGTTGGTTAATAAGAGCCCAGCAGCTGTCCATGTAGTGCTTTAGTCTGGCCATGTCACAGCTCTGGCCTACATGATGAATATCTTTTCAGAACTGCCTTTCTCCAGGAATAATCATACACTGAAGAACTGCTAAACATTCATGTTTGTTTGTTTGTTTTTTTTTACCAGAATAGTCAGTTTCAAAGATACAGTACATACAGTCAGTCTGTTATGGAATCTGCTATTTTATCACACGGCTTAGTTATTCCATAACTTTATCGTTGCTTGTTTATTGTCCACGACATTAAAATTTCTGACCTAACATCTTGTGTCTTGCCAACAGGCTCTTCAGGTGCGACTCGGTCTTAATCGCTTAGTTCCCCACCGTCCTTGAAGGCAGCACCGTTCCTCCACCTCTGCGCTCCAACCGGGAGCCACCGACTGACTGAGTGGCTGCGTGGGGAGCCGGTGTGGGCGCAGCGGAGGACTTTCCTATAAAAGCAGGGATTCCGCGACTAGGCGAGCTCGTCTCTCTCAGATAGCGGCAGATAGACGCGCTTATTCCCGCCAACAGCCTTCTGATCTCTCCAGTTTGATCGTCCCAACCTCATTCAAAGGAAATCTTAGTCTATGGTTCTGACCAACGCTCCAACAAGGATGTCCCGGACCGACGAGGTGCATCGTATAACGGAGAATGTGTACAAGGTAAGACAGATTGTTTGGTAGTGTGTTTGCCAGCCGCAGAGCGCGCGTCCTCCGGTGGTGGAGGGACACCTGCTGCACCGGTGACCGAGGGCGCACAGTGGATAACTTTGACTCGGGTGACCCGACTGGTGGCTTGACACTTAGGTGACACAGGCGCCTCTTCTTTTATGCGGTGAAGTGATTTAATGATAAAAAGATGTCTAGTCACAGGAGAAACACAGAAAGCGTTTATTCGCCTTTTTTCCCGGAAAAGACTCTGGATAACCTGGCTCACCCTGAGGCTGCTTGGTGGCCTCTGTCTAGCTCATACGGACCGGGGTTAGTCTATGATGGCAGCTGCTTATTTTCAGCTAAATGACAAAATGTTCACAAAGCCAAGCACAGCGTGTCCCCAACCCGCTTTCTCGTGCAGTTGACAAACCATCAGCTAACTCGTAACACATCAGTGGAGAGGTACCACAGGTAATCATCTAACAGAACTGTAGTCGATCACCTGGCTTAGAGATAATCGATCCCCTCAGCAGTAGTGGGAGCCCACTGGGAGGGTCCAGGCCCCCTCTCTCCCTGGTTACAGTGCGTTATTTGCCCTAACTGTGCGTGCCAGACATTTAGATGTCACTGGCTCCGACCAAGCGCTCCAGAGTGGCAGTTTCAGTTCAACACATGGCAGAGTCAAGCTGTGGCACCTCTTTGTGGAAGTATGTCACTGACTGATAGAAGTTATGCATCCCATCATTTGTGGCAATATTCCTTTGAGGCTGTGCTGTCGACCCTGTGCAGCTGCAGAATCCCCAAAGCTTTATGCGAGGAGCTCGTCCTGGTTGCACACGCCTCCAGAGAAACACGGAGGGAGCAGGAGAGGTGTCGGTGGGCCGGAGAGCTCAGGTCAGCGGGAGGTCATGGCTCCTTGTGTGGACCATGACCTGAGGATTTAGGCCCCTACGAAAAAGATGGGAGTCATTTCAGGTTTTGGCAGAAAACCGACCATGAGTGCGCGCGCGCAATGGTGGGGCATTAATGGTGCACAAGCAGTAGCTTGATATGGTGACCTGTGGGGCGCTTCCTGGGACTGTTAGTAGCTGGAGCTGTAGAGTAAAGAGGAGTGGGGAAGGTGCCAGGAGCTGGTGCTTAAGTGACACATAGGTTCATCATGACACAGTTAATGTTTGAGTCCATTATGGAGACAAATCGACTAGTTTCAGCTTCTCTGTGGCGCCTTTATGTAACTGTACATTTGGCTTTTGGCCTGTTGGTTGGGGCGATGTGAACATGGCACCTTGGGATCTGGAAACGTGTGCTGAGCATTTTAAAATGTTTTCTGACATTTTCTTGCCAGACACTTTTTTGAATAGTGAATAAAAACACGAGCATTAGATGCAGCTTCAGTTAAATGTTCCGATGGAGCAGAAAATGAAAAGGCCACGGTGCAGCTGTGGAGTCGGCAGGAGCGCGCTGCCACTTGGACCCGCTGCTGGGTGCGCGCTGTGTGCGGTTGTGTTTAGAGGAACGAACGGGTCTTTATTCATTCATTAAATGCAAGGACGATGAAGAGGACTGGAGCTGCTGTCTGCCATTAGATAACACTCAGGCCTGTTTCTGTCGAGATGGCAAATGTCAGTGATTTAAATCATGCAGCATCAAGATGGGGATCATTAGTTCCAGGACATAATATCACAGTGAAGTGCAGAGCATTGACTCACCTCTGGCAAAAATGTTTGCAAACGTGTAGTTTGCACTAACTGTCTGGATCTGCACCAAAATATGCACATCAGTATGACTGGCTGAAACTAGACACAAGGTTTAGATACCTGTGTTACTGGTGACTCACAGAGCCCGGACTAGATTGTTTGGTGTGAATCAGCTGTGAGTGCAGCCTCTAATCCTCCCCAGCAGCCACCGCCGAGCAAGGCACTGGCAGCACAGGGCTGCTGCTGGGAACAGATGATTAGAGGGTGGTTGTGTTCCTACCAGAGACACACACACACAGCATGATGAGCCTCCCCTGGATAAACGGGGATTCTTTTGCTGTTCTCCAGCAGCTCCGTATGCTGTTTTGTGTTCTTTGGTAGACTGTTGGCTGCCAGAATGAGTCGGCTCCAGCTCGACAGCAGAGGAGCTGGGCTGTAACCTCTCCGCTCGGCTGCTGAATGTAATTTTTGGATGACTCACACCGGCGGGTGTGTGTGTGGGCAGTGTCTCACGACCGTGTATGTGTGTGTTGCCAGCACACATACTGTACCGTAGAGTGGCTGGCACTGTAATGATTTCACATAATTGTACATTAAGAAATGCGCAGGGCACCGACTGGTCAGCGTGAAATGTGAAGTAACGCTGCGTTCATACCCATTGACGATGGGGACAAACTGTGCTCCCTCAGGTTGTTGCAGCCACTGAGCAAACGTCGTGTGTGTGTGTGTGTGCGTGTGCGTGTGGAGGAGCCGGTTCAGCTCAGTGAAGCTGCAGTGTCAGGGCTGGAGGATGTCTGTGGAGACCAGCTTCCAAACATTGACCTGTCACAGCGAGTCTCAAGTCAAAACATCGATCAATCTTTGCTGATTCCAGTTTCTTAGACATGAGCATGTGATGCTGATCGGGAATGTTGGAAGCTGGTAAACTTTGGTGTCTGGAAACTGGGATGGGTTTTTTCTCCACTGTTCTCTGACTGGCAGCCATCTTCAGTTGCAGCTCTAGATACAACCAGTGTAAAATGTCCTTATGTTGTTGGGAAAAGGTGAAACTTTTCTTAAACACTATTTATCACCACACATTATGAGGCTGTGGAGCAGGCAGGGTTGGAGGGTGGCGTCTGCTTCAGGCGCAGGCAGTGAGCTCATGTTCCTGGAGAACTTCATGACAGAAACCATCGAAACCACTTTCCCTTGTTGTGTAATATGTTGCTAACTGTTACTTTAAGTGTCTCAGCTGCATTAAAACGGTGGGCAGTGTCGGTCTCTGCTAAAATGACAGGAATGCTGTAACAGGGAACACCCTCGACTGACTAGAGCCATAAATCACTCGTAAATATTGTCATATTTTTAGGCCCAGCCTCCACCAGACATGAGTAGTTGTGGAGCCAAAACCATTCGTTCTCCAGGGAAGAATTTCTGTTCACTGTGTGGGGGGTGTGAGTAATGCTACAGAACACTTGATCAAGTACAATCTGTTCCCAGTTTTTCTGTCTAGAGCCTTTTCGTTTCTTAGACCAGTGAACAAAAACAGAATTTCA
Organism: Monopterus albus; assembly: GCF_001952655.1. Classification (NCBI taxonomy): domain Eukaryota; kingdom Metazoa; phylum Chordata; class Actinopteri; order Synbranchiformes; family Synbranchidae; genus Monopterus; species Monopterus albus. The sequence continues at coordinate 1,865,252 of NW_018127947.1, read as the reverse complement.
CTCGACAGTAGTGGTTACCAGCGGTTTAGTGCAACAGAAATAAAAAAGGCTTGTTCCCAGAGCAGTGTGGCGTGAGCAGACAGTTGCTGCAGGTGAGAGGCAGGGCGTCTGCTGGGGAGGGGAACTGTGCAGCAGTAGATGGCCTGGAAAAAAAAGGGGTTTAGCAGAAGGTGCATGTTCTTCTTCCTCCTATACGTCTTTATAAGAAGATGCTCTGGCGTGGTGTGCAGCTTCACACTGAGCTTGTTTATATTTTCTTGTGATGAGGCTCTGCTTTCACCTCTGCCTGCGTCCGAAGCTGCATCACTGACTTTGAGCTTCTGTCCCTGCAGATTTGCGTGCCTGCTGCAGCTGCAGGCTGTGTTCTGCCTTTGTGCCTTGTTACGGCTCTTTGAGCAGCAGCAGTGTTTGTGAGCGTCACCGTGACGCTGTCCCACAGTGGTGTGGGTTGCACGGTTGTGTTATGTAAGAGAGGAACAGTGTGGCACCAGCCGGGCACTTTAACCTGCACTCTGTTGAATTAAATGAATTGTATTGCTGATCTCACTGAAACGGCCCAGCGATGGACCGGGCGACCTGTCCAGGGTGTACCCCGCCTTTCGCCCGATGTTGGGATTGGGTGACATTTAACCTGGAGCCTAAGGTCAGAAGGAGAAAAGGGGGAACAACTAGGTGTGCTCAGGGGATTTACAGCAGAAACACACCATTATTCACTGCTGTGCCACAGTATGCTTCATCCTGATGACTAACACACACTCCTGCATGCTACATCACACATGTGCAGACACTCGTTCTTTCTTTGTGTCGTTGCAGAGGAAATGTTGCCAAAATGTCTCTGTCGCTTCTATAATTAAAGCCCCCCCCCTGCGTCAGTGATATTTTCAGTCAGCACCTTGCACATGTGAACATATGTGTGAGCATATGCTCATTCATGTGTGTAAAATCAGAACCGGGCTGTGCAGACCGACTGGGATGCGTCACTCTGAGGCAGTGACAGTGATGTTGTTCGCTCACATGGCGGCGGCGGAGACTCCCTCGCCGCTCTCACCTCGCCCACCACCCCAGCTTTCCTGTGGTATGGGCCGAACGTGAGGTGAATAAAGATGGGATGCCCTGTCACGGGGGGAATTCCAGCACTTCCATATATGGCTCCGGACGTGCACCTTCCCTCCCGTCCCCTCCTAAAGCCGTGGAACGGGGCTGCTGTGCCTCTACACAGAGAAGAGCTCATCTGAAAGGGAAACTGGCTGAGTTCACACACAGAAAAGTGAATTTCCATTTCCTGAGGCCGGTGAAGCAGTGCAGCTTCAGCGTGGTGCTGTCTGTCTGAGCAGAAGCAAATAATGTCTATTTCCTGGGAAACAGAATAGCGAGGGACACAACGTGTACACCAGCCTGTCACTGCCACATATGGTCTCTAATGCAGCGGGGACCTTTATGGCTCCACTGGCAGCAGTGTTCTGCTGCTTCATGTGCACATGTGCTCTGGGTGAATATGCAGTGTGGCAGGTGTGAAACATGATCAAATGAGCTCATGATCTCATTTCTGTGTAGCTAAAAACTATTTATTATATAAATCAGTTTTGGGAAAATACACATTATGATGCACAGCAGCATAGTTCAGCCAGAGACAGACATCTGTCAGCTGTCTACCAAACCAGCCTAGTGCTGGTTGACTAGTGTCAGTCTAGTGAGTCTACATGGGGAAACAGTTATTGGCCTATTTACCAATAACTGATCAATGCGTTTTAGGAGTTGCTGCTCACCTAATATTTAATCAAACCAATAAATTGTGTCATATTCCATTATTTAAATTTGATGATAAAATGTCTAAAGGAGTAGCTCTGCTGTTTGGTGAGTTTGCCTCTGGAGGCTCCTCTGTACCAGCTCTGTGCTGCCGGGCAGCCCGCAGGCTGCCTGGACCGTTTTGGTCAGGGTTATCAGTAGAAGCCTGTGATAAAACACAGAACAAAGCAGATGGACATGTGGGATGTGGCTTTGACCCGAGGACTGGCTTCCTGAAGGAGGCAACAAAGCAGACATACAGCAAGTGACCCAGTATGTATCAAAGAACCTTTCTGTAATTTATATTGATGCATTAGAAGGAGCAGGGATGAACCTTCCCAGCTCTTACGTGCAGTAGATGAAATTCTCAGCTGAGGAAAGCACAACTGCTCCGCTGCGTTACAAACTGAGTATTTGTCTTGTTCTCCACGTGACTTGTGCTGTGTGAAAGAAAACGTTGTGTATTTCTGTACATGTGTGTGAGATGGTGTGTAAACTTCAGCTTGTGCGCAGTGGTAGTTCACACTCACATACCCAGTAAAACTTCATGACCAGAGGTCACCTTGACTTGTGAGCGGGAGCCAAACGCACGCTAGCGCCGTGCGTCCTCCTTGTTTCCACGGCGGCAGTAAATGACTTTTCCTCTCTCTCTCTCTCTGTGTGTGTGTGTGTGTGTGTGTGTGTGTGTGTAATCTGGCTAATCTTCATATCCCAACCTGAGTTCACACGTTTAAACAGCAGGAGAACAAAGGGTGAATTGAACTTGTCACTGAAGCGGTCGACTCAGAATTAGTGATCCCACCTTATGGTTTTTGGGTGGGTGGGGTCCAAAGCGATCCCCGGGTCCCATCTGGAGACTGTTTATGCGAGTGACTGAACTTTACATGACGTTGCCTCCTGTGGTTTTAGTGCCAAGTCTGGTGTGACCTCAGCTGTAGCCACGCCAAGGCAGCGAGTCTGTGCGCAGGCTCAGGCCTGTCCGCGACAGAATCCCACTCACTGTATTTAAGTGTTTATTCACATTCTGTTTCACATTGACATGCATAGAAGCACAGTTAAAACAGAGACTGTGTGACCTAGCCAATCAGCAGCCACTGTGAACAGTCAACGCTGACAGAAGTAAAATCGCATTGAGGCCAGTTATTTGTCTCCACCCGGTCCTCCCCGCCCTCCTCGCTGGGATGACCGGGTCCGTTCTTGCTGGTGACTTTGGCAGTGAGTGGCACAGCAGGTTCCAGTGGTGCCGGACTGACAGTAATTTACACCCCGACGTGATATGAACCCGATGCTGTTCCTGTAGGCTCTGACTCATCCCATCCTCTCATCTCCTGCCGCCAGGTGCACACACTGCCTTCGCTGCAGTGAGGTCACACCTGTGCTTAGCTGTGAGTGCGCTTACCTGTGCTGTGAAGTAGCAGCAGATCATTTTCACTGGCAGAGATGACTTCTTTTCCCCACTACACACACTATTTAACAGTTTTGTGTTACCTCAGTGCTGCCTGAGAACTCATAAAATCTTGTATTTAATGGAGTATTTTCTGTATTTGAGTACTAGCAGCTGAGTGTTCCCATATGGCTGTTAATCCTTATTAAACATGTCCTAATACACTTTAGCTTGTGAGAAATGCTACATGGAAATGTATTTGTTAAAACCCATTTATGCAAGCTTGTGGAACCTCTGGCTCTGGTTCACATCACTCACCTGTCATGGGACACAGTGACCATGTGCTGCCATGTTGCTCCGATTGACCAGTTAACCTTGGTGCTGCTCTCTCTCCAATCTCCCTGTCCTCCATTAGCTGTCTGTTGTGACCACGGTGGCACAAAGTGAAATACCACTGGGTTTCTGCCATATTACTGGAAGTCTTTCCTGAGCATGCATCCCAGAATATCATGTAAAAGTGTGCTGGTCTAACTGGAACCGAAGCTCAGCCATAAGTCTGGCAGATCAGAATGCTCCTGTGCTGTTTGTACATTTGGGGAAGGTTCCTGTGCTAAGTCGCCATATCATGGATCCAAACTTTTGTGTATTTGTGAAGCCCTTATTGGCGCGGCTCCCTGTCAAACCTCTGAGGATCAAGTCAATAAAATACCCCCCGCCCCACCCCCGACACGAAAAGGCCCAATTCCTCCTCTCCCATCCAGAAACTGATGCTACATGGCAGCCAGTCCTGCCTGCCAGCCCACTGAACTGTGAACAGCTGCACACACACACCAGCATTAAAGTGACACAAACAGAAATGTAGTGCAGAGTTTTGCATGTACACACACAGAAACACATAGTTTGTCACACTCAGACACTTCCAGGATGAACATCTGCCCACGACCTGACAAGACGTACGTCAGTGAGACAGAAGCTTGTTTTCTTTCCCTGGGAGGATAAATATTTTAGGTGTCTGTGTGAGCTCCTCTCAGGTCCTGTGTGCTTCTCCTGCCTTTGGTAGGAGGCCTGGCTATGTTTGGCCATAGGACTGAAACAAATGGGTACCCTGTTGTTTTGATTAGCTGTACAAAATGCCAATCGCAGCCCGAGGTCATGACCTCACATCACCTGTTTTGTCCAGTTTTCTTCTGACTAACTAATCAAATTGTGTAACTGTTCATTTCAGCATTTCTTGCTTATGAACCTGAAAATCTAACTAGTGATTAGAGTAGGAAATGTCCAGTCAACTGTCTCAGTCGAAGTTGTCCCTGAAGATGTTAATTCCACTTTGGTCTTGCGTCATCAGGTTATTTGTAATATTTCGGTTTCCTTGCTCCACAGTTGGCTCTGCTGTGGCGTCAGTCACGTGACACTGAAGCTGCATCATGGGATGATTAAAGTGATGCATTGTCTCTGGATAGAATCAGTCTGAGATCAGTAAACAAAAGTCAGTGAGCATCTCCATCAGTGGTTGTGTTTGCACAACTGTTTCAACAGCAGCAGATAAGATGCAGCTCGTTGTTTGCTGGTTATGTGACTTCCAGATCACATTCAGTGGTGTTTGCTCGATGAAGCATGTTCATGAAAACACGTTCCCAGCGCTGCAACGTGATAAGATAATCCAAGTATTGTTATTGAGTTTTGGCTTTTAACTGGCGAGGGTGATTAGTGAGTCAATTAAAACATGTGACCGAAGCACACGAGCAAAGTGAGACAAAGCAGGGTTCGCATGCTAATCCTCATTTCCCCTGTACTCAGTCAGATGTGGTCTTTATTGCAGTGGATTGCCAACCAGCTTCAGCCTCTGCTGAAGAAACACGCTCAGCTGAGTGTTGGTTTAACCAGAATGGTCAAGTTAATGACAGGTCTCCCTGTCCCCTGGATACTATTTCCAGTTGTGACATGGTTCCAGTTCTAGTGCTGACTGGGTTAAATTGAAAACCCACTAAATGAGCAGTTTTACGTTGCAAAGCCGACTCTTGCTGCTGCTTTTTCTTTTGTGCTGGCTTAGTCTGATGTGGCCAGTTGATGCAGCCACCTCAGATTGTCATTTGTCCATGTAGAGACTAAACAAATGAGAAATAACCTGTTAATTTGTGAGGACTGCTCTTCTCCTCTTTGTGCAAGACAATGAATACGTGCATTTTCTTATTGATAATGCAAAGGTTTGACATAAAGACCTTTCACTTCTCATCTGCTGACTCCTGTTGTGTGGTTTTAGGCTGGGAGGCTCCACAAAAGAATGCCATACGTGAGGCTGGGCCTGTTTGACAGTGGTTACACAACTCACCTCGTCATTTTTGTAATGAACCCTCTGACAGAACACATACACACACCTAGTTACAGAAACATTTCCCAGTCCTCGCTCTGTGCATCTGTTCATTTAGACATGAGAACTGGGCCGCTCTCATCTTCTAATTTTATGCTTCCGTTGATCGTCCCTTTCTTCCTGCCACAGCCATGATTACTGCTGCTGGAGCACTTCCACTGACTCAGTTTGTTCTGCAGTGACACCTTACGTAACATGAAATATGCCCAGAGATAAGAGAGAGGGAATTGGGGTATAAATGGGTTAGAAATGCACAAAGAGCTGCCCCTTCAGTTTGACTAATGTATGCCATTGGTAATTATGACAGCAGAAAACCTTCCACCGCAGGACTTTGACTCAGAAGTACCAGGTTAGATCAACTTCAGCCTGGCACAGATCAGAGTCCTTCTCCACTGATGATGCATTTATTCTCAGTCCATGTCCCACTCCTCTCCACTTCCTAAACTAAGCTCCATTTTTCACCTGATTTGCACCTTGAAGCTGTTCTCTCTCCTCAGTCACTGGGCAGTCAGCCTAGTTTTCTTGCACCACTGTGTCATCATGTCCTAGTTCCCTTTTTGAAGTCATGGTGTAGTTTATGCACCAAGGTGACTGTTGTGCATTAGACGAAGTGAACGAGAAAGATATTGGTCACCCCCAGGTGTACCCTCCATTTGCCTCGTGTTCATTCTTTGTGTCCTTTGGGTTAGTCCCTGTGTGCTCCCACATTAACACTACTGCAGAAGCACAAGTTTCCTTGCTACACTTTAAATGAACTAATACTGAATAATGGCCTGTGCAAAGCAAAGCTCATTCTTGTGATTTTGCACAACACAATATGTGGTTCTGGTTGTATGGTGACTTCTTAGGGAACTACAGTAGCCATTGAACTACCCAGCTGGGACTGTGCTCAGTCACAGCACCTCCCATGCTGCTTTTATTGCCTCTGTAATGTTAATCTCCTGAGGCTTTTATGATTGTACATCATTTCATTCAATAAAGTTTTACAGACAACGAAGAAAGCTGTTGATTTAATGAACGTGCTTGATTGTTAGTTAACAAGCTTTTTACAGTAGCTCGTTGTTTTATTCAACAGCTTTTTTGCACCATGAACTCTTCTCTCATAACTGCCTGCAAACCTTTTCTTATTTATGGAGCAGTTTATACCCCCAAGAGGATCAGAAGTGACGGGTGCAACACAGCTAGCAGACCGCGATGGCGGCCTGCGTTTTGACCCTTTGCTCTGTTCCCTCAGAGGTTAACGCTGTCATCATTTTTACGCCGTACGTCCTCCTCTCTCTGCGACTCATCCCCTCGCTCTCTTCACCTTCTTTGCTTCCATCCCTTGCTGCTTTTCTAACTTTGAAACAGAAGGATTGTTAGAAAAGAAAGTCAGAGAGAGAGAATTGCGTGTGTCAAATTGTTGGGTTTTGCTGAAGATGCAGCAGAAGTGAAAGGGAAGCTCTGGCTGAGTGGGAGGCTGATTCACTGCAGAGACACAGACAGTAAAACGCTGCCTTTATTCTCGGCTCGTCCTTCACTTGTTAATGAAGGCTCGGGCCTTTGTTTGTCGTGTGAATGTGACCGACAGTTGGCCTTCTGTCAGGAGCAATGGAGCTTTGAATTTATATCTTGCTGTAAATGTGTGTGTTGTGAGGAGATTTGTGCACTGGATGTGGCCAGGTTACTACCCTGAGCCATTATGTTTTTCCACAGGAGACAAAAGCATAACTGAGTGAATGATGCCTTTTCATTTGAAACTGCTACAAATCAATTTAACAGGTCTATAGCCACTTTCAGGAATGAAAATCTGGCTTGAGTGGATTTGATTGTCAAAGAATGACCTTGTTTAAAATGATAGAAAAACAGTTTTTATTTGTCTGCATGTGTTTGTTGATCTGCAAATGCTAGATGCCATAGCCCTGTTGACTTCAGCTGCCTGTCTCCTGGGTCCTGTGTATTGGGTGGCAAATTACGACATGGAGCTTTAAAGGGTGTGTTACACCAAAATTCCCAAATTTCTTGTTGAAGCTAGTCATACTTGTTTTTATTTTTTAGAGTTTGATATGTTTCTCAGATCTGATGGTACTGTGGCTAGTTTCCACCAGAGATAAGTGTGGAAATGTTTTATTCATAATTTGGTTGAACTGGTCCTTTAAAAAAAAGCAATTGGCAGGAGCAGTGTGCCAGAGTTCAGGGAGGCAGTGATGGGTCCTGGTCTGCTGCTGGGCTGAGGGAGTCAGCAGCCAAATCCAGGTTTTATTTGAGTAGAGACAGCAGGGGAGGTGAGAGGAAACAAAGCACACATGCTCACGTACACTACAACACTCACACACATGTTCCCAGTCCTTGCTCAGCTGATTGTATGACTGTGCCCCAGTAAACGTGTTCTGTCACTGTAGCTCATGTTAATGTTTGCATCTTTCCTGCTTCTTCACTAATCAAACCTGCTGTTTTTCCCCTTTCCAGTCCATCATGGAGCAGTTTAATCCCTGCTTGCGGAACTTCATAGCCATGGGAAAAAGCTACGAGAAGGCAATCACCAGTGAGTACACCACCTTCTTTCATATGTCCAGCAGTCCAGGCAGAGGGCCAGCTGACCCGACACCTGGAGCTGCTGTTATAACCTCTGGATCTACTTCTGGTAGAGCTGAGGTGTGATGACAACACAGATATTCAGCAGTTTCTAGTGTTGTTGATGTCTGCGTCAAACCAGAGTCCCCTCAGGAATTCTCATTCATCCATTTCAGGCTTTGACCTAGATGCAAGTTTGTTGCTCTGTCGCAAACGTGACAGAGACAGTCATCGAATATTTGGTGTCAAAGAAGTTACTGAAAATCTTTTTCAAATGTCAGAGTTTTGCTTGAGCTGACACTCTGGAGTTGATGTCCATGTCCTCACATCTTCCTCCCTGCACCAGTCCATCAGTCCTCACTGTCCACCTTTTACTGTGTGTCACTGCTCTCTGTGGCTTCACAGGTGTGCTCACCTGGTCATCTGTGTGCATGGGAGAGACTGGCTTACATGGAGCAGCTGCTCAAAGTTACAGACAAAAGAACTGGAAATTTCTTGGGGTGCTAAGTGGAGCATAAGCCAGTGGGAAGTGGAGCAGGAGGAGTCGTGAGAATAACTGTGATCCCAGTGGGGCGGAGGAAAAGGGAGCGGATGGAGCTGGTATCCAGGTCAAGCTGGGGGAAAAAATAAAAGCAGGAAGAGCTAAAGGGAAACGACTAGGAGAACATGTTTAGATGAAATATAGGAATATCCTGCAGCTTATTGTTGTTGTTTCATGAAGTTTGATTAGACTTCATGCTTCCAGATCAGATTCTTGCGGGTCACCCTGCAGGGGGGAGCCTGTTGTCAGCAAAGGTGCAGCCATGCTCGGTGTGTTGTGAGCGCATGTTGAGTGCTGCCCTCCTTTTTTGTTCTTGGAGGGGAAATGCAGGGAAGACTGAACAGCCTAAACAAACAAAAAAAAAAAACATTTATCTGATAGATGAGGCTAAAAATAGCCCTGCGACTCCCTGAGGGGGGGATTACACTTCATCAATGCCCAGCAGCAGCACAGAAGCAGGGTTTAGAGCAGAGCAGGTTGGCCATCTACTGTCACTGGAAAGATGCCAGCGCTGCCTCCTCCTTTCACTAGAACTGGGGCGGCATGTTTGTATCTGCGGGGACGTTGAAGAGTGGTGTGATGCAGGGAGGAAGCAGTCTAAGTCTAAATGTAATGGGCTTTATTGGACTGGATGTGGTGTTTGAAGGTTAGTGCAGCTCTGTACCAGACAGGAGCTGTCAACCTGGAAAATACTAGACCTTTTCTGGGGCAGAGAGAACGTGTGTGTGTGTGTGTGTGTGTGTGTGTGTGTGTGTGTGTGTGTGAAAGGGAGGACAGAGCAGTGGGGTGGTGACAGAAGGTCATTTGATTTGATTGATGTTGTGTTGAGCACATTAGCATAGGGTGCATAGACTCTTTGCCTGTGTTTTATTTACACTGACATTTGGCATCACTGTTCTAATGCTCTTTACAGGCAGATCTTCCTCTCTTCTCCTGCCTCTCGTTCATTCACCTGGCCCCCGCTCCTCCCAGCTGGGATTTTTCCAGACATCGATTTAAATTAGCCACGCTCACCCAGCCATCTTAGCTTCACCTCCATCTCCTGTCACATCCCCGTGTCCCACCTAAGCTCAGCTCATGTCTGGCTTGTCTCGGTCACAGGATGCTGCACGGCTGTGTGAAGATTTACCAGCTTTATCTCGGCTCATGGGTTTTGATACAGAAGTGAAAAAGCTATTTCAGAAGTCCTCTCCAAACTGTCTTGATCAAGAAATGACATTTAAGAATATTTACCCACTGAGCGACAGACATCTTTATTTTCAGAACAGTGACTCGCATACATAGCAGTGGGCTTCGCTCAGAATAACTAGAAGTGACAGTTATTTATGTTTTTAACTACCTCTCTCTTGGCTTTTCTATATGAATGTTCTGTGGCAGTTCAAGGCACAAACACCCATTAACATGACAGCTCTGCAGTCGATTCACCACTCATCCATATGTATTCATCGACTGGACATGTCCTCTGTCATCATGGCTGTCAGTCCCAGTGTCGCTAACACCTGAACGTCGCTGCTGCTTGAGGACATCTTGTCCCTGTTTGTAATGCCTGAGTCACCGTCCTGCCTCAGCCGGTGTCCCCTGCCTGTGTGAGAGGGCAGAGTGCTTTGGCATCATTGCTGTGGAAGCTTCTTGTCAGGATACTTTCATGTAGGGAATTTTTACCCTGGTACTGTGAAGGATTTTAAAGAGTCAGATCATTAAAATGCAAACTCTTTTTACTTGGTGACTGATTTCTTTAAACGGTGTAAATTCAACTTGATCAGTCTCCAGGGCGATCGCTGGGAGAGGGGTTCAATAGCATTTTATCTGATCTCATCAAACCCATTTCTAAATCCACATCCTTGTGTTATCACTATGATCTAGACTTGGCTTTTAATTTTCTCCAAATACCAGGGGTCTTGATTTCGAACAGTGATGCTGATCATCTTAAATTACTGAAATGATGTACGTTAAAGATTAAGTGAAAGATTTCAACTACTCAGACTGATGTGTCATAATCAGCAGGGCAGCATCATCCTGTAGAGAAGTGCTGCTTCCTGGTGAACTACTTCAAAATATAAGCACAGAATTAATGTTGCTTACCTTGCAATCACCATGACTAAGGATAGTAAGTGCTGCTGTGGCGGTCACTCCTGTGTTAACACCTGCTAGGCAGTGTTTTGTCTGTAAGCTTTCTCTTTTGTTCAGCCTGGCCTTCGTGGTTCGTCTCATGTCCCCATCAAGGCAACACCTTGACTTTTTGTAGTACAGAGCGGTGCTTCTTTCTCTGACAGTCTTTGGCTAAATTCACACACTGGTCTTAAGGGAAGCTGCTCATGGACTGGACAGTAAGCCCACTGCCTGAAGGTTATGTACATTGCTCCTTGTGATGAAAATAGATGGCACAGTACAAATAAAAGCTTTGATTTCACATTTTTTGCCATCTTAGAATTGGATCCAAAGTGGAAGTGGCTACCAACACCCAGTCCTTGTGGAGGGATAAGTATCAGAGAGATTAAAACTTGCATCGCTGCATACCATTATGGGCCAGAAAGAAACTGTTTTGTCCTGTTTTTGATCATTGAGTCCAAAGTCAAATGTGCTTTTCTACCTCATCGTGCTTGAGATGAGTCACTATAGCTTTCTCTCTGCTTCCTGTAGTTGCTTTCATAGAGCTTTTTCTTTTCTTGCCTGGTCTCCATTTCAGCCTGTTGCTCTTTATTTCCCATGCCAAGCGTTACCTCTGGGGGTAGGGGGGCGCTGCAGGGGAGGGTTGCAGAGCTGAAGAAGACATCGTTTCAACTCTGCCCCCTTGATCTGATGCCCAATGCTTCCATGTTTCCAGGTGTCACATATGCTGCAAAGGGCTACTTCGACGCTCTGGTGCGGATGGGCGAGATGGCCACCGAAAGTCAAGGCTCTAAGGATCTCGGTGAGTCCTTGTAGTGACTGTAGTGCCCCTGATGGGGTGGAGGGGGGCTGCACAAGCACAATGTGGATGGATGGCTGGTGCTGTAGAGCCAAAGCAGCTGATAACAACCTGAAACTGGACACGGCCTTTTCCCCCAGTAAGTCGGTGCTTAAAGGCTGTGTAAATCTTATACATAGAGTTAATTTGCCTTTTTCTGTAGTTTGCCTCTTACTGATGTATTGTCACCCACAGCTCATGAACCTCATGAGGAAAAAGTCAAATGCCACTGACAGAATGTCAAACACGTTCTGACTGGGAACAATTAACTCGCAGTGTTTGTCATAGCTTTTGGTTAGTCTCTTGTTTTCTTTACATTCAGGAAAGAAAGGCTCTGCAGTTGTTTTTATAAAGCACCACTGTGAGCAAACTATGAACTCACAAATTTGTTTGGAATTTGATATTCACACAGTACACATGGCAAGGTGGCTTTGCCCTCTGTTCCTAATACGCCCTGAGTATATTAACTGTGCTAATGAAAGTCTTCTGGTTTGAATGCTGCTCCCAGCAGGATGTGAGGAGCAGCTCTCACACAGCAGGTTGTCTGGTTCTGGTTGGATTAGCTGTGGCTCTGCTCATTAAAGACTTACCTTTAGGGATCGTTTGCATAGGCGAGAATCTCTAGCAGATACACAGGAGCATTTGTATGAAGTTAGACAGGCCTCTAACGTTGTTGCTGAGATGGTCGCATGTCTGGGAGTCTGTCCCGGATAGTCCCGGATCACTGCAACGTCTTCCTTCCTTTACCCTGATGTGTTTTAAGATAGAAGGCATGGACTGAACTGGCAGAGCAGAAGAAAGGAGGAGGATAAAGTTTGGATATAGGAGACGAGTAAGGAATTTATAAAAGCGACATTCATTATTCATAGTGGTGCTCCCCTGCACATCCTCTGGAGCGTCATCGTTTCATTTCTCATCCCTGCGTCTCTTTGAGTAAATAATGAGTTAGAGGAAGCTTGTGTGCCCACTCTCATTATGAATTCTGAAAACCCATTACTGTTCCTCCATTCAGCATCAAACTGCACACGTCCTACACTTGTAACCACTGTAGGAGAGTGGATGCTTAAGGCACAGTGGTTCCTCTGCTCTAATCTTGCAAACTCGGTGAACATACAAACTTGTGGTTCATCTTATCTGCTAAGTATAAGTAAACGCCTTCACAAACCAAAATGGTTTATTCCTGGATGTTAAAGAGTAAATACTGTTTTGTGTTCTGCAGATGTTACAACTCCAAAACATTCTCCTACATTTTCAGACATTAAATTGGATGAATTTCCTTGACTTCTACAGTAAAACACAGTATGTTCATGTAGTTATGTAATGCATGTTTTTGTTTTTAGGAAATAATGCATCTGAGTGAGTATGCAAGACTTTTGACAATAGCAGATTTTTAGAAAAAATGCCTGCGGATGTTTTGAGGTGGTGTGCAGTCTCCCTAACAGGGTATCCCGTCATCCATCCCCATTTCCATCAGCACTGTTGCTATGCAGTTCTGCCTTCCATGACTGTGCTTCTGTCTTCATGCATGTTTTGTGTTGCTTTTTGATTTCTTTTTCTGGCAGCCGAACCATGACTCAGCAGCCCTTTAATGCAGCAGAGCCTCCCTCTGCCTCCAGTGAGGATGGACCAGGCCGAGGAGAATGGATTAATGCTGTCTCCACATATCAGCAGGCTCAGAGCGGCTGCAGTCAGTGCAGACTGAGGGGGAATAGCTCAGACGACACTTACCGCTGTGTGGATGCTGTAGCGTGTTCCATTTCTCGTGTTGAGCCTCAGGGTTCCAGTAAACGAGCCTGCAAATTGGAAAATAACCTGTGAAAATGCAAAGACAGTAAAAGGTAGTTTTAATGAGGATTCTTAAATCATAACTTTAAGGTGGACTTGATGGCTGTAGTAAGTCATGTACACAAACGGTGGCACGTCATCCATGGCCGACAGTGTTTCCACAGATGGAGAATTTGTTGTGGTGTGGGGAGCTCGTACACATCCTAAACCAGCAGGGATGCTGCTGTACTCATTAGGCAGGTTCATTGATCTGGTACAAAGTGAGCAGCCTCCCAGAGCCGTGAACTATATTTTAACGAGAGGTGGTGGTGGTTTGGTGCATTCAGGAGTCCTCTGTTCTGGTATCGAGGAGGTCAGAGGAAGCACTGGGTGCTGTCGTTATTTATTAGCAGACTGGGACTGCATACTAGATTGTGTGTGCACAAAACTCTGTGTGACTGTACATTTCCTCAGCCGGCACATGTCTTCAAATGTGACCAGAGCTAAGACCACAGAGCCTCAGATGAGAGAATGCCTGTTTGTCAGGGATAATCACTCACCCCAGGCTTTACCTCACGCTTCATAATTGCTAAGGATTGAAGGCAGATTTGTAAAATCGGCCTAGTTGTAATTGTTCATTTAATTGGGTTTTGTTGAGGAGAAGTGTCTGGGAGCGACAAAGCTGAATTTACAGGGCCAGACTTTAAACCGCTTGAACTCTCTGAGTGAATTCTGGCAGGAAGGCTCTGTTAACTCAGACTGTGCTCGTTAGAACAATGTAATTAATGCGAGCATTAAGATGAGCAGCAGCTAACAGCATTAGCACATGGACCGAGACACGGAGCCGCAGGTGACCAGGCAAAATAAGAAGAAGGTGGAGAGTGGGGTTTGAGAAACTGAGGTTGATGGGGAGAGTGAAAAACATCATATCTGGTGGAGAACGGACTCCACTAGAACTGGATGGTTGATAAGTCACCTGACACATGTCTGGACTAAATGGACATCGTCACTTCTGTTTTTGTAGGAAAGCCAAACACTGGTCAGGAGAGATGAACAATTAAACATACCACTTCAAATGTTTTGGCATGAAAGTTAATACTTTCTAAGTTATGTAGTTGTGGGACTTGGTACCGTATATAGGACAGGTGACACCAAGAAGGAATCATTTCCTTTTGAATCTGAGGCTGAGTTTTGGAGAGTGTAGTAATTTGGACTGAAGCAGGCAGATACTCCTACATGTGCAGGAGTCAGGAGGTTGCAGCTGTAAGCAGTTTCTCCTGCAGCGTAGTTGAACATGGTGAATCTGGCTGTGGAAACATGTAGGGTATCAGCTTGTGAGTGAAACCCAAATGGGCACATCAAGCTGCTGCAGTCCCTGAGAATCATGTGGGTTGGTATTGATGAGGTTTGTGCAAATTCTGGTTCTCACTGACTCATGTGGTCCTAATTGTATTGTCTGAGTGCAGAAGAGAACAGGAAGGATGACGAATGCATCGACAGCAAAGCCGGATACTTTGTGTGGCTCATCACAGCCTTCGTGTGTGTGTGTGTGTGTGTGTGTGTGTGTGTGTGTGTGTGTGTGTGTGACTATGGCTTGTTATTTCCACTGGAATACTTTGGCAGTGTGTAACTTGAAAAGCAGAAGCAGGTGACAGTTTAATGGGAGATTTAAGCTGCCTACAAACGCAGATGGACACACAAACCGTCCCATGTCAGTTCAGACTGAGTAATTAATATGGGGAGAAAAGCACTAGAGGATTATTATCCACTTTCGTAGCCCAGAATAAAAGAACTCCTCTCCTCACAGGGATGCTCAGTTTTGGAGAGTGGTGTTATGTAGCACTGCTGATGCCACACAGCCCTGAGAGCTTGGAACAGGAAGAGGAAATGATGTCTCACTGTGGTCCATTCACTTGTTCTTAATTTACATGATGCTGTCAGTCTGAACAGCAGCTCTGCGGCATGACTCCCTGTGTAGAGACGAGCTCCTCGACGACCGCACAGTGAAGTGTCATCCCACTCATCCTCTCCTCTTTCACTACTGCTCTCTGTGTGTCTGTGAACGCCCCCTCATTGATGTGGGAGCTCAGGCAGCCCTGGGAGAACACGCCGACTCTGCACATAGGCCTAAAAATAGATGAAACGAAACACCTCGACTGAAGGAGGAGAGACAAAGTATGATGCTCGATGCACAGCCCAAAAATGGCTCGTCGGTGATGTCAGAATGGCTGAAACCCTCTTCGTCTCTCTTCCGTATACTAAATATGGGCATGCTGGCGGGGTGGGGGGGAATAGGAAGCTCCTGCAGTTCCGGTTCCTGTCTCTGCCCATATAAGGACTCCACCATTTAAATGCTAATGTGAGCAGAGGTGGTACTCACTCGGGTCTGTGCTCTGGCACACAAACCTCAAGGAAGCACAGGCACAAGGAAAAGTGTTATTTTGCTTTATATAATCTCACTGCGGTTGGTGCATTTCATGCTCCTCCACATGTCGCATCCTGTGTCACCAGGACTTCAAGCTGTGGCTTTTATTTCTGTGACTGAGAAGGATATTCATACTGCTGCATCAAGACATGCAGTCTATTCTACGTCGTTCCTCAAGTTCATCTCAGCATTTTTGGCTTTTACAGATTTATAAGAGATCGGTGTAGCCTTGGCTTCAAATTGTAATAGCAGCCAATAAACTCCCAGAGATTAAAACCAAAACCGTGCAGTGTTAAACATTTGCTACTAGATATTTCCTCCTGTGATGAAACTCAGTGTCCACATGTTTTCCTCTTGTACTTTCTGGCTCTAATTAAATCTTCTTGCTTCCCTCTCCTCATCTTTCTCTTATATATTCCCACCGCCCTGGGCAAAATATGACATCCACCTCATTAAAGCAGTTTAAGGTTAATTCAGATGATTCATGAAACAATTACCTCATGGCTAATCAATTCATAGCAAAACGATTTAGAAGAGTGTGTTGTCCTTCAAGGCATATTCCTCCACTTTGTTAGACTAGTGTAAAAAGATCCTCACTCTCTCCAACGGGAGCAGATAAGGCAGTGCTTTGACAGACCCGATTAGGCAGCAGCAGGAGAGTGTGGTTCAATAACCATCAGTGGATTTGACTGATTAATTTTATCCTCATTTGTCTCTTTATTAATTTTACTTCATCTGGGAGAGAAGTGGTTGAAATCAGCACTCGTGCTGCACGGCTGAACGGCAGCTGCAGGGCGAGAAGACGACAGCAGTAAGAGCTCAACACCTTGGTGACACTAGCTGCTGCAGAGTCAGCAGGCATCTCCAAGGGAGGTTCTTCTGAAATACTGGTGATTATTTTCTCTCTGTGTCTTGCTTGAAAATTACTGCTGCTCAGTTCTAGGACAAATTGATGACCTCACTCTGAGACCGCACAGGCTGTTGCCCCCCGAACTTTGACCTCTGTCTAAATTCAGCCAGCGTTCGCCCTGCAAAGGAGGAGAACACAGCAAATACAGCACATTGTACATTTTTCCCTGCCTTGTCATCTCAAACTGTAAAACCTCTTACTCCCAACTTTATAAGAGTGAATGTGACATTTTGAATCATCAGGTGATGACAAATCTGTGAACAAATGGAGGATATTACTGGAGTTCAGACTTGGAGTTATATAATGCTGCGAGGCTGATGATGTGCTGTCACAGTCCAGGCTGAGTGTTAAGTGGAGAGGAAGACAAGATGAAACCCAGAGAAACTTAAAGTCGGTGATGTGACTTTGTGTCTTGTAGAACTGGAGAAGACGTGTGCAGGATTGGGTCTTGTTTTAGACTGAAGGTCTCAGTAGAGCAGCCAGTGAGGGGACCACAGGCGCTTCCTGACCTCCCAGAGTGGTCACTTGAGCCAAGCTGTCATGCTACCCAGAAGGCTACTGTGACCTGGGGGCACCTGGGGCAATCGGGCCAATCAGGCAGACATCGATTTCTACTGACGTGCCCCCTGTGGTGCCATATTAGGGTATAACTGATGCACACGGGTTGTATGTGGGAACAGTTTATTTCCCAACCTGTCATGTATTTTAATTTCCTTGGTCAGTCTGAAGACGTCTTCAGAGCGGCTCCACTGCAATGGCTTAACCCTTTGCTGCCCTTTAGAAAGCCTGAGTCCTTGAGCTGCCCCAGGAGGCGAGGGCAGAGAAACGGAAAGAAGACGCCTAATGAAGGATGAGGAAGGCGATGTGGTGTGTTCCCGGCTCATTAGTAGCCTTCCTACAGCCTGTGGTCACATCAAACCTTCGCTGCCAACAGAGCACACAGACCCAAAGAGCAGCACTTTGACCCCCCCACCTATCATTTCATTACTACAACCTACACTCCCTGTCTGCTGCTCCTCTTCTTTCATGTTTCCTTCACATCCATCAGCACTTTCTAACACACTGCGGTGTCAACAGACCGGCTCCAGACAGAGATCAGAGCTACGCACTAACAAGCTAGACTATGGGGTGTCCCACTGTCCTTGATGTGGGGATGCAGCCAGATGTTGACTTGATAATAATGTGAAGCACAGGCTCTGACCGGAGGCATTGCCCCGTACATACATACAGTACATACTGTTCTGGCTATGTTTGTAATAACAGACAAAAAATAAAACAATCCGTGGAGCTGTTACAGGTGATATTCTCAGTTTATAAATTAAACCATGAAACACAGTAGCGCTTGTCATCTGTTCGGGAGCTGTCGGTGAATCCTCACACACTGTTAAATGCTTCCTTTTTATTGAAGAAGTGATTGTCTGGTAAGCCTACACTGTGCTGTAAACCTCTGAATCACAGACTTAAACAATAATCTGCCTTTGTTTAATTGGGCTGGGTGTTTGTTCGTGCACTCACTTAAATCCTGCCTTTTGTTTTTATTTCCAGGCACTGCCATAAAATGGCAAGAACCCTAATGAGTGTTAGACTTTTGAAAGTTGAGAACAAAAGATTTCACGTCCAACTTGCAGTCGTAGGGGTGTTTTCCTCTGTGCAAGAACTTTCCATAGACAAAAGCGGCATTTGTGTCTTGTTGAACTGATCCGGACCTGTGCAGAAAACAATGTGCTCTACTCCCCTCTGAGCCTCGGATGTCGTGATCTGCTCTGATTATCAGTAAGCTGCTTAGCCCTGGCGGGTAGAAGGCCAGTGTTTCACAATGCAGGGTGGAGAGGTTTTTAGATCAGATGGGTGCAGTGAAACAATGACACTGAGGAAACTGGGAACCTTCCAGGGGATAAAATCCTACAGGACAAAGTCATGTGTTCAGGACACAGTGATACGGGCCTGCACTGGGAGATGTGTTGGCTTTTACGGCAGCTTTTTCTTTCAGTCATTAGGACTTAAAGCCAGATCTCAGCAACTAGTGAGCATTTTCGGCCAAAACCATGGAGATACAGTAAGACCCAAGTTGTTAGCAACAGATTTATTCTTAGAAATATTAAAAAAAAAAAACAGCATATCGCATTGGCTGCAGGAGCTGGTGGCAAGAGGACCTCTGATCTATCTGCTCTGTCGAAGTGTGAAGTGCACAGAGTGCAGCTGGAGCTGAGCGCTGACCTGCCAGAATAGGAGAACCAGTGGGAGGACAGCTCCTCATAGGAAGCAGTGGAGAACAACCTTTATTAGCCAGTCGATGATAAACACATCCGTTATAAGAGCCAGAACTATTGACCAAGGCTCCATTCTTTATGGTGCCAAGTGTCGTTTATCCTACAGTGGTATTTCATTCCCAGCTGTGAAAGACTTTGTAATAGCAGAGAGGGGGAGGGGAGTAAAGGCAGAGCGAGGATGAGGGGCGATGTCTTTGTAAGTGACCTATAGGGGGAGTGAGCACAGTGTCAGGGTTAACTTGTGTGTGTGGTGTCAGAAATCAGCGGACACCACCCTGCAGAATGTCCTTATGCTTTAACACGACAAATAACACAATATGGTAAACTGGTTATCATGCTTCTATAATTCTGGCAGTGTAACAAATGAATGAATGCCATGCAAATTAATGCATTAGCTGCTTTCATTAATAGTGTTGCATTCGCATCTCTTACTTAAAAAGCGCACTGGCCTGATCCATGTTCTTGTCCGTGGCTGAATTTTATTATTCCACCTGCAGTTAGTGTTTGCAGAATAACATCTGAAGGCAGTTTTACTTTTTGCAGCTTAGCATTTACAGGCTGTGCATTTGTGTGGCTGTGCTCATGTCCAGCCCAGCCACTGGTTCCTGGTGATGACTGGTGGATTTTGATGGCATGGACCGTCTGTTGGGTGCCCTCCAACAGTGAACACGGTGTGTGTGTTTATCTGCTGCTAATCGCCCCGTCCTGCCGCAGTCAGACACTAGCTGTCACTGTGTTTCCATAAGCAGATGGATGGCGTTGTGTTGGAGACGAGAGCACTGTGTTAGACTCTGGACAAAACAGTCTTGTGTTTGTGTGTTGTGCATGTACAGGTAACGCTTCCTGCCCAGTCTACCATATACATGTGTGACACACTGTGCAAATGTAACTGAGGAAGTTTTACACTACTTTCTTCCTTTCACCTGTGCCCCCACCTTTGCTCCACGCTTTTTTAAAGTAGCTTTTCTGCTCCAGCTGAGTCCCGTCGGGATGACCGCAGCACTTCCATTAAGCCCATTAATCCTGTTCAGATAGCCCACTCTCACACTGTCCCCTCTGACTGTCCACCGACGCACACACCCACACTCAGCTGCAGCAACGTACGTTGTCTGATACATACATTCTGCAGAAGAGTGCCATTCATGCATATTAGTGGGTTCATTTAGAATAAACCGGCTCTCACGGTGTTTCATGGTGGTGTGGGGGGGGGGAATAAACATCAGACTTTATGTTACCGCAGGCAGTTTCACAAATGTGCCAAGTCCAAATGTGTATTTACTGTAGACATGGATATTCTATATCGATGGTACCATATATGTTGGTAAATGTGTAGTAAGTCGTTGCAGTACAGATGTTTTCATAAATAAGGTGTCATATACACTGAGTTTCATTAGTTTTTATTTATAGTACTGTAATGTTTGGTAAAGATCAGTTATAATATTACTATGATTTAACTTGTATTTAACTGTTGCTGCCGTCTTTGAAAAATAAAATTTTAAGATTTGTTTAGCTTAGTCTCGCCTCGGTACGAGAGCTCAGCTGATACAGGGAGCAGAGAATTTGTCAGAACAAGTAATGTTATTAACATCGTTTTACAGAAACGTGACACATTTTTAAATAAGCTTGTGTTGCATCCTACTGGCCGGCATTCAGTGCCCACTAACATGTTGGGTTCTACTCTGTACATATCTTTGTCAGCTTTTCTTGGGGGTGGGGGGGCAGATTTTTTTTTTTTCTAAAAGCAACCTTCTGTATTTGATAGTGATATGATATTAAAAGGATGTTTTTTACTTTCAAATAGCAGCATCCGTTTGAGGGCTGCAGGCTCTCACTGGGCTCTCCGGTGTTTTGGTGGGGGCGCTGACTAACTGCCTGTCTGTTTTTCTGTGTGAAACCTGTCGTGTGTCTCACTTCTCTCAGGGTAGTTTGATCTCTCACTGTCTCTATCCTTCCGTTCTTTGCTCAAACTAGATCTTTTTGTTCCTTTTTTTTTTTTTTTTTTTACAATGCATTTCATTTTCAGAAGACGCAGCATGTAGGTATCTTAAAATGACACGCTCCTCCCTAGCTGCATGATCCGTCCTTGAATTTCAACTTTTGTTTTTTTTTCTGTTGTTTTTAGCTTTTGACTTCTTTTTGGGTTCTGCTTTTTGGTGTTTCCCCCTGTTATGTTGTACTTTAATGTATGTTTTAATGCAGATAAAATACTTGATTTTTACCATTTTAAGGCTGTTCCTGTGTGTTTCTTGGCAGTAGTGTTGTAAGCTCTTGGTGATATGGAATCCTTCATACTGTAGTTTGGTTTCAGTCTTTAAAACATTTAGTAGATTTCTTAGTCAACTCATCATTCTGTCTGTGCTGCTTACTTCTGTAATGCTCCTTTGAGTTTGTCACTGATTTGCTTCGTCATTACCATGACTGATGTTTCATCTTGTCCATTGCCGCCTCCTCCCTCAGCGCCACACACATGTCTCTTATCCATCCTCTGTGGCTGCATGGTCTTTTTTTGCACGATGTTATAGCTCTCACAGACATTGGAAAGATTTAATATCACTCTCTTCTCTCTTCCCCTCCCTCTCTTTGTTTGTTGTCTTTCTTTTCTTTGTCTTCTCTCTGCAGGGGAGGTGCTCTTTCAGATGGCTGAAGTGCACAGACAGATCCAGATCCAGCTTGAGGAGATGGTGAGCATGTGGTGGTGGTGGTGGTGCTAAAATCAGTACTTCTTAAGCCACGAGTTGGGAGCCAAACAGATTGTGGGTTGTTTCTGTGGAGTCTCCACTTTGCAAGATTATTTAATATGCAGGAAGACCCTTTCTTTCCTGTGTTTGAGTAGCTTCTATTGTCCTTTCCTCTCATGGAGGCAGCAGCTTCACTTAAGCCTGGTTTGTTTACTGAACTTCTGATATGTAAATTACAGACCGACAACATTTTCCATTTGAGCCTATGTAGTTGTGACGACATTAGCAGGGAGCTAAGAAGCAGTGTAGCTTTAAATCCAGAGTGTGATATAAAGGGCATTTTAAATTGTATTTCTTTTCATCCATTTGTATAATGGGTGTCAGAGATCCAAGGCAGGATGATGCACAATTTGCAGACAAGACACTGAGCAGATGCTTCTCTTCTCCAGAGACTGAGAATTGACAATGTGAAATCACTTGTACAACACAGACCTGCTCTCCACTGACACCCAAAAACAGTCTACATGTCTGAGCGATGAACCCAGTGCTGCTCGCAATCAAATTTGCTAGGAGTTCCTGCTTTTTCAGCAAATATCCTGCTGATAGGAGGCAAAGACAGAGCTGAGAGGTGGCGACGTGCAGCAGAAGTAGTGCTTTTATTGATCACTTAAAATACAGCAGAAGGCGATGTAGAATATAATGTACTGTGTGTAAAGTAACACCGTTTCCTCTGTGATACTTCACCACCACCTCAGTATTGCCCTCTCAACTTGCACAAAGACAATAAATTGGCTTTGTCATGCATGTTGCATGCCAGACACCCTGCCTTGACACTCTGGGTGTGACACTTCCAGTGACAAAACAAATACAACCTTATTCTTTTATGAAAATATTCCACATGAGTGTGTAACATCATCTGGTTTATTTTGTGTTTTTGTGCATTATACAGCTGAAGTCTTTCCACAACGAGCTGCTCACTGAGCTGGAGAAGAAGGTCGAGCTGGATGCACGCTACCTGAATGTGAGACAAACTCCCACTCTCTCATTAAGCTAGCTGAAGATGCTGAACTGCACTTTTCTTAAAAAAATGCTTAGACTCCTGTTGCTTCTACTCGACATTCACTTTATTACCAACTCGTTTTAGTGAAGTAGTTTCACTCATAGTTAATTTACAATTCCAGATTGAATAAAATTGTTTTCGAGCACCAAACATCATCAAAACTATTCAAGGAGACTCGGCTTCATTACCCTATGTAACAATGTACATGACCTGCCACGTGCTTGAACGCAGGCTTCTTCAGGGAGGGAGGTTGTGGGGAGTACAATATGAACCATGTCCTCATAAAATCACTGGTCACAGACAAAATGCACACTCTCTCCTTCATTTGCTGCAGTGGTTTGGATTTGATCCAAACCACTGCAGCAAGTTACATAAATGACCTGCCACTCCGCCCTGTGAATTATGTCTCATTCTGTGTGAATGAGGAGCAAGAAAATAAACACAAATTCATTTATGGTGATTTGCATGCTGAAATTTTTAAAGAACACATACACGTGCACGACACATAGTTTGCATGCTGTGCATAGTGTTAATGCTGTGGGTGACTGGTGACATGGTGCATGCTGGGATAGGCTTCGGCCCCCGCGAATGTGCACAGTAAAGAGGCAGTGATAAATTTATGAATTTTGAGATGACAACCATCATGCAGGATGTGCCCCACTTCTGACACTGTGTCAGCCGGGATAGGGGAGGAGCTCTACTGAAATACAAGATTTGTGGTCACTTCACCAAATTTTGGGTAAACATCAGACTTGAGGGGTAAACAACCAAAATTTATGATTTTTGAGGACAGAAAAATTTGGTATCTAACACATTTTGGGGAGCTCCAATAAATTAAAGTTTGCCTTTGGGGCCAATGTAAACACAATTTGCTCAGGCTCCAAAAAAAGCGTGTTCCAGAAAAGTAAACCTTTACACTGCTGTAGGTGGAGAGAACGGAGTCGAGAAAAGCAGCTGAATTGAGGATTAGACAGTTCTATCCTCCTTCCTTTCTCCAGTCAGAAAGAAGCTGCCCACTTGTCAGGACAGGTTGGAATGTTTGTCAGTGTTTCTGACACCTGCTGACCTTGTACTGCCCCCCTCAGGCTGCACTGAAGAAGTACCAGATGGAGCACAAAAGCAAAGGGGAGAGTTTGGAGAAGTGCCAGGCAGAGCTGAAGAAGCTGCGCAGGAAGAGCCAGGGCAGCAAACACCCCTCCAAGTACGGAGACAAGGAGATGCAGGTCAGTCTGTGTGTGAGCTTGTTCTTCACTGCTGGAAAAAGTAGATTGTGGTGATGCTTCGGTTTAGTGAAGCTTCTTTTGTGGCTCACGAGGAATAAAACGGTCTTGTTTTTGTGGCTGGTGGAGGATCCTCGTTCAGCTGGAAGTCCACGGTATAAAAACATAAGACAACATGGCTTCAGTCCAGCCTGTGGTGCAGACAACCTGCCTCTGAAGAAAACAGTAGTTGTTTTTTTTTTATTATTGTTCAGCAGAATTAAAATCACCAACACACACATGTGCTGACTCCTATTTGTGTACCACACAGTCTAGTCAGTCTCTGCCCTCCTCTTGATGAGGTTTGAGCTTCAGCCTGGCTGAATCCATGCCTACTCCCAGTGCTGGTGGGAGAGGACGTGCTGAGCTAAACAGGTTGGGACCCCCAGCTGGGCACAGCCGGGTGTCACTGTGTGAGGCTCTTCATAGTGGCAGAAATGGAGGCAGTGAAGGTTATGACATGAACTTTGTCTCAAGCAAACACAAGCACAGATTCAGAGAGCAACAGTTACCGTGGCTGAAAGTACAGAGGACAGCCTTACTGAAAAAGTCAGGTTCTTCAGCCTGTGGCCTTTATCAAGGTCATCAAATAACGCTGGGAGAGTGCATTTATATAGATCATTAAAAGGTACAACAGCCAGTCACAATACAGTATCTACCAACAAATCAAATGTATAGTCACTTGGTTTTAGACCAAGCAACTGAAAGGGTAATGAATTTCATTCAAAAGCTTCATAGAAAATGAAGAAAACATAAAGAAATGATCCACTGTGACGCACATTATGACAATATGTTCAAAATGCAATGCTGACACTTATTTTGTAACTCTGCCAAAGTACTGTCATAACTTTCGCTGTTTACATCTATTTCATTACTTGCTGCACTTTATCACTATTGTATAATATTTGTTTGTGATATCCAGGCAGGCGAGTGGGTTCAGTGAGACATATTTCTCCCATGTTCAGGTAACTGCCTGAGCGGAGGCGTGAAGAGACGGTGTGAGTCTCTGTAGGTGTTGTGGTGACGCATGGTGGGCGGGCACTCTTACACAACCTGCACAGGAGATGCTGCTGTGATGTCTGTCCCTTCAGCTGCTCCTCACAGTGAGAGGCAGACAGGGACCGTTCATAAGGAGTTCTGTGGGTGGGTGCAGCAACCTATAGGTTAACGGTAATGAGCATTCATCCTTCAGATGACTTGTATTCAGTTCAGTATTTTTGGTTGCACGTAGTTCACACAGCTTCAGCAGGTTGTGTTGCATTGTATAGGGTGTCAGGGCGAATAAGCTGAATCTATGGGTGATGGACTGAAGCTGGTCAGTGTTGTGAGATTTCTTCCTTCTCAGCACTTAAGGCAACTAATGTGACAAACTCAATGAAACAGCAGGTGCGGGGCCTCGTCCGCCGGCAGCCTGTCAGCACAGTGTTGTGCACGGCAAGAAACACATAGGAGTCAAGTATGTTGTATTTACATAGGTTAAAAATACCGCAACCCTGTAAACTGCAGCTTATTGTTTTGTCACATCGGTAATGTAGGTGATGGTGCTCAACAGGATGTTTTGTCCCCGTTTGGAATCTGTTAGAATGTGTTTTAATAGACTTTTGGTCTCCTTGGAGAGTTTTTTTCTTAGACTCATTAAGGGCTGTATTCATACATTTTCAGTATGGACAAAATAATAACAACCAAAAATAGTCTGAATCCCTGAGAATGTCACACTGGATAGAATGGGCTAAAGTGCTGCAGCAGCGTCAGAGGTTAAGAGCTAACTGTACAGCACCTCCCGAGGCTGTGGCGCTTGCCCAAATGCAGTGTAGGAGCAGCAGGGGTGGTAATCACTGTGTAATTGTTATTGTTGCTGCGATGGAGCGTGAAGGGGGCAGCTGGGCTGGTCGTTACAAAAATCGATGCAGGGAGCTACTGTAACAACAGCGTGAGAACATTGAGCCCAAAAGTCCTGCAGCTCCTCTGAGCTTTATCTGCTGATGGGCTGTGAAAGGTCCAGTGGCAGCTGAGAGGCCGAGTCTTTCTCCTGCACAGGCTTGGTCTCTGGAACTGAATGCCCTCTGTCTTGGTTATTTAAGTTCAGACACCAGTGTGCACATGTGTCTCTCTCGCTGCAGAAGGTTTTTATTTCTTTCCTGTTTTAGTCTTTGCTAGTTATCAGGACATCTCAATCTTGTTTACAAATTTCATTGGATTCCAGTAGAGTTCAGCCACAGGCCAAGAAATGTGGGGCTCGGCTTTGAATGAGCCAGAGGGGATTTTTTGCTTAACGTATCATAGCGTAATGTTTTCACTCTGTTATTGACCTGTGGTGCAATGCACCGATCAGATCCATATTAAAGCCATCACATGATTATAGTATTTTCCAAATTATTTTGACAACATGTGTTTCTTGTGGTGACAATTGCTGCAGTCTGTATTGCTCTCAGCTCATTACCTGGGGTCTACCACCACGTCTTTCTTGATGCTAAAAGAATGTGGTTTTCTTTGAGAAGGATTGTGTAGCTTTGGCAGAGATGTGTGCTCTGTCTACAGTCGAGTCTGTGTGTGTGTGCACGCTGGCATGTGTTGTGGCCACCCTGA
>NW_018127947.1:1814915-1838669 GCF_001952655.1 Monopterus albus | reverse complement strand
GACACCGGCGGCCTGCGCTGAGCAGCAGATTTGAACATACAGTATAGCGAATGTATGTCTGGGCGCTTATGGCACACAATATGTTTGTGCAAATCCTGAACGTGCACCTTTTGTGGATGTGAGTTGCATCACTTGCTTCAACTGAATGAGGCTGTGTGCTTCACTAAAGGATCGTCCTGTCTTCATCCCTTCACTGTCCAACTGTTAATTAAGCTCTGCTGCTGTTCACCAGAGCCCTTTGGAGCAGCAAGAAAAACAACACGGATTAAAGTCGTCACCATTTGCTGCTCATGATTACTGTCGATATTAAAACTATAGGCAATGGGAAGTCGCCCTCAGGGGCCATAAAGCGCCGAGCTGCTGTCTGCTCAGTCACCTGGTGGATTTGTTACTGAGGGGGTAGTGTGAGGGGTCCTCCCTCCCACTGCACTGCATTGTGTTGTGTAACAATTGATGAAGCAGTTGGTTGTGTGGCAGATTACTGATCACCAACAACTTTGAATAATTAATAATTTAACCCCGTGGTTCCCACCTTGGGGGTCGGACACTGACAAACGTTCCCAAGCTCCTGGTATGATACCTGAAGCAGAAAATAAGAAAACTAAATTCAGCTACACAAAATTTTGTTTTTTACTCTAAGAATGTATGAATCACTCCATGATCAACTCGTAGACATGAAACCTGTAGTCACCGTATCATGTTAAGGGATGAGAAGAAATGGTAACCACCATTTAAATGTCAGGATTCAGAGGGTTTGAGTAGAAGGAAACCATTTTGTGTTCTCGTGTCTTGTTATAGTAGAACATGCTGAGATCTCTGTGACTGTGCTTCATCTTCTCTTTTCATAAAGAAAAGCTTCAGGCCTGTGGAAACCTCTTCTGGAGAGGTTTCTCCATGGAAACTAATGCTACAACCGATGACCCTTAATCCCTTAATTGCGCCCCAACAGGCCAGAGTAGTAACACTGATCAAACAGAGAATTGCCTGCCTTTGGTGAAACCTCTATGCAGAAGCACTTTCCACCTGCTGACTTTGATTTTCTGGCTTCTCACATATCTTTAATGGGATGAGATCAGAGAAGACTATTTCCAGATTCTCAAATCCTCTTTTTTCATCTTTACATCACTGTTAATACAACGTTTTTGGGTGTTAGACTGGTTGTTGCCACTTCGGACACAATAAGCATTTTTCAGAATTTTCTTTATATTTTATTGAATATTAATCGACAAAACATTTCACAGATCAAGTGATGCTATCAGTAGTGGTATTAGAAGTGCACCTCACCTGAACACAGTGAAACAGGTTTGACAGTTTCTGGTTGTTTTTGTTTCCTCCGAATTCACCTGATTCTTCAGGAATTCACCTGACAGGGACTAGAAACAAACTGCACTGTCCGAGTCCTTCTCCTTCGTGTCGCCTGTCACTCTGGTGATTGACAGGTCCCTTCTGTTCACCCTGACCTCAACATGTCAGTCTGGATCTGATAATCGAGGTTGCCTGAACGCTTTGCCACTGTTTGTGTGATTCATGCACGGCCTTCATCCTCCTCTGCTGCTGCCACCTCGGATTGTCACCATTTAATATTTCACTGTGGGTGATCAGCGCATGTTAATTCACCGTACGCCCACATGAAGGACTTTGTTCAGTTCCATGAAATTCTTTTCCTGCTAAATGACCATATTCAGGCAGAAGATTTTATATAAAGTTATGTTTTGATTCAGTGCTCCTACCAGAAGTCTGTAAAGTGAGGTGTGACTCTATGGCTCCCCCATGTGGCACAGTGATGCATCACCAGTGTTTCCTACCAGAGACACCTACTTGAGAAACAGTCTAAATATTCTTCCTGTTCTTTTGATTTTCCCAGGCTGAACTATATGTCACATAACATAAGAGCCATTTTTTGGAAATGAGGACCAGTCATGCCTCTGCTCCACCCTGTATTCAACACAAATATGAGGCTTTGTTTTTTTCTCCCCCTCTCACTGTATTCAGCCTGTACAGAAGGGTGAAAGGATTAGATGAATTGCTGGGTGTCTGCAACGTTGTCTCGCCTTCCCTGTCAATCCTAGGCTAATAGGCTCATTAAAGAGATGCGACTACCAGTCACAGAGACAGTCAATCACTGGAACAGGGTGTGTGTCTTCCTGAAAACCACTAAACATCTCAGCCTGCCCAAAGAGGCCAAGAGGGAGGTGGAGTTAGATAAGGTTTATAGAAAGTCTTCTGTCTTTTCTCAACTTGAGAAACATTTTTGTTTTCCTCAGCTAGTGAGGAAATTGAGTTTAGTTTGATTTAACATGAAGAGCCAAACTAGGTCGTTTGTCTTTACCCTGTGAGATTAATTAAAATGTAAATGGATAAAGTAGTTTCATCATTTGGTTTACTGGTTGACCCCTGATGAACTGTGTCTCTATCTGGAAGCCTGAACCAGCGGCTGCCCGAGTGAAGAGGTGGCATCTTTTGCACAGAGAGAGTGGGACAAAGAAAGAGCAACAACCAGGGTTAACATGGGTTTGGCTGTTTGACATGGAGAGGGTTAAAAGCAGCCAGAGGACTTGGACTGGACTGGTGGGGCTCTTCCTTCTGGATGTGTTGGCATCTAAAGCTAACCTGGTTGTTTTGGTAGCATTAGCCACCTAGCATGGTCACGAATTTACCTGTGAATTAATATAATTTTAATTTGGGACTAACTGGAGCTTTGTGTCACATCAGCACCAACAGCGTTCTACTGGACCGACACATTTACTGTTAATAAGCTAACGCTCGCTTCAGACTGTACAGTTTGTCCGAACTAGGCATCCGTAGTTCATGTTGTTGTTAGGAAACAGAGAATGGTTAGGGGTGGTTTATGGTGTCACTTTGAGTCTCACTAGACGCTCTGTGCTGAGAAGACATTAGACTAACTTTAAATTTGAGGACCTAACCTACATCTAAGTTGGTTAATATTTGTATATTTTTAATGCTTTTAATTCAAGATGTTTAAACACAGCACTGAAACTGGTCAACCTGCAGTTATCTGTTTAAAAACAAACAATACTGATGTTCTATCTGCTATATTTTGTTTGTGAAAATATTTGATTTATATGGTTAGAAAAGTTAAGAATGGCTGTCCGTGTCATTTATTCTTTACAATAAATGGTAAATATGTTGAGGCAGAAATGTATTAATAATGCATGATTGAGCTTAATGACCTAATTAGCATGTCTGGTGTTGTTTGATGCATGAGGGGAATTATAGCACAGTGTTATTTAACTTAAGTCCCTCATTTAAAATCATATCTTGTTGCCACCAGTTTGTTTGTTTGTTTTTTTCTTTACATCCAGCCTTTAGCCTCAAGCAGAACTGGTGTTAGTTTGAGCAGCCAGTCCTGGATGGCGGTGCGTGGGCTGCTGACTCGCTCCTTGGTCATCAACACCTCAGCCCAGTGCTGTCTGCCACATGGAGAAAGCTGTTTCACATTATTGGACACTGTGGATCTTCAAATGCATTCAGTTATATAAGGAAACCCAGGAACAAAGTTGGGTTCACTACCTTTTGTGTGCATCAAAGTGAGGCTTGATGTGGGAAAGTGGGTCCTGTACGCTATAACAAATGGAGAATGAGTGGGTTTAAGAGGCAGATACAGCTGAAGGGTGAACGAGTTTGAATTGGAAAGGCACTTTGACTAATGTACAGGAAATACAATCACCATTATCACATAATGGACATGTATGATCAGACAGTCTGAGCAGCTGAGTTCTTTTCCTTTCATTCCTGGGTTTTCAGGCCTGATGTGCTGTGACATTTTCCAAATGAATAGCAATTGTGGTTTTTAAGGCACTACATGAAGCCTCTATATGTCATGTTTATGCAGAGTGATGTATGGCTTAGTCCGTTCACCAGAATCCATCAAAATGTGGTTCGTCATCTTCTGAAGTCTTTCAGAGTTTCAGTTGTTAAATGTCTTATTCACCAATTAGCACAATGTAATTTAGGTTGTGGTGCTCACAGGGCTCAGAGTTGTTTATGTTGTTGTGTTTTAAATGTCAGTTTGAGAATCCCAAACTAATCTCAATTCTCCTCCGTTTAAATTCTATTGCTTTGACAACATTTTGGCTCATTAATGCTCAGGAATTATACTTTTAACCTCAGTCATGGCAGTGAGGTAATGTCATGGCGTCCTTTCCCTTGCTTTCTCCAGTATGTGGAGGCCATCAGCGCCAAGCAGACCGAAATGGACAGCTACATCGCTGAGGGCTACAAGAACGCTCTGTCTGAGGAGCGGAGGAGGTACTGCTTCCTGGTGGACCGTCAGTGTGCCTTGGCCAAGAGTGGCAGCGCCTACCACAGCAAGGTGAGCACGACCCACTGAGCTTCCTCTGCCTGTTCACCTCCTAGTGTCCAGATGTGTCATGGCAATATAATATCTATCTGCTCACCTCACTCGGAAGGTATCCAGCAAGTCCTGATTTGTTGATTTCCCACATTAAAATCAGTGTGCAGCAGGTTCATCCACATTCTATTTTGAGGCCTAGCTAAGCATGTTTATGCTACTAATAAATACCATATTCAGCCAAGTTTGAACAACTTTTCACCAAATCACCAGATCATTGCTTATCAGATGATTCTTAGAAATAATATCTAGATTTTAAGCTTTGAAAGTTAGGAGCTTGCACTTTAAAATGTTCTTCATTAAAGATGATTAGATGAGCTGCAACTTCATTGAAACTGTGCAACTGCAAAATGTAAAGTTACCTGCATACACTAAACCTCACTGCAAGTGAATTACAAATCTAAATGGCCCAATACTTCAGTATTGTAAACTGGCTCAGATAATTTATACACATTGAGGCCGAAGACAGCACATCTTTATTTCCCAAACAGTGCGACCCTTGACATTCATACAACACATGAACCAAAGCACTGTGTTGTGTCTTGACTTCTCACATGCATCATTGCAGCCAGTCAGGAGTTTTAGTGTCTCTCACTCTCTCACACTGGGGAAATGTGAGCTGGAGGATGAAGGGAGGCAGCAGAAGAGAGAGTATGACCTACTTCTGTAAGAACACTTGGTTCAGACTCAGTGTGTGTGGGTGTGAAAGTGTCTGAATGAGTGATTGATAGAGGGAGGAAGCACAGAACACAAACTGCTGATGTGATGATGCATCACCAGCGGAAAAGACTGAATTAGTTCAGATGAGGGGGGGCCTGAATAACTGAGTGGAAACCCAACCAGCAGGGTCACTGATCACTGTCCCAATGATCTGATTGATCAGTTTATCCCCAGAATGTCAGACACTGGGAAAAAGTCCCACTGTGACTCTCCAGAGCCAAAGGTGTTGTCTCCACACGTCTTGTTGTGTCCAACCAGCAGACCCACAGAGACTCATCTGATTCTCATGTCTGACAAAGAAAAGCATCAGCTCCTCACATTAAAGAAGGTGGAACCAGAACATGTTGGTGACTGTTGATTCTAAATAGTTGCCGGTTAATTTTCTAGCAGTGAACTGACTCATGGCTGCAGCTCTATGTCACTGACTGGCTCCATAATTTGCAGAATGAACACATCTTCTTGGGCTGGGAAATTATAGCATTAACAAGTCAAAAAATGTATTTAATAATAAAAGACGACAGATTAATAGACAATGACTCAATCATTGCAGAGCATAAGTATAAACTTTATTGTCAAGTATTTCAAAAATACAAAGAATATGACTCCAGCCCAGAAGTTGGCTACACAAGACTAAGTTATAAAATAACAGTTCTTGGTGCCTGAGAAAAACATACTTGGACTAGATTTTTGCTAGGGTGGTGCTAGATGTTTGTTTGGTATTATAAGGTGGCTGCTCACCACCTTGATGTTCAGGCAGGTTGCTAGGTTGTCACTAGGCCCTTAGGTGGTTGCTTTGAGAGTTGAAGTACCGACACTGACCACCTCCTGTTACATCCCAATTCTCTTAACAGCATTCATGTTTCCCTTACTGGCATCTTAGTCCAGCCCCCTTAAGATGCAAGGAAAGAGGAATCAAGGGATCACATTTTAGAGACATGATGCATCCTTTCCTCCAATCCTTCATCTGAAGTGTCCACTCACTAACTGGTTTCTGATCAAGAACTGTGTTGGTCCATAAAAGACTCCCATGAAGGACATGCTTGTGTGTCCTCACTCATGGCTCCTCCAGCAGGAGTAAGACCTTTGGGACATCCATACAAATGATGGACAGGAACAACTTCTGGGTTATGTGAGGAGCGGTAACATAAGTGAGATGACCACAATTCAGAGTCTCTGCCGAAAGACAAATCAGCAAATCTCCACAAACTTGGTTTCTGTGAGAGCGGTTTTGCTGTTCTGTGGTTGCTGAGCTTGGAGGTAAGAATAAAGCAGAACGAGCCACCATCTGCTTGTTGATTTTATCATCACACCGGTAAAGGCACTGACCGCCTACACTCTCACTGTTGGAAAGGACCGACTGAGGTCATAGTGACTCATCTCCACTAGCAGCAAGAAGCACTGGGGCACACACACACAGTGGAAATATATGAAAGCAGTCCCATTCACCCCAGTTCCTTTATAGTAGGTATTCACTGGAACAAGGGGAAGTTTGGTCACATAAATTAATTTGTAATTCAATGGTTTTTTTCTGTGTGGACATTAACAGTCACAGCTTTGTATGAAAATCAAGAATTGTTGAATCATAATAAACCTGACAGCTTCTATAACTTGTTGAACAAAAGGCAGTTTCAGACGCCCAGTAACACAATGCTGCTAACTCTGTTAGTGCGAGTTTGTTTTTGCTGTACTTTTACATTTGAGTAAGTGTTAATTGATTTGGTCACCCCGCCCACACCCTGACACCTGACGCTACAGCCCACACACACTCAGCAGGGCCAGACAGTCTTGGAACCACACAGTTTATCCTCCACACCAGCCTGGTGGAGTTCAAACTGTTTGGACAGCAGATCCTCCTCAGTGCCTTCAATATTCATGCATTCAGAACTCCGTCACTTCTTCACAGTGTGCAAATGAAAGGTATCTTTATGTAACTGCCCTGTTGTATAATGAATGGAGTGAATGGAATTCAGCCCTTCGATTACCGACTGGGAGCTTCTGAAATGAGACTTCATGCAATATCTGTTTCCCCTTCACATTCTGCTTTTTCTGTGTTTCTCCCTTTCACCTGTTGCCCTACTGACCAGTAAACCTCTGCTTATGTGAACAATGTGTCTCCATGTTGATGTCCGTGGGGAGACTTTACAAAAGCAGCATTGTGTTTAGAGATTAAGTGCAGTATATTTTCAGTTCTTTTTTTTCTTGCTAGCAGATTGTCAGGTTTGAGTGCCAATAATCACATGATTAACTCCATGTTGATCTCAATTTGTCTCTCACTTTTTTCCAACAGGGGAAGGAGCTTTTATCTCAGAAGCTCCCAATGTGGCAACAGGCATGTGCCGAGTCCACCAAACTGCCAGATCGTGCCATGTTTTTGGCCCAGCAGATGAGCAGTGTAGCAGGCACCATGCCTCCCGGTGCTCATCATCCCGGCATGTCCATCTCTGAGCCCATCCCTGGTGCTAAACCCCTGCCAGTGCCTCCAGAACTGGCAGCCCTCAGGGCCAGCGGGGGTCTGGCACAGCAGGTTGGTTCCCCCCGCCCCCTGTGGTCAACCTGACATCTGTGCACCTTACACTGTTTACAACCACTCTATATGATAAGTGTGTGTATAGAAGCAGCAGTTGTGATAATTGGTGTGTTACTGGGCTTTGTGTTATGTGTCTTGATCTTCTGTCACTGTTCAAAAATCTTTTTCCAGAATTCTCACACAATTGAACATCCATACTTGTGAGCACCCTCATTGACATAGTCTCTCAAACGTACCCATAACCCCCCAACAGGTAGTGAAGCCTGAATGTCCTCAGTTCGCATAGTACCCCTAAAGTCTAAAACATGTATTGGCCCCCACGAAGATATAAACACAAACACAGATGTGTGTGTGCTGCCTAATGAGACCTATCAATAAGGCCCTAAGCATTTCATAGGATGTGGCTACTGCATCATGGGAACCTTGAGACATGCTAATTAGCTTGTTGCACAAAAGTGGCTTAAAGTTCTCGCGTCCTTGGGCTCTTCGCCCCCCTGCCCCTTCCCCCTCCTCCTCCTCCTGCAGGCTTAGTTAGTGGGCGAAAAAACTTACATGAAAGACAGCCACAGTATAAGGTTCTATTTAAGAGCCTGCTACAGAATCAGTAGCGTTTTATGTTCCCACTAAATATTCACTACAGACTCCATGTGTTTGTCTTTAAACCAACATACACTCAAATGCAGTCTCTTCATTATTCAGTATTTCTTGACCCAGATCCACGCTGCACTTTGTTCATTATTATTAATGATCTGCACAATGCTATGTAACAGCTTACGGTGAGTTTGTGCTTTAATTATCTGTCATCAACCTTGCAGAGGCTGATGGGGGTTGTGGATGGAGGGATGCCCGTGATGAACGGCACGGCTGGCGCCCACGGGGGAGAAGACTACCAGCAGTGGATGGAGGGCAAGGTGGCCCAGGGCAAGGTCTCACCGCAGACCCAGCGGCATGGAGGGGAGGTCTATTCAAACACCCTGCCTGTGCGCAAAGCTGCCCCAGCCAAGAGCAAGACCACGCTGAGTAAGGACATACGCTGTGCACTGATGTCCAACAGGGCATTAAATTTAACTTCCTTTCTAGGGATTTAACCCAGGTTAAAATTCTATAGAGGTAAATCTGTAGTTTGTCAAAGGATGTTGATAAAAGGGATTATTAACTGGTCACTGTGGAAAATAACGCTAACGTTGAATCGAATGACTACATTTGATCCAGCGTTAGCACAGCTGGATGATATTTCCTGTGTTATTTGGAGTATCATCCAGCTGTGCTACAGAGCAAAGCCTTTAGCTCGCGATGTTGGTTTTAGAGCACTGTTTGGTCAGTCCTAGTCACAGCAGGTGAGCTCTGCTAAAACCCCCTGAAGGCAGCCTGCACAACACCAAGCAGCAGAAAGACAAAGTTAAACTAGTTTGTGAAGACAGAAGAACATCGAGCAGCTAAAGAGCCAGATTCCAGAGCCAGTTAGTGCAGACCAAGCCAGAAATAAAAGAGGAGTTGACACCAGTTTTCAGTTTATCAAGGGGACAAACAACTGTCCAAATAAATGCTTTTTTGTTTTAAAAAGAAGACAACCATTAGCTACCTGTAACAACTTTAGCCAGTAATACGTCAGGGCTGTGGGTTTGTCAGATTGCTGTGGAGCCCCTCTGCACCCTAGTGTACATTAACAAGAAAACTCTTGATGTAGCTTTAACTTGACATTCATTATGCTTTTTTTTCCAGAGCAAATGATAAAATGTATAATTGCATCTTAAAGATAAAACCCACTAAAATTAAGCCTGGATGTCACACACAGCCTTTGCCAGCTCAATAAGAAACAGGCCAAAGCCAGTGGGAGCAGGGGATGTGATATTAGAAATGAGACACTCTGAGTAAAACAGATGTAGGACAGAAACGGGTTTCATTAAATTATGAGTAGTTTATAATTTCAAGGGAGAGCTTGTGTTTGACACCAGTCAACACTCTCCGTCTTCTCCCTCCCTTTACTCCTACCAGTGGAGACCCGTACGCTGCCCCGGTCCAGCTCCATGGCTGCAGGGCTGGAGAAAAACGGGAGAACTCGTGTCCAGGCTGTTTTCTCCCATGCAGCCAGTGACAACAGCACTCTGCTCAGCTTCTCTGAGGGCGACGTGATCACCCTGCTGGTTCCTGAGGCCCGTGACGGGTGGCACTACGGCGAGAACGAGAAGACAAGGATGTGAGTGCAACTTATGTATTCAACGAACATGTGATTGTTCTCTGAGCATCATATAGTGATTTTTTTTTTTTTTTTATCTGTCTAATGCTGAGCCTAACTTTACATTTTTTTACCTTCTGTGGAAAATAAGGCCATTGGCAGGAGTCGGTTATTTGGTACCAATGTTTCTACAATTTATGTAAAAAGCACTTAAAGTAGACAACAATTATCCATGGATTAAAATTTTATTTTATTTGACACTTACAGATTTAATCAAATTTCCAACACAAGTTCCAGTGAACCTAAAACAGTTACTCATTAGTTGTTTGTGTTATTATCTGTGCCGCCTCCTCCAGGCGTGGCTGGTTCCCCTTCTCCTACACCAGGGTGATCTCCGACACGGAGGGCGACTCCATGAGGCAGCTTCGAGTACACAGGTAAGTGCTGGGAGATTTCCTTAAAAAGTAAATCTATTTTAAACTAACTGGATTTTGATTAAACTTAATTACAGTATGTGCTGTTTAATGAGCATTGATAATAACATTTAGTGGCCTGAGTGCTTGTGGGTTGTAAAGCTTTTCCCCTTTAAACACCCTCCAACATATTTGTTCCTGATTGGCCCCGAGGGAGTTTGCAATGGGGAGCAACATGTTTACCATTTACTCATTTTCTGCATAACTGTGTGATTTCAGCCTCCACCATGGGAAGAGCAGTAGCGCTGACAACCTTCTAGACAGAGAGGACATGGCACTCCCTGTCCCTGATTACGGCGTTCAAGCCCATATAGTGGCACAGAGTGCTGCTGCGCTGCATGGCAGACCACAACGCCCCTACAGCGTGGCGGTGCCAGGCTTCTCACAGGTAGGGGGCCTGCAAAACAAGTACACACACATAGACTGGCATCTGCCCACATGGGTTCACACATGAGCTGAGGTGTCACACGAAACCTGGCAGAGATCTGTGCGTTTGTCTGACAAAGTTTGGAGGTACAGTACAGTAGCCTTCCCTCGGATACAGTACAGGAGTAGCTGTCTTTTACATTAGCAGCAGTCTGGTGCCACAGAGGATGCTCTGCTGCATTAGCTTATATAAACACAGAAATCTGTTCTTCTTCACACATTGCTGTATGCAGAGGGCAGAATGTGGCACAGCTCAGCCGGGCTGCCTCTGAGGGCAGTGCTTCAGCTGACTGAAAGAAAGAAAAGAGAGAGAGAAGGCAGCAGTGCTGATGATTAGTGCCTTTAATTTTTGTAGGTCGGACTTCTAGACTGGAGAGGTTGGATCGGAAAGTTAGAAGTTATCATAAACTCAACTGTGTATTAATAAGCATTTTCGTTCCATCATTAGAAGATGTTTTTCCTCTTTCTTTTATTTAGAGACATCATTTAACATTTACAAGTAAATTTAAGAGCCCTACTGTTTATCAGTCTTGATGTCCCCTCTGCTGCCATCTGCTGGTGGCTTTGGTCACTGCAATGTCCCACTAACAGCGTCATGAGTATCCACACTAGACTGTGTGACTAAAACTCTTATTTCCTTTACAGCAAGGAGTCGAAGAGTACGAGCCTCGCTTCTCCACAAGGTGAGAACCACTTCACTTGTTGCAGTTAATATTTTTGCTTCCTATTGACCAAAATCTGGTTCGTTCCAGTTCAGTCAGTTCAAGCAAGATATAATCAAAATTAGATGTGTAGAGAAATTGGATAATGTGCTTCCAGTGTTGTTGAATTCAACTGGAAGTGGGCGGGAAGCCAGCGAGGGGTGGTGGGATACTTTCTGAGACAATGACCTGTCTGAATTTAAAGAGAACTGACCTGGAACCATGTTGAAACGGTTAAAGACGTAGAGTTGAGGGATTGGGATGTTTTATGACACATGGCCTTAACTCCAGAACCGCAAACACACAAGCAGCAGAACACAGTGAGGTTTGGTTTTATGTTGGTTTCTTTGTGCTGTTTTCTGTTAGCTTTTTGTTAGATTTGATACCACAAGTGATAATATCATGTATTGTTATACATATTGGTAGTAGGCTTTCTTTGTCTTTGGTCTGCTATGAAGAGGTCATCTCATCCTACACAGGACTGTTAGTAATGATGGTTTCTTTTCTTTGAAACAGTACAAATAGGTGACATTTTAAAGTGTGTTATTGGTTCAGTTCTGTGTTAAGCTTAAGTTCAGTTTCTTTGTTCTTCATGCTTTAACCTACCAGCTGCTCCTAATGCACTCCATGCACCATGCAGCTCTAATAGTGCTTCCACCTGCTAACTGCACTTACCCAATCCCTGTTAAGGTTACCCTGCTTTACCTCCTCCTCATGAGGTGGATTAAAACCACCCGTCATACTTTGAGAGATCTGGAGTCAAGCTTATAGGGTGTTTAGTTGGTTTGTCATGAGAACAGACTTGGTTTCTGCCGCTCGGTGTGTCCGGGTTGTGTTTGCTGCTGTTTCTCCTGAGCCAGCCCACCTGGAAGCTTCTCCCTCTCTTTGTCCACAGTTCCACAGAGGGCAAATTGATTTCGACAGTGTGAGGACAGACAGACAAACAGGCACGGACTCAGCCAGACGATACAGTAGGACAGGCACCTCACCGCCGCTGAATCAACCCCCTTCTTTCATCCTTACCCCCTCTTTCCTGGCTGCTTACAGCAGTAAACTCTCCCTGAGCCGATCGGTGCAAGGAACGGGCTTGGATCTGTATCTTTACCCTTCTCTGATCTCCCCTCTTCCTCCCCACGTCCTGCCTTGTGTTATCTAACTGGCCGGTCATCACACTGGTGCACAGCCAAGCCATGCCAAACCAAAACGGACCGTGTCCCATCCAAATACTCAGTTAATGTGATGGACATTTTCTCTGAGGAAAATGTATCTTTTGCTTGTCTTTCATGCATGTACATGTCTTTTGTATATCAGTGGGGATTCAATTTCCCCACCAAAGGAACCTGATTTCCACAAATGTCAGTGTTCTCATCAGAATGACAATGTAAAGGATATGTAAATCAGGGTGTGAAGTCAAGTTGTTGATCCCAAAGGGGATTTTCTAAATGTAAAAACACTATGGCAAATAATACTTTTACTGGGTCTTTCAGTATTTAATAGTAATCTGACTTTATCTTGCTGTGAGCTTTTGTATTCCTCTGAGATAAGAGGCCATGTATCACGAGTAGTGAACAGCTCATGTAAATGTTTTCACTTATGGAATGAAGAAAATGTGGAGGCAATGTTTACTGTACATAAATGTGCCATGCAAAATTGCTTGTCTTACAGTATCTATGATCAGTTCATAAAATCGCACCTTATAAATTTTATATTTCTGACTTTCTGTGAACAAACTTACTGTAATGTTTTCAATATCAGCCTCTGAACTTGTTCTCCAACATCTTTATGGAGGGACACTGTACTCAGACACACAAACTCTGGTGCTCTGGGTCCTTGGACTATCTAGTGTACTGTGTGAATGTCATGCCAAGGCTGAATGGGGTCAACTAACCCTCGACCCAGAGAGATAAACAAGGCCGGGTCTAGTTTACCAGGCAAAAAACCCAAAGCCCTGCTGTACTCTGGTTTATAGAACTGTAAATTAAAAATCTTGGACCAATTTGTCAGACAACGATTCATCTAGAAAACATCACTTTGGTGTTCAGACTTTTTGTTTTTACTCGACTGCCCAGTTCAGTAACCTGCTGGTTAGCTGCTAAGGAAATGTAAAGGTAGCACCACGTGTTAGGTCGTTCATGCATGAAAGAAAAGACAACTGGTACTTCTGCTTGGCTGCACGTGATCTCAACACATCGCTGGTCATTTGCAAACATCTTCAGTTTTTCCTACATTCAAAGATCCAGAGGATCTAATATGCTAATGAAACAGGGTAACTGGTGCCAGGGTGGTGCAACTGTGCCACATTGGTCCAGGGTACAGGTTTATTTATTTGCAGCCTCAAAGGGGAGACGGTGGAACCTCCATTCAGCCTTCTTGTACTGTTGTCTTCACAATTAAAGGCGTGATTTTAAAACCTCAGTGAGTAAAACGCATCATGTTTTGGAGATACAAGGACTGTTTGTCTGATTCTGTCTGTGCTTAATAAAGAGGCTGGTCGGCTTGTCTGTATGTCGATCCACTTAGTGCCTGTTTATACTAACCACTGTCCCTCTGTCGACATCTGATGTCCACTACCTAGCCCACTAGGAACAGGTCTTTCTCATGATGTCTTTGCCAAAATCTTATGTATTTAAAAACTAAAATAAAATCATGGCCAAGTTCTGTCTGTACCAAAGCGAGGTGGTGACACTTTAAACCATGCACGTCTTTCACGCCTCATGCTCTGCAAAAATGTCTCTTTACCAAATGTTCAATGTGATCAAGTGTTTACAAGTCTTCAGATATTTTTCTTTAAATTAGTGGGGGAAAGTTTGTCTGTAAGAAAAATATTTAGACTTAAGTGGAGACTTTCTTGCATTGTGGAAATGTTGTCCTTGTTGCGTGTGTCTGCTCTCTTCTCCCTCTCTGTCTGTGACCTAACACTCGTCTTCCCCCTCAGCTTTGCCAACTCCCTTTTTTCCATCTCTGTTTTGATGAATTTAGAGACAAAAGTCGAGAGCAAACGACTGCAAGCTGCCAGTGTTTCTTCTTTCTCCACTAAAATAAGGCCAAGGTACGACTGCCATCGCCGCAGAGATAGCACACCAATCAGCTGCGGCCACAAAACTTCTGCCTCAACTGATGTGCTTTTATTTACAGGGGTTTTGTTGTGAAAAAAAATCTCTAAATTGTACAAAGAATTTATGGGTATGCATGCTTTGGGCCACTAAACATGTTAAGTTGATGACCTCAAATGTACGGTGAATTTCTACAACTAAAGTACAAAATAAATTTATTCCGCTGGACTTTTTTGTTTGTTGGTTTATATCTGTCCAGAAAATGTTTGCATCCTGAGAGAAAATTTGAAAAGAATCAGTGAATTCAATTTCTATGAATGTTTCTGGTGTATTTGTTTTTGTCTTAAGTGTTTTCTTCTGCTTCTTGTTTAACTTCTAAATCTAATTTAATTTAGAGCAATTTACAACAGCAGGATAATCTTCAGATAAAATGACATTTGATCCTGGTTTTGAGCTTTAGTTCTATGGCAGCATAAATGATTCTCTGTAAAGGTTTAGTTTAGGTTGCTTGTTCATCCTAAAAGAACAACGTGCGATTGTTTCTCAGCGCTAACAAACTGGCCATCGTCCTCGTGCTTTCACGCATTAACCGGCTCCTCCTGCACATTTGACATCACTTCTCATGTCAACATTTCTGGGTCTGGGACGGTTCCTGTCATAACCTCCCACTGGCTTTGTTGCATGTTCAGTACAGTGTGTGTGTGTGTGTGTGTGTGTGTGTGTGTTCAGTGCACAGTAGTATTTCCACTACATCCTTCCCGCCCTGACCTGCCACTGC
Organism: Monopterus albus; assembly: GCF_001952655.1. NCBI lineage: Eukaryota > Metazoa > Chordata > Actinopteri > Synbranchiformes > Synbranchidae > Monopterus > Monopterus albus. The sequence goes on along the minus strand of NW_018127947.1, from coordinate 1,823,443 downwards.
CATCCACCCACTGGCCTGCTCCTCCTGCTGCTAGCAAAGGTACCTTTTTCAACTCAACAGTGTTTGTCTGTCTCAGCATCATCACGTTACAGTCCCAGTGTTTCTCTTGTGGTTCGCTGGGTTGTGGTCTATATACCTGTGTGTGCCTGCCACTTTTATTCTGTATTCCTGTGTATGTCTGGATCATAGTTTACATGTTGTGAGTTTTTAAGGCACTGATCTGTTTGTGGTCTACAAATATATCCGTGTAGCATTTTAATATCATTAAGTTAGTGCAGTAATTTCCATGAACAAGATCACTGAGCTGACTGGCAGCCTCCACAGGCCTTAACGCTGCATGCTGGATGTTCATCACTGTCAGTGGTGAAGGAAGCATGCAGATGTTTTACTCCAGCATCCGAACATAGGTAAACGTACATGAGTAAAAGCAGTAAAATGCAAAGAAGCGTCTTTTTCTGCAGTGTTATACGACTTGTGTTGATCTATAAACTAAGACATTTAGGATATCTGTACGTTATATTGTAGCTGTCACATGGAAACCATTGTATCTCCAGTTATAGAGATTTTACTACTTGGATCAGTTGAAGGGCTCTATTCTTTTCCTAAAACTCTTTAGATGCCCTCTGAAATACATCATCTAACCAAACAAGACAGATAAAGGCTCTAAAGGCGTTTTCTCTCAGTTGTAACCGGTTGTTTCTGCTGTCAGACGAATGATCTGGGCGAGAAATTAGACGCTCTAGCACCAAAATTATACTTGAGGAAATGTCCATATTAATTTCTGATCTCTGGTCACAAAGTTAGATTTCATCTGTAAGAAAGTGGAGGAGCAGAGCGAACAACAGATAGCATTGTCTTTCAGTTTTAAATGGAGGCTTCCAGTTGTCTTAGTCATGGTTTAATGTTTGCACCATGAATCCCACTGACAGCTTGCTGATAGTTGTCTATACAATAATCTAATATGTCACTTGGTATTTGAGAAGCTGAGTGCTGACACATGGGGAATGTCTCTGCCTTTCAGTACAGGGCCTGATTATGCCTGCTTTTGACTGACCAAACCCCAGTGTAAGTGACTGACCTTGGGGTCTTCATGCAAACTTTTTCTGAAAACCTCATCTTGTTGGCTTCAGGTGTTGTGGAGTGACTTCTGGGTTATTTCCTTCACTGTATAGTTAATATTTGCATTTTGTTTTTGTTTGTGATTTGCACATTGACCTCATCAGTGGCACTCCAGCAAAAGTTGCATGTTTCAGCATCATGCTCAACTTTCCCTCCTTCCTCGTTTTCCCCTTTCTCTCTCATCACTTTTATTTACTTTTTGACTTTTTTCAGCTCCATTCTGTGGTGCATTTGAGATTATAATGTTTACAGTTTTATGCACAATGTGCATTACATTTTATCAAATTAAAAACAAGCTAAATGTTTGACTTTTTTCGTTGACTTTTCCAGCAGTGAGCCTCCTAACAAGCCGGCTGTGGTGGCCCTGGCCAAGCCACCTCTGTCTGATGCTGGGGATGAAGTCCAGGGCGACCAGCTTGAAGAAGCTTACTATGACTCTTTGGAGAAGGCCTCGACTACCCCAGGGGACTATTGAGCTCTTCCTCAATTTAAACAAGCTGTATGCTGCTGCTCTCTGGCGCATAATTGTATCGTCCCTCCTCAGCTGTAAAGTGATGATTCAGCTAGATTTTAACCACAATGCTGCTAAGAATAAGAATTAAAGATGAGCAGCAAATTAGCTGCACTATAACAATTTGCATTCACAGTAATCTCTGTATCTAAATAACAGCTAGAGCTGACTTATACAGTATTTGATCTTCTAGCCTGGAAAGCACAGCAGAATAAAAAATATAAAATCAAGCTTTGCTCTTGATAGTTTACCACTGAGCTGTAGTAAGAATACGAACAGATGTTCACCTGTGTGGCCCTCTTGGTTCATGGCCTCTCACGTCGTAGCCTTACCCAGAGACGAATGTAAGCAGTCTGTGAAGTCACTTGAACAAGTTTCTGTACATCCACTGTCCTCTTGCTGCCTTGTCAGTAAAAGAACTTTAATGCCGCTCAGCCGTGCATCTCATCAAGTGTTTGACCTTTTAACCTCACCTGTTAATACTGCCTTCCTAAAGCACAAGCATACTGTATGGTTGTCAAAAACCTGTCAGTGTGGCACAGAATGCTGTTACATGCTGCAAGAAAACACAAGTCTGTTTGGTGTTTGTCGGAACCGAGGTGGATAATAATAAGTATGGCAAGTCAGATGTGACGGCAAGACGAAGGAGGTGGGAACATGCAGAGAACACTCTGTGAAGGACGTCTGTTCTGAGCGATGTTCTCAAAACTGATAAGCACACTAGTCATAGTACTGTATTTTCCAGTAATTGTATACTTACAGGAAATCTTTCATTGTGTAATATTAAGCAGGCTTGCGGGTACTTGTACTGGCTCTTAGATTCCACTGATTCATGTTTGACTAATACTGTAATAATAACATTTTGTAAGATCTTCTTAAAACAACATTTTCAATAAACTATGATTATAGGAGAATATGATTAATATGTGAAAACACCGATTGCATTGTCTTCTGCCATGTTTAAGATGAGGGCGGAGAGAACAGCAATCAGAGTCACACTGGTTGTTGGCCTTTCTTTAAAATTTCACCTCTGTGGGCTGAAAGGTTCAAGTGTGTTAACATCAGATATGGTCATAGCTGGATGTGGTGGTTAGTTATTCTGCCAAGTCGAATCGGATCAGGTCTTGGGTCTGTGTGTCAGTACGCATGTCCGATACCTGAGTGGGTATGAATGAACCCTAGTGTACGTGGTGTCCGTTTTGTTTTGAGGCCAGAGATCTGTGAAGTTCAGCTTTGCTCAGACAACAGACCTGAACTTATTTTAAGTATTATTATGACAGTATTTTATCTTCACAGATATTAAACTGAACATTTTCTATATCTACAGAATGATTTATTGTGGGTGCAGGAGGTGGAAATAAGATTTTCAGTTATTAACATATATTTGTTGTTGGAGCATGTTTATATGTTATTTCAGTTTGTATGACTCTTTACATTTGTTTTTAGGACCTGCTCCTCCTCCTCCTCCTCCTCCTCCTTATTGTAGAACTCTTTCTGTACTCTAATGATCCTTGGGCCTATTCATGTTTGGTCAGGCTGTTGCCATGTGTCCCTCCACAGATCAGGTCTGCAATCTGTTTCAGGTCGGGTCCAAAGACTGGGCTTGTAGAATTGTAGTCTACAAAATCTGTTTTGTAGAAATAACACAGAACGTGTACTGTAGCAACCACCTGATGGCAGTTTAATAATCTGGCCTGCCCCACAAACTAGCAGTGGTGCAGAGTAACTCAGTACATTTACTTAAGTCTAATTTTCATGTATTCATACTTGGACTTGAGTACATTTTGGAGTACTTTCTACTGCATTGCATATATTTTATAACTTCAGTTCCTTTCCAGAATCAGATGAATCAAACCAAACACAGTAGAACCATCAGACTCTACTGATCCCGGTGGGAAATCCACCAGCTACCCAGCAGGATGTAACGTACTTCACAGTATAAGTATATAAGGTTGTTAACATCAGCTCCACCTTTACCAGCTGCAGCATTAAGGCAATGAACACAGTAATGCATCAGTCACTATGATCCACTAGTATCAGAGACATTAGTGGGACACGGGCCATTCTGCAGGACAAGTACTGTTACTGTTGGTACTTCAAATATATTACAGTACTGGTACTGTTGGTACTTCAAATACATTAAATAATATTTTGGATGTAGGATTTTCACTTTTATTGAGTACTTCTCCCACCACTGCCAACTAGTGGGGATAACGTGCTTTACCAGACCCTCTGCAGCAGAGACGTAGTGCAACACTGCTAGAGCTCAGATCATGTCAGAGCCTTTCAGCCGACAGAGGCCAGTTCAGCCACAGTAAGCTTCCTCCACCCAGAATAATGTGTAATTACTCTTTAAAATATCATCTATCAGCATCTTAAATCCCAAAGTGCTGGTATTCTAACTGATTACACCCATATTAGTGTAGCTATACCTGGCGTGAGGAGTATTGCATTATAAATGTGATGACAGATTCACAACTAATTATGTGATATGATGGCAAACAGTGACTGTTTTTCAATTAAATTTTAAGAATAAAGAATCAAGTGTTTACCCATAGTGCTCTATGTGTCTTGTCTGACCCCAGCTTAAGCCTAAACCTACAATGGAAATAAGAACCACATTGTTCTATTCACTGTCAGGGCACGATGAATCGTTTGAGTGTGATTTAGATCCCTGTGCAATCTCAGTCTCATGTGACTATGGGATGAATGTCTTCTTGAATAGCAACCAATAAATTCTAGCCTATTACAAGATCCTGATTTCTGGATCTCACAATTACTACTAAACATTACAGGTGAGCTGGAGGGAAGATGATGACAGTAAGACTTCTTCTGCAGTAAATGTACACACAGAACATGCTCTTATTTATTCTCTAAAGCAGTTGTTATAAATCTGGAGGCTTGCCAGACAAAGTCTTTAGCCTTAGATTTTTTTTATGTGAATAACTGGACACCCTGCGATGGATTGGCGTCCTGTCCAGGGTGTACCCCGCCTTCGCCCGATTGCCGGCCGGGATTGGCTCCGGCCCCCCCGTGACCCCGTTCAGGGACTAAGCGGTAGAAAATGAATGAATGAATGAATAACTGGACACCTTTATTTCTCTGAAAACTACCTAAATAAAACAAGGAGAGAAAAATCTTTGGCTGAACCGATCATACAGCAGTGGCTGGAAAGATAAGTGTGAGATAACTTCTTTTACTTTTGTTAACTTATTCTAAGTTAGAGTAACAAGTTTTTAACACAGAATTTTTACAATACCTACATAAATAAGCTAACACATTGTCCAAATAACAGAAGCTTATTTAATACAGTTTATGATAAGATAAAGTGAAATATGATTCAGTGACATTTGCTTTATGAGGTCAACACCGCTTTCAGGTTCTGTCCTTATGGTTTCCAAATCATTCTAGACATTCGTACCATCATCCATCAGATTTGTTAGGTTGAAGTGTTTATAAATAACCACTAACCATCGAATATGATGTGAAAATAAGACATCAATCTTTCTGAGGTCATGCAGTAGTAAAATCATTCAACTTTTATTTAAAGAAAAGCTGTTTAATTTGATTGTTTTATTTTTTGCCAGAGTACACACTCATCATTTTGGATAAGCAGCGATGGGCAGATCCCAGTATAGAAGAGGAGCAGTGCATGGTGGGAGATGTCAGCATGTTCCTGACAGAACCAACGGACCTCTCCTCGGCTGAGCTGGAGACCATGATAGCAGGTGATGCCCAGTGTGCTTATCTTAAAATTGATTCAAAATCTAAGGCTGAGCAAATATTTACAGTCAGCCTGTGCTGTGGTTTGTACATCTCAATCATTTCCTGTGTATATCTCTTTATATCTGGACACTATATTCCCCTTGTTTTCTTCAGTGCCCAGTTACAGAGGCAAGGGCATTGGGAAGGAGGTGACACACATGATGATGCACTATGGTGAGCAGCTGATTCCATCTTTCAGAAGGTTTCGAGCAGGAAGACAGAAACTCAGTCACTGTGTGGAAGTTGAAAATTGTACACATCTTGAATTACTGCCCATTTTTCTGCAATTCATCTTGTGCTGTGTTCATCATTAGTTGGAGAATCAACCTGTGGTGGAGCAGGAAAAATAATAAATGCAAAATCGCCATGAGAATGCAGACAGCACTGGATGAGAATGATGCAGGTGTATGGTTTGTTGTAAGATGACTTGCAGCAACTTTTAAATAGTATTTTTGTGTGAGTGTCAGGAAAAGTAAACTGCTCCTAACATTCAGTACTATCCTATGTTGACTAAAAATAATGGGCCGGATACATCGCTTGGTTCTGATTCCTTAGATATGAACTACATTTGACAACTTGTGATAAGTTGTGTTGCTAGACTTGCCAAAGCAGCTGAAAACTGTAAATTCTTACATTTATCTCTGTACAGTATTTATTTGAAACGCCTCTTTATTCATACTAAATATTTGTGGTTTTATATTTTATTTAAAAAAATAAATGGTGGGAATAAGCCTCAGTTTTGCCTAAAACATGTCTTGTAATTTTTCTTTTTTTCTGTTCATTCTCCTCAGCACACAGTAAGGCTGCCCTTTAGTGGTGGCACACAGTTTTACACCAGTCTTAACCAGTGTAGCTCATTCCTGCCTGTTAATCAAATGAATGGCAATTTTATGGTACAAATAGCAGTGTGCGTGTTTGTGAACATCTGTGTACAGACAGAAAGTACTGAGGTTTAGTGTGAATCACATCAGAATCTGATTGGACAGTGACAGTCCAATCACAGAGCAGAGTCACATTGTCCAATCAGGTGGTTGAGCCTGTCGATTGTCAGGCTAATTGTGAAACCTGCTCAATCTAGGAGAAATCTCTTAGTTGACTTGTAATTTATTCCCTGCTGGATGTGTAGCCTTGTAGATGAATGAACTCTATTTTTACATGCCCCATTAATGTAAATGTCTTCTATACTTACTATTAATGGTCGCCGGCCGGTTCGGACCTCACCGGGTCTTCATCAGCACAAATCGTTTGCACCTGTATGTTTCCGCCCTGATGAAGACCCGGTGAGGTTCAACCCGTTCGGCGTTTACTGAGATGCCCTGTTACAGGTAAGAGTGCTACAATAAAAATATACTGTACCTACATTACCAAAGGTAAAAGGAGTCACTGTCCAGAATAATAATAGAATGCATTTCATGTTGATGTATATTATTTGATTCTGGTGCATTATTGTGTTAATAATTTTAATGTTGTAGCTGATAAAGGTAGGGATAGTGTTAACTGTTAAAATGTGAACTTCTGGTGAGTAGCTTGTAAATTTCTCACCAGAGATCACTGAAGTCTCATGATTAGGCTTATACTGTATTTCCTTTTTATTCATCTGATTCTGAAAATAAACTATAAACTCAAGTTATCAAAAAAAATCTAGTGAAGTAAAAAGGTATGGTAAGATGTAAAGAAGCAGGAACTAAAAATAAGTACAGATGCCTCAATTGTCCTCATTTACAGCAGTTTTTCCAATAGAGTTTGATGCTGTTACTACATTAATGTGACTAGTGAGCATAGGCTAGGAAAATGAAGGAAAGCTCAGGTGAGTAGGGGAGGAGAGCCTCGGATGTGCAAGAAATATGAATTGATTAGAGAAAACAGTTGTCAAAACTCCCGTTTAGCCTCAAAGTGCATCATATATACATAGATGGTAAGAGCTGTTGACTTTTCCTGCATGTTTGATGATTTTTGTGAAATGTGTTAGTTTGTACTGTTTTCTGTCTTTCTGTAAAATTCTGTAACTTGAGTTTATAGTTTATTTTCAGAGCATCATGGGGCCCCCCAGCAGCCTAGGCCTATAGCAGCATAACTAAGGGAAGGCTCAGGGTCACCTGATCCAGCCCTAACTATAAGCTTTATCAAAAAGGAAAGTCTAATCTTAAAGGTAGAGAGGGTGTCCGCCTCCCGAACTGAGACTGGGAGTTGGTTCCATAGGAGAGGAGCTTGATAGCTAAAGGCTCTGCCTCCCATTCTGCTTCTGTGGACTCTAGGAACCACAAGTAAACCTGCACTATATGAGAATTGGATCTAACACAGAGCCCTGTGGAACGCCGTGACGAACTTCGGTCTGTATGAAACATTCGTCATTAACATGAACAAATTGAAATCTTTCTGATAAATAAGATTTGAACCAACTTAGCGCAGTTCCTTTAATCCCAATAACATGTTCAAGTCTCTGCAGTAAGATGCTGTGATCAATGGTGTCAAAAGCAGCACTGAGATCTAAGAGGACAAGTATGGAAACAAGTCCTTTGTCCGAGGCTAGGAGAAGATCATTGGTGACTTTCACTAATGCGGTTTCTGTACTATGATGGACTCTAAATCCTGACTGAAAAATTATATGTTCATTATTGAGGTGTCTGTATATTTTTGTCCTGCCCATTGACATGCATGAGAGGGTCAGAATATTAGGAACACCTCTGAATATAATGTGGTCCAGTACAACACCACCTTTAACTATGACCTCAGTCATGTACATATAATTGAATTTATACATTTGACAAGCTGAGCTTCATAAACACAAGTGCTGCATTCAAGTACATACAGATGGTCAATGTTATGCCTTATTGGTGTATATCAGTGTTGAATTTTATAGCAGTAGTTAAACTCTGCTTTTCAGTCATTTAAAGCTGACAACTTTACAAATATTACATGGTTTACTGTAATCTACTTAGAACAAAAATAACTTGGTCTATTTGTCTTTCCCCATAGCACACATTGTGTGTACATTCCCCCATAGCCTGCCTTGGATTCAAGATGATCTGGGCACAACTGGGAAGAGTTATTCCTGTCAACCCTCATGAAGACAGATGTTTGTAGAGCAATGTATGTGCTTAATTTCATGGTGGTTTTTCTTTTTGGCCTGTAA
>NW_018127947.1:1810547-1814819 GCF_001952655.1 Monopterus albus | reverse complement strand
ATATATGTGTGTGTGTGTATATATATATCAAAGTGCTGAAGTTTTGGGCTAAGATGGAGTGCAGTGAGGAACTAAGACCTGAACCAGTGCTTGATATCTTGGGTGTTTAAAAAGCAGAACCATACAGATTAAGTTGTAATGGCTTTATTGAAGAAAACAAAACACTGCTGAAGTTTTGTCATAAGAGGGGAAATCCCTACTGGTGGGGTCATCAAGGGAGAGTACCTCACATTTTCTGCATGTGCCTGGATGACAGTTGTGAAGACTTCTCCAGTCATGTGTGTTCTTGTAGTTGCATGACTGGAGAAGTCCTCACAACTGTGGTCCAGGCACATGCAATGTAACAGCATAGAGAAAATGTGAATTACTTTACCTTGATGACCCCACCAGTAGGGACTTCCCATCTGACCCAAAACCTCAGCAGCTGGCTGAGCTGGGATGGAGTGGCTGCAAAAAAGAGAAAAGTTTTGTAAAGCTTTGATTTCAATAAATGGTCCATTTATAATGAAACTTACCTGCCTCTATGCATGTCCTCAAGAATGCTGATGACTGTCTGGCCATGGAATGACATCTGGTTAAGGATTGCCTAAGGGGGAAAATGGAAAAAGCTAGAGTTTAAAGCATAATGTGCTCTATAATTTCAACCCATCGTGTTTTGATAGGTTTGCTTCATTTTGAACAAAAGGCTTTTTAGTGGGCACATTATTTGTACCCGAGCAGTGAACATCCTTTCATATACAGTGTATGCAGAATGGACACTGCAAAGTTCCAAGTCAACATTAGACAACAAAAAAAGCCATACTGCTGATGTTGTCCCTCTGCTGGGTTCATTGCCATCAAGCCTACAAGGAGCCATGCAGATTTGATCTTTAACAGTAATTTTAACTAGTCTGCAGTTGTAAAGCACCACTCATTTCACTTCGACAAGCTTTCCACAGAAATAAGAACTGGATGAAACATTTCACAACGCTCTGAACAATTTACCCACCCACCATCTGAATTGTTGTCTGGAGGTTTGTAGTGTTAACAATGAGCCCACAAAGCACTGGGTTATGTTTTCACTGGACCGTGTGCCTCTCTCACACACACACACACACACACACACACACACACACACACACGCGCGCCATAAAAAGGCATTAATACATGCTTGCTTCTACCATCTGCAATGTTAGTGATTTGCGGTATTTTTACTTCACTCGAGTATTTCCGTTTTCAGCTGCTTCATACTTTGCATTTGAAACGTAGTAAAATCAAATATTGTTCTTCTTACTCCACTACATTTATTTAATAACAGTTACTAGTTATTTTGCAGATTAGGATTAATGATGCAAGTACAGTAAAATCATAGGACTTTATTAATCCTCAGATGGAAATTCAAAATCTTCCCAGCAGTATGTAAAGTACATTTTAATCACACGAGGTAGTTACTTTTCCATCTGCAATGTTAAAGTGATGTGCACGTGAATGCACCTGTAATTATAATCTAGGGCCAGGGCTCGATTGATTATGTCAGTGTTTTGGAGGCATTGTTATTTCCTACTGTTGATTGTCAGTGACCTGATTCTCCCCTTCGTTTGGAGGATGTTTCTAGATACGCGTCATAACAAAAATGAAAAGTGGCCCAAATGGCTTCTCCACTGATTTTTAGAAACGGCTCTCTAATCTTTTATCACCCTTTTAGACATGTTTAGTGATTCTGTGCATGTTGGTTTTCACCCCCATACATTAATTCATTAATCAAGACCAAAAAAGACTGTAATAATTGCAGACCAGTAAGTTTATTAAATAGATATAAAATGTCAATTAGACCCCTTCCTAATTATTACTATTAATTTAAAGTCTCTAATCAACCTAAGCTGGATGTTTTTGGACTGTGAGGGAAGGCCGGAGCGCCCGGAGAAAACCCATGGAGGCACAGGGAGAACATCCAAACTCCACACAGAAAAGCCCAGGTTGGCCGGGGCTCAAACCCAGAACCTTCTTGTTGTGAGGTGACAATGCTAATCATCGCACTGCTGTGCCGCCCCTATGAATACACCTTTTACAAAATTGGCTTTGACAGGTCAAATCGGGGTCAATATTTCTAAATGGTTGGTTGACAATTATTTTGATAAGAATGAACATACAAGTACATATGTTTTGGGATTTGATTTTTGCTCAGCTTTCCTCAGACCTGCCCTGAAGTTTCAGATTCCTAAATTGTTACGTTCAGTCACATGGGAGGATGTGGACATATCCATGTCTATCAGTAGGGAGGTTATCTCCTTTTGCAAGTGAAGGATCTCAGTCTTTAGATTGTCTGTGAATTCAGCTTCCATCTCTCTGATCTCTGATCTTTGTTGCTCCAGCTGGGCCTTCATAGAACTCTCTGTCCTCTCCCACTCCTGCTCCTTTCTCCGCAGGATATTCCTGAGGTCCACTGTGGTCTGAAGGTACCCTGCCTTGTCATCCTCATACTTCAGATGAGCCCACTTCTGGGTATCAGTTTGGCTCATACAGAGCTGTTTGTACAACTTCAACTGTGTCATGAAGATGTCTTTCTCCTCCTGCCACTGCTCCTCTGCCTCTCTATGAGCAGCAGTCAGCTCATCATTCTCAAGACAGCAAATTGCCAGTGTGGCCTGCAGTTCTTCATTTTCACTTTTTATATTGTTACGCTCAGCCTCATGTGTGGCTCTCAGTTGTTCCAGCTCCTCAAAGTGACACTTTTTCTGCTCCTCCCAGCAGAGACGCTCATTGCTGAGCTTTTGCTTCACTTCCCTTACAGCAGTTGTGAGGTTGCTGATTTCTAAATCATTAGCCTCCGCCTTTTGGGAGTACACACCCATGTCTGTCAGCAGGGAGATTAAATCCTTTTTCAACTGAATAATCTCAGTCTCTAGGCCTTCTGCTTCCCTGAGGTCAGATTCCATCTTTCTGGTCTCTGATCTGTGTTGCTCCAGCTCAGCCTTCATAGAGCCCTTTTTCCTCTCCCACTCCTGCTCCTTTCTCTGCAGGGTATTCCTGAGGTCCTCTATGGTCTGAAGGTACCCTGCCTTGTCCTGCTTATACTTCAGATCAGCCTTCTTCAGGGTAACAGTTTGGCTCATACAGAGCTGTTTGTACATCTTCAACTGTGTTGTGAAGATGGTTTTCTCCCCCTGCCACTGCTCCTCTCTCTCATTCTGAGCAGTAATCAGCTCATCATTCTCATGACAGCAGATGTTAAAATTTCCTTCAGTTTGTGTCAGTGTGGACTTCAGTTCTTTGTTTTCACTTTTTATATTGTGAAGCTCAACAACTGACTGCCACCAGCAACATTTGGTGGCTCTTTTGTGTTCCATCGATCTATCACAGGAAGATAATGAAGGTTCTGGTGTTTGGTCCAGAGGATGGACCTTGTTGTTTTTACACCTCTTCTGTGTTTGCTTTTTAGCACTCTTTGTACTCTGTGTAGACCCCATAGTGAAACCAAACTTGGCAATGTTGTAGAGTAGACAACTTCTGAAATCCTTGACTTCAAATTGTAGCTGCTGTGTGAACTGTGGCTCCAAATGTAATATGTGTAGCTGTGGTTTGTCTGTGATGTCGTTAGTTTTACTCCTTTGATGTGTATTCCAATTCTGATGTAATGGTTGCTATAGGATACCGGGCGTGCACATACACGCGTGCATGCGCACTCCAATTCTAGTTCCATGGTTTCTCGCTAACGCTAGATAAAGTAGCCTTACAGCTGCATACACACATAACGCTGCACATTAAAATTTAATTACAAATGTAGTAATCTGATTATTCACAGAATCAGTGTTGTTTTCTTTTGTTTGCCAGAGCGTGTTTTGTCTTTGTGGTGATGCATTGGGGTGTTTGTTTTCGTCACATAGTGGATCATTAGGAAATTTCATGGTTTGTTGTGATGGGTTGAAATATGCAGTTGCACAGTTATAACCGTTTTATATGGGTGTTGAGGAATTTATTGTTGGTATCTCATGGTCTATTATTTTGCAATGTTTTGAGTGTACCACAAAAGAAGACAACCGAAAAAATGGAGAAGAAGAAGAGAGAAGACGCGCGGAGCGGGCGAAGGAGAACTGGACAAGTCACGGCAATGGCCGTATAAGGTGTGTGTCAACTAAAGATTCAAGACAGAAAAGGCGCTCATAATCTGTCTTCAGCAAGCCTGGACAACTGTTCCCTGCTCCAGTCAATCACGGAAGAGTTTGTGAACAACCTGTGCTGCGAGTGAGTGAGTTGAACTGTGTTCTCAAAAAGACGAAACTGAGAAAACTAAGC
>NW_018127947.1:1789722-1810177 GCF_001952655.1 Monopterus albus | reverse complement strand
TTAATACACAACCTTGAACTGTGTTTAGTGTGTGTGTTTATTGTTTCTACACTGTGAAACAGTCCCTGGAAAAATTGTCCATAAGTTACAAGTAACAAAGTACATACATATTCTGAGTTATTTGAAGTAATATAATTTCTGGGAAAACTCCTATTGATGTTTTAAAGGTGAGGATCATACTGAACCCTAGACAAGGTTTTTTACATTGGAATGTCTCTTTTGCCAATTTGTTTTTTTTTTTTAGGTTAGAGGGGTATGCACCAAGTAGCTATTCCCTTACTATAACGAGCCGGGTGGCAAAAGGGTTACACAAAAGATTTACAGCAGGTCAACCTCATCGTCAGTGAGCATCCATGGACCTGTCCCCTCTTCACCATCTGTCCTTCCTTAGCCGCTGTTGTCTTGCTGCCTTATAAACCCCGCCCACTGACAGGTGGCTGTAACGACCTCATCAGTGTGATTCACTTCACCTGTCAGTGGTCACAATCTTATGACTGATCGGTGGAAATGTCAATAGTCAGAATTCCTATTGGTAACTGTGAGTTCTACTGCAATTTGCAGCATTCTATCTGCATTATTTTCCTACCAACATACATACTTTTTGCATAATGGTATTTATTTGGTAACAAAGGGAATGTGTTAGGTTAACGTGTAGTTTTTGTGAAATTGGTCCTTATTAAAATGCACATTTATGTAAATTCCTATCAGACCATATACTCTATAAGCAGAGTTTCTGCTTTGAATTATTCCAGACTTATTGTGTTCAAGAGCATGTCTATTGCAGAGTCACGACAGCAGCATGAACATATTGTCCCATCTACGCTACCGTAGTAACGAACATAAAAAGACATTATGAAATAAAAACAGACTTTTGAAATAATAATGTCCATAATCACAATAAAGATAACCCCTAAAAACTCTAAGTAATGATGAAATACCATTTCAAAATAATGACTTAAGTTTTAATATTTCTTGAATGATTTCACAAATTGTCTGTGCAAGTATATATTTTACACAATTTATTCATTATTAATTTCAATGCTGTTTTTATTTATTATTTAACACTTTGGGTTTCCATAACAGTCTTTAAATCTGAACTGTTCTACTATGGGGCCAAATAACAGTCAAACATCTAATGTGAATACTGAGCTTCTATAGGAATGCTCATCCATTCTTTGGCACTTTGTGTTTTTCATAGGAGACAAGATTGTATACCAAATATAATGTCAGTATAATGCCAGTGCGAATCAATCTTTGTTATGAGAAAATTTAAGAAATTGTCAAAAGTTGCCTTAAGGTGTGTAAAACAGACTTTATTTATATTTGATAGAAGGTACAGAAAGTAATGATCAGTTCAGGGTGGGGGCACATATTACTCACAGTCTTCCAGACCAAAACTTCTCCTACATGTTTTTAGCAGTCGAGGCCAAAGCTGATGTCATGTCCTTCCTCATTTTATTAATCAACACAAACTGTACCTGCCTCTGGACCACAACTCAACATCTCTTTGGCAACAACAAACATAAGAGATATAGTTTTTAAGTCTCCCCTCTTTCACAGGTACAGTACATCAATACTCTTAAAAGTATATTTTAGAAATACAAAAATATTATGGACAGTCTAGATGGCTCTACGCTAAACTCAGAGAATATTAAAGCCCTGAAAGGCAAACACTTAGAAGACACTACATGTCGATCATGTTGTGAAAGATGCCAACCTGCTTCTTCGGATTCTGTAGCTTTGAAACAGCAGCCAAACCAACAACTCGGCAAAACGTTTCATGATCGTAACAACAGCCACCTATCACCTTGTTGAACTAGCTGATCAGACCAAGAATAAATAAAAATGTATGCAAAGAAACAATAAATATAAAAAAATCAGACAACTGAACAGATCTGTCTCAGCTAAAAGCATCAACAGATTTGTTTTGAATTTTTCATTAGCTTTCACCGGCTATGCACCATCATTTTCTTACTGTTTCGCAGTGGTGCTCAAACTTGTCTTCCTTTTTAAGAAATAAGACAAAGTATAATTAATAAAAAAAAAACATTTCCCCCAACACTTCAGCTTCTAATACCAGAATCATATCTCCAGACAAGCCAGATGAAGCCATTGTACAATAAGTGACAGTCAGCCATCGTCATTTCTCTTACAAACACAAAAAAATGGTAGAAATGGGCTGAAGTCGGGCAATACTGGATGTATAATGTGCTGATTTACATATAAAAAAATCGCATTTGTTCAGACTAGTCCCTGTGCAGACTCAAATAGCCTTTTAATACTGTTGTGCAGGCATGTATTTTGATATACTGACCTGTGGGGCAGTATTATGATACACACAGTACAAATGCTCACAAAGTATTTGTACTGAGGTATTTATTCCTGTAACATCTCTGGTAGTAATAGTTGTGGATATTTTTGCAAATCGGGTGCATTTCTGCTTTCTGGCAATATTGGATTTACAGGATTATAAGAGGTGTATGTATCTAGATATCATTACCACTAGATAAGAAGTATACTGTGGTGAAAGTTTCATTTTTTGGTTCATGTCTTCATTGAATAACTAGTGCCTTTACGTAGCAGTCCAAATGCTGAATACCTTCTCTGGCTGCCAGTTTGTTTTGGATTTGTAACATGAAATTGCAGTTCCATCACCATGTGTGCCTGTCCCTGCTCCAAGACGGGAAACAAAACTTTCCCCATTTGTCTCCAAGCAAAAGTCTTATCGATATGTTTTTGTAGTTAATTGAAACCATGCATTTCTCTATTTGAAAAACCAGTTAAACCTTTAAATCTGATGTTACTTATGTCATTATTTGTCACCACAGTGACAATGTTGTGCCTGATGTTTACAACACAAGGGCTGGTAGTGATGGCGGTGCTGGCACTCGTGTAGTATTCCTGATAGGAAAAAAAGTTAAATATCCAGGTTGTCCAGATATGATCAGCAAAACAATCTGTAACAAGACATTAGCCGTTTGAATTCCCTTTTCTTCCTTCTTTGACACTACCATGTTCTTTGTCTCTGAATGAATGTAAATGTTAATATTATATTACTTGTGATATATTCTTGTTGATAGTCATTAAGACAAGTTTTATTCTAAAAAGTACAAAGTCTGTGGAGCTGTACAGTCTTGTTCAAAGTGCTGATGATTGACAGTGTCTTTTACCCAGTGAAAGTTTGCAGACTAGTTTAACTGTCCTGTTTCTATGTCCACGTGGCTCCACACTGTCATGATCACCCCAACACAAAGAAGTGGACGCGGTGATAGTGATGCTTTCCAGAGGTATGTCTCCACCATTTTCTCTTTAATCTGAAAAATAGAATTCAACATACTCATCTCCCGTGCTTTCACTGATTCTTTACATCAGACATACAGTATATATTAATATTCTGTTAATGTTGTATATTAACTCTACTTGTCTTTTTATTCTAAACAGCTTAGGTCAGTCCTACACCGTGGTAATACGGCCCTTCCAAAAGTGTCCACAGGCAGTAAGAGGCACGGTCTTGTGTTTCTAAAACCTGATAAAAAACAAAACTCCGAAGTCATGCTAGTGGGCCAAGTCGTTGTCAGAGAGGCAGTAGATATCCACAGCTCCTTACTCCTTGTCCCCATCCTCGCTGCTCCCTGAAAAAGACAGAATGAGACATGAGGATTTGCACATTCTCTTTACAGGCATCATCATCATCCAAAATACTTGCCGATTTTTAGGCGAATGTATTTCCTCATTAATATTGTACATTTTACTGTATCTCAGTCTGTGGCAGCCAACAAATGTCATCTTTAACGGGCCAGTTTCCCAGACTGGGATCAAGTCTATTACAAGAATAAAGCAGCCTATTAGTAACATATAAGCTAAAACATCCATACACAATTTGGAAGAGTTCTACACTTAGATCAGAGTCACACCGAGTGTTTAGGTTTAGATATTGTTTGTATGTATTATTATTTGGAATATTTAAAAGATGAACAGCAAACATTACGATCTTTCATGATGACTTGATGTTCAGAGTAAAAGCTATCAGACTCATTTGTTGCTCTGATGTTTTCCAGCTTTAGTAGCTTTGAGTCTAAACGTTTCTCTGAATCTCTGATCCTCACACTGTTTTTAAAATCGGAACAGCTGTGACAAATCTGAAATCAAGTCAAGATTTTTATTTGCCATGTATAAACAGACAGTCTAGGCATATAGGAATTCTTGTGCAGCTCGCCTTTGGAGTCAGGTAAGGAGTCAAAAGCCAGAAAGAACATTTAGTCTTAAAATAAAAAAACTTACATAAAGGCGACAAAGCAATAAACTGCAATACACAAAAATAGAGTAATAGTATTTTCCCCAGTGAACTTCAAACATCGCACTTAGTAATTCACATGGTGGAGTTGGATATGCCATTACGCTTGGTGAGGTAGTGAGGGGTTATAACATACTAACACACAGTTTATATTCAGGCCTGTTTCCATTGCTTGGTAGAGAATGTCCTGCTATTGTCCTGCTATTACTCAGGTCCCACAAGAGAACACTATTGATGACATGCTGTTACACAAATACCTTGTGGAACGTTTCTGTGTTATTATTATTGCGCATGTCTAGTAAGGGGTTATTGCACATATATTCTCACATTTTTGTATTTGCCATCAGTCTTACTGCGGCAGGGAAAAGCTGTTGTAAAGTCTTGTTCTGTGTGTGATGATACTGTCTGCCCTGCTGTGTGTGCAGTTAAATATAATCCATCCATCCATTATCCATACTGCTTAATCCCAAACGGGGTCGCGGGGGGCTGGAACCAATCCCAGCCGACATCGGGCGAGAGGCGGGGTACACCCTGGACAGGACGCCAGTTTATCACAGGGCTGACGCAGACAAACAACCACACACACTCACTCACACAGTCACTCACTCACCCCTACGGGCAATTTAGAGACACCAATCAATCTAAGCCACATGTTTTTGGACTGCGGGAAGAAGCCGGAGCACCCGTGCAAGGGTCACCCATGGGGAGAACATACAAACTCCGCACAGAAAGGTTGTGAACCCGGAACCTTCTTGCTATGAGGCAGTGGCGCTAACCATCGCTCCACCGTGCCGCCCCTGAAATATGATTTTCATGATCATATCCAGAAAACAAGTTGGGTTTTTTTTGTCTGTTTAAAATAAGTCTCATCCCTAATCAATTCATTTATTAAGTTGTGAGGACAGATAAGCTGTTTTCCGTAGGTGACCCACCTCCTTCAGAGTCAGAGATGTGGGTGATGGAGAAACGGGACACGCTGGATGGGGAGACAGTGAACCGGGAGAACTGCACGGCTGGTTTGGCGTCCGGGGCCTTGGTGACAGAGCGAGGAGGGGAGTCGGATGGCCCCGAGGATGTTGGTAGGGGGAGCAGGGAGAAGTCATCCTCCCACTCATACCCTGCACCTGAGGGAAGCAGTAAGCACACTGTTTGATATCTGTTTTCTAGATACTAATACAAGCACACTAATTACATCTGTAATTCAATCTTGTACTCACTCTCTTCTGAGATGTTCCCATCTGAAGAGTCATCGGAGGCATTAACCTTGTCTGATTTGCTATGTGAACTCTGACCCTCTGTTCCCAAAGGGAAGCCATGCTCAGCCAGCTCTTTAGTTGGGCTCTCCTGGTGGTTGTTAAATTTACAGGAAGAAAAGAATAAAGCATTTTAAGATTAATCTAACCACATTTGGGAAGGTGAATTAGTAAAAGATACGTGTAAGTCTAGTAGAAGCATTGAGTTATATGTGCATAACAGGACTGTTAAATTGAAGTAAACTAGCACAGGGGGATGGGCTTGTTCACAAATGACTGATCCACAATAGCATTAGCAAGCTAACATGAGGTTAATGAGGCTGGTTTGTTAGAAAGGTAGTAGAAGTTTGAGCGTGTTATTTGAAATGTTTGATGGCTAGGATAGCATGTTAATAACAGATAGCTAGCAGTTAGCTGTAAGTTACTGGTTGTTGTTCGCTAGCAGTAGCCCTGATTGATGGGTTTGATAGAGTATTGAGTAGACACTGATGGTGGATGATGTTGGTGATTGCTGTCACTGATACAGTTCTTGATTCAGTGGAGTCATTACTGATGTAGCCTTGTTCTGATCGACAGTCGTGGTAGAACAGTGTCAGTGGTTGGACAACTGAGTGGACCCGGCTCTCAGAGGCGACTACCAGCCAGTCAGACCAGCCACTGCTTAACCTGAGCAAATGTAATGCAGAAGCTGTTGGTCAAGCCACATATCTGCTTTTTGTTTGGGTAAGGAGAGGGTTCAGGATGCCTTGTGTTAAGGGCAGGTTAGGCCTGGATAATGGTGCTGCTTATTGTGGGGCTCTGAAGCTGTGTGATGGCCTGGCCTGACACTCCCCTCTCTGTGGCCAAATAATGGGTAAACATCATTTAACATGTATATTGAGTTTCCATAGGAATGCTCTCCTGTTCTTTGGCACATTTAATTGGGTATTGTCAACAACTGTGGCTTATAGCGGATGTACTAACAAGCTGCCTACTTGTACATTCAACAAGATTAAATCCAAAATAACATTAATTGTGAGTCATGTTTACTCCAGTATTTATTTTCCATTTGCTGTCGGGCAGGGAGTGCAGACTGGGTTTATCAAAGCATTTTCTGTTATAAATTGTTGCCTACTGGGGATTAATTGGAGTGACCTTGAGTGAAAATTGATTGATTTTCATCTTCACTCACCTGATCAAAGAGATAGACGGTGACATCATCAAAAAAAGACACATTCTTCTTCTTGCGGTCAAGTTGATCCTCCAGGTTTTCAACTGTGAGCAGGACTGGCATCTTCAAGAGGCTGCGCAGTTTGTGGGCTTCACTGTTGTCGCTCACCACAATGGGCACCAGGTGGCACTCATCCTCGCTCTCCTCTTCCCCACTCGGTTCTTGCACACTATAGGATCGCAGCTCCTCATCTGACTCGTCACTGTCGTCAGTGTCACCACCTTCCTCGTCAGCCTCTTCCCCATCAGCCGGAGACCCTCGGCCCACTGTCTCAGGGAGCAGAGGGTTGGGTGGAGGTGGAGAAGAGGAGAAAGAAAATCGCCTGGCTGCCATGTGCTGCAAGGCCACCTCATCTTTGGGTAAACTGTGCGGGATCTCGCTAGATATCCCTGAAGGCCTGTTTTGAATAGCCTTGATCACTGACTCTTCTGTTGCCTCTAAAGCCTGTACAGAGTCTTCCCTGTCCTCTGCTTCCTCCTCCTCTAATTTGATGGAGGTACAGTCTCCATTCAGTGCACCGAGGGCTTCTTCCATGGCCCCCACCACCTCTGCTGCCCAATCTCCCAAGGATGAGCTCTCTTCCTGGGATGGCCATTCATCCAGTCCTCCTTCCATTATTGAAGCAGTGTCAGAAGACTCCAGAAGTAGCCCCAGTTCCTCATCCTGGTAGCTACACTCCTCTGTCAAGCATGCTTCTGTCTCTGGGGGAGAAAAGGATTCTGTTCCTCCTGTCAGTGTCTTTTTATTTTCAAGTTTTATGTCTTTGTTTGCTACATTGTCCTTTACTTCTTCCTCTTCTTCACTCTTCCTTTTCTCACCCTTCTTTTCTCCCATTTGCTGTTCCTCTTCAACATTTGGTTCATCTATAACTCGCTCTGACAGCTCTTGCCCTTCGTCCCTTGACTGCCTTTCATTCTCATAGTCTGAAAAGTAGGCAGAGTCTCTGTATGGGGTGTTATCACTCAATGGCAAAAGGATGTGGTCGCCTGTCTGCGAGGTTTCTGAGACCAAATCTTCACCCACTGGTGGTTCACCTTCTGTGGGCACCACTTCAGTTTCAACTCCATCATCCCCCAGGCCTCTGTCTTGTTGCTTTCCCAGAGGTTGTTCACGGGGTTCGTGAGGCTCTTTGGGTACAAACTCAGGGCTCTCATTATTTTCTGTGTCATAGCCACTGTCCATAGCTTTTGGTGAACTAGCAGGGTGTGATGATGCAGGGCTGAATCCTTCGCAAGGCCCGGCTGCAGATGGTAGATCCATAGAATCCATGGAATCAGGGGTTCCTACCTGCTTCTGTAGTGACTTGAAGGCAGGAGAAGCATTCAGCTCGCTGGCCTCATCGGCAAAGATGCCCGAGGTAACGTCGGTGATATCATCTGTGATGTCATCATCCTCCTCCTCATCATCATCACTGCAGTCGAGGATGTCAGCGAGGCTAACACTGGAGCCGCCTTGGTCAACCCCGCTGTCGCCAGTGTGACTTAACTCTGACTGCGGATCTGTGAGGGCCACCATCATGTGCATGTTGTCAGGAGGAGGTGGAGTGGCTTTAGTCATTGTCAGGGTCACCTCTTCTATTTTTGGCTCTGGCGGTTTTTGCATGATTAGATTTTCCTTGATTACTTCCTGCATCTTCTCTTTGAAGGGGGTATCATCAATTGTAAGGTCAACGTACCGTTCTCCACTGTCCTCAGTCTTTATAAAGGTAGGTTTGGACACAATGGGACCCCCTGGAGCCGGTGACAGATTGATCATCTCCTCATTACTGGGGATGTCAGTGAGCTTATCTCTGGTGTAGCTACTGTGACTGCAGCTGTGACTATAGCTGTTGTTTCTGATTAGCAAGCCAGTGAGTGGATCTATAAAGTGTGAGTGGCAGCACTCTCCAGATGCTGGCGCTTGTGTCTCAGCCTCATGGCACAAGTAGATGTAGGTGTTGCAGTTGTCTGAAGGCACCATTGTGTGGTGGTTACTCAGATTAAGACAGGCACTATTGTCTTTGGCCTGGTGGTGCTCGAGATAGTCGGTGTGTTTGGGTAGAGAGTGGAAGGCCAGGCTGTGCTGCTCTGGCCAGGAGTCTTCTATGTCTGTACTTGGCATTGTGTAGTGGAAATCTACATAAGCATCCTGTCTGCAGCTGTGGCTTGCTCGTCTGTGGTGACCCACACTGCTGTGGTGGTGCTTTGATGGCCAAGTGTTGCAGGTATGTCTCTCAATAAATATGTCCTCCTCCTCTTCCTCCTCTGTATCACTGTCTCTGTGCCCCATGAAGAGCGCCCCCTCTGTCTCCATGTCGATATGGATGGAGTGGCTGCTGTGGCTTGGCATAGTTTTCCTCAGGGAGCCCATCATATCGTAGTAGCCCCCACTTATGTTCTTTCCTATGATGGAGGTTTGACTTGTGTCCAGATATGAATCTCTGTAGGCCTGCTGAGGTGGACTGCTTACAGAGGGAGATATACCGAGTGGGTTCTCCAGTTCACCCAAGGCCTGACGCAAGCTCCTTGACCCCCAACTTTCCTGATGATGCTCACTAGAGTGCTCCCCTCCAATCAGATAGTGATCTATTCCCAAAGGTGGTGAATGCTCATAGTAGTAGCCCCCATCTCTGTCTTTATATGACACGTAGTGACTGGACTTCCAGGGTTGTAGGGGGCTGCTGTCTGACACTTGCCCTAAAAGTGGCTCCATTGTCAGCGAAATGGCAGGACTTGAGTCATTGGAGTCGTATGCATCTGACTTATGGATGTCTGCTGACCAATAGGGACCCATGGTTTTAGCCTTGGATGGGCAGGCCATGCACTCACCTGAGTCTGCACTCCCAGTAAGGAAGCTCCCACTGCTGCCCTGGTAGTCTGGGCTATAGGAGCACATGGTATAGTCCTGATCAATGTTACAGTCCATTGGCTCCTCAATGCGGATGTAGTATTCACTGCTTACTGAGGGGCTATGGGCACTGAGGACAGGAAGTAGGCCCGGAGCATGTAGATGTTTTGGTTGATAGTAAGAAGGAGAAATTCCATGGCTGAGGCTCTCCAAGGGGCAGCCTCCACCAATGCCCCCTGGTGGGTAAAAAGCTTCCTGACAGTGATGGCTGACCTGCCCCATGGTACTGGAGGAGTCCGGTACTCTGTACGACTGGTCTGCCCTGGCATGCTCCCACTTGTACTCAAAGTTCAGGCCATGGCTGGTCTCAGTGACTGTTAGTATGTCATCCCCGGACTCTGAGTGGTAGCCATCACTTGTTGAAAACTGCTCCAGGAGAGGAAACGAGGAGGTGGTTGATGAGGTGTGGTCTCGTGACACTGCAGAGTCACTACGGTGGTTGGTGAATCCATTATTGGGGCGCATGGAGTTCCAGCGCCGCTCAAAGTCCTCCTCTGCCTCACTGGCCCCCTTGGCACACAGATAGCTGAGCAACAAGTGGACTTCCTCTGCATTGGGTCTCTGATCAGGCTGGAGCCAGCAGAACTGCATCACCTCATACCTGAGGAGCCCCAGGATGAGACAAATTGGTCATAGAGAAAACTAAATATAGGACAGCATGCAATTCCACTTTCTGATGCAATACATTTATTGTGCCCCACTCCAGTCAAAAAACTTCCCCCGTACAGGGAAGGAAAACTGGCAGGATTAATGTATTAATTAGCATCTGTGGAAGAAATGAGAAGCTACTCATGCTGGAAGGGATTTAATTATGCTGCTTTGAATGATGTTTTTTTGTTTGCCCTGCTCCCAGGGGGCCATTAAATAGTTGTTTCTAAATGGCTGTGTGTGTCTCACCAGCGCTCAGCCAAGGGCACATTGAGCAGCGGTTTGGGCAGTCGCAGCTGCTGCTCCCTCACAGCGTAGGTCAGTACTTGTCTGTCGGAGTAGTGTCTGTAGGGCTGGTTGCCCAGCTCGAATAGCTCCCAGATAGTCACGCCCAGAGACCTGAGACACAGGATAATGTGAACAGGCTTCATTCCCAATACACACAAATACTTATAGCCCCACTTTAGTTGTTTTGTTTTCATCATGTTTTCACTCACTGCCAGAGGGTTAGACGGATTTCCTGTTGACAAAGTTTTCTCTGTCCTGTTGGGTTTTGACTTGCTTGGACTCTTCACCGAGCTCACATATTAGTTAAAGACATTTCCCCAAGTGAGAAAACTAATGTTTTCTGTGTTTTGTTAGTGTTTGCCATTTTCCTGGTGTGTCTTTCCCAACTTCACGCTTTTGCTCGTGACCTTTTCTGCACATAGTGTGGATAGATCATAATTTAATGCAAGATTGGCTTCATTCAAAAGAAAATGCCTTTTTACAATATTTGCTAAGCAAACAGTTGCTTATTCTTCTACACCACAGTCTATGAGCACTAACACAAGGTAAATTGTCCTTTTCTAATATAAACCATTCAGAAACTATGCTGTATACTATGAATCTTGTTTAGATATGTTTCCAAGAGCGGCTAACCTAATGTATATGCAATTGTGTACATAATTTACACATCTTTCCATAGACGTGTGGACACATTTTAGTTCTGTGCCATTGTTGTGAGGACACTTTGGCTAGTTCTCACAACTTCAAAGGGCTGTTTAAAGCTCCAGTATGTAACGTAAGGCAGCATGGACCTCCAAACCATTGCACTCTGCTCTGCGCAGCGCCCCCCTCCCTGCTCCACTACGCTCCGACACTCACTGCCCAGCTCTGCAGATATTAGTTATGAAATTACAATAAGTGAGAAAGCAACAAAACTGACTGCACCTCTCCACATTCAGACATGTTCTGGAGCAGATTTCTACAGCAACATTTGGAAAAGAAGCTACACATTGTAGCTTTAAGGGTTAAGTTAGTTAGGTTACAGCAAGGTTCTCAGGAATGTGATATGTTTAAGAATGTTTTCACAACTACAGTAAACTTAGCACGTAATGCATGTGTGTGCCTTTCATCCTACCAGATGTTGCTCTGTTGGGTCTGATCCGCCACCAGCAGGTTTCCATGCACCTCATCCACCACCTCTGGAGCGATCCAGCGCAGTGGCACATACATTTGATCCGACGTCACATAGTAATCATCCTAATGGGGGGGCATGATATGTGAGGACAGAGGCCTTAACTCACAAAGTTTTACTTCTCCAAAATGTGCCTGCAGGGCAGTTAATCATCTTCATCTTAGAGTTAATTAGTTTAGATGGGCTCAGGGAAATGAAATTATCTGTAGAAACTCACTTGGCAACTCACTAACAACCTCACTTATTTTTTTGTCTCTCATCCAGTCACCGTTTGCCTATTTGCCCTCTAGTGGTTGTTACTTGGCATGGTGAAGTCTAGAGCCAGCAAACTGCACCAGAAGCACTTTCTTCTGTTTTCTGCTTCTTTTTCAGCCAAATACCCCGGACAAATAAAATGATTTGCTTGCAAAGTAAAACTGTTCGTGTGCATGTTTTTTCTGATGAACCTTACCTTATACATGGTGTGGGACAGGCCATAATCTCCGATCTTCACTGAGACATCAGCAGTCAACAGGCAGTTCCTCAGAGCCAGGTCACTGGTGGGGGTGGGAGGGTTAAGACAGTACAGCTCTTACATATCTTCATTATTTATAAACATACTAAACAAGACCAGAACAATGCAGGAAGGTCACATTTCTTCATGCACAAATGTATTTTGAAGCCCTGTATTAAAACACTGACTGATACTAAGATGGAATAATGAATCTTAGTTCCTCTCGTTCACCTTTGCTAACTTTGTAAACACATAACATCTGCTCCGATCCCTGAAAATGATGCTGCAGACCGAGTGGAGCTTTGCATATTTCTGGAGATGAGGAGTGGCCGCCTGCAACAAAATCACTGATGCTGGAGTCTGTATGGAGCACTCGAGCAGCACCAGGATATTGTTCCAGGAAGCAACGAAGAAGCCAGAGGAGGACTTCACCGATCATACTGTAGCTTAACTGGTGTTGCAGTTTTGATGTGATATTTAACAAGAGAAATGTCTTGCTACCTGTGTGTGAAGTTATGTTTGTGCAGGTGCAGGAGTCCTGAGGCAATGTCACAGGCCATCTGCTGAAGAATCAAGGGCTCTGGCGTCATGGTTTCTGCAGTCCTGCAGCTTCTGAGGTAACCCTTCATATCCCCCTGGAAGCAGCAGAGAGGAATACAACATCCGTCTGTTACAGCCTCTAACCACCAGAGGGCAGTGTTGGCATTGTACTGTAGAATACAATTCTGAATAGTCCCACACTTTTGTCCATTCATATAAATCTGGAGGATCTAGGGTCCAGCATGGGCCTACAGCGGATAAACAAACACATCTGGTTTAATGGAAATTAGGATTTATTTTGTGATGAACAGACCCATTGGCCCACCAGAGCTTTTTTTTCCATCAGTGCTGGTAGGTCAACTTAAAAAGGTCTGAAATTAATTTTTCATCAATTACTACCAATTTCCTTCAGTCACACTGTGGAGTTTATGAAGAATTGATAGTGAAGTGGCAGGAAGCCAGTTCTTTGTTTTTTGATTACATCAGTATCACCACAAAATTATATTGAATGAAACAGTCCTGTGGAGCTGCTGTTGGATTTCACTCTGCAGTTTGAGTGCTACAAATGGATCATGATTTATCGGTCACTTTGGACTCGGCTGCCAAATACTTACAGCAGCTGCCAAGAATATTTTTGACAAAAGTAAATAAAAAAAGATCCCATGAGTTACACATTACTACAATTTAGTTTAATGTTTGAAATTATTATAGGATATAATGCAGACTTTTAATAGAAAGTGCAGGTCAAAACCTTGATGGGATTATTTATAAACTATATGCTGTAGAAATCATAAAAATTAAAACACTTGGCAGCTAAGCGTCAGTATTTTTATTAAAGCAAGTTCAATGAATTGTGATTCTGGCAGCATTCCTCTTAGATTCATCCAATTGTTGGTGTTTACCTCAGATATTTAATCCTAATTGATATTTGCTGATTCGTTCAGTAAGCCCTGCTCCCTGCACCTGGCCTGTGGGTTTGGATACTCACCAGTGGACAAAACTCCATCACCAGCAGGTAGGGAGTGACCTCAGTGCACTGGGCCAAACACTGCAGCAGGGCCGGGTGCTGGAGGGCACTGGACAGCGGAGAGGGAGTAGGAGATCACAGCACAGCAGTGACAACACTAACACTGACACTACATGTAAGAGTCCTGCAGAGAATTTCTACTGAACTTAAAGGAAACAGACATAATGGCAAATGTGCCCATGTTAGTGAAAACACTTCGTTTCTGAACAAAAGTCTCATGTGTAATGGAACAAAGAATCAAACTGGAGACAGTGGAACTATGAAACAGGTTGAGAAAATGTTCTAAGACCCTTATACGTGTATTTAAATAACAGGTTTGCTCCTGAAAAGCTGATACTTTTACCCAGCAACAATAATAAGTATGAGCTTGACTTAGGCTTTGAAAGTAAAACCTGCAACAAGGTGACCAGTCACTCCAACTACTGGATACGTTTAGTGGAGTAGAAAATAAAGATATTCCTCATATAGTGGGTGAAAAGTCTCACCACCTCAAAACTGATAGTACAGTACTTCAGTAAATGTGTGAGTTACTTGACAGACAGAAAGGTGACTGAGGTGTGTACCGGTAAGGCTGCGCTTCCTCCAGGAAGTGCATCTGGTCCTGCACGCTGGCGCTGGCTTTGAGCTCCTTCACAACGACTTGGGTGGTATTAAGTCCTGTGTTCACCTCCCCCAGTAGAACCTGAAACATCCCAGAAAGACACACATAGGCACAGGGAAGACAGACAAACAAAGATGGAGGGAGAGTGACAATTACACAAAAGCAAGAAGACATGAAGCAGTCATGCAGAGTGCAGCAGTGGTGTGCGGACAAAAACACAGTGCAGAGACAGAAAAACGCAGACGAACATACAGATGGACATACCCAGCCAAGGCACACAGGGATGTGAAAGGACGGATGTGAACAGTATCAAAAGGATGAGAAACAGAGAGGGAGAGAGTGACAACAACATGTTATCTGGTTGTATGACTACAGTACCACATGATTCTGTCTGCAGTGGAGGACTATTACTGTAACCAGAATAAAGTTCCTTTTAAGGACTAAGCCTTTCACTCCGGGGACAAGCCGACATCAAAGGCATATGGCAGCCTGATCCGGCTGCTCTCACACCCCAGACAGTCCAGGCAACACAGCATGTCGGACTGAGTTCATTTTAAACAGCCAGGATCACAGTGAAGACTAACAGCCATGATGTGACTGCTGCGCTTCACCTGCCTGGCAGGTAGCTGCAGGACAGCAGGAGCTTCTGTTGGCTAGTTATGAAGAGTGGGCTGTCTGAAGTGGGCTTACCTTCCCGAACCAGCCCTTCCCGATCTCCTTCAGGTAGAGAAGACCGTGGCGGCTGAGATCTGTGGATTTCAGGAGCTGGACTGCAGAGAAAGAAGAGAAGTGATGGTGTTAGTGGTGAATGGTTCTCCACCAGCAACAGCCTCATACTGGTATCGTATGGTCTTTCACACAGGTACTGTTTTTGCATATTTTACACTATTTGCCACAAATCACATGCAGACCACACTGATGTGTTTCAGAAATGTAAATAAATGGGTCTCCCTGTTCCAGGCAGCCACTGGCTTCCCTTACTTTCCATATGACAATAATATCTGGTCACAGTCTCTCAAAACTTGCTTGAATTGTTTAATGTATATGACAAAACGACAAAACAGCCGAATATTAATGTTGATACCGAAGCAGCTTGCAGCGCCAACTGATGGATGGAAACAAATAAAGAACTATTAAAAACTAATTGTTACAGACAGTGTAAGACAATGAGGACATTACACCTAGTGCGCAGCCACAGTTATTTACAAACACACAAAAGAGGGTGCGGTGTGTCCTCAGTTATGTGGAGGTGAATCCTAGACCTCAGTAATTATAAGAATAAAACCTTCACAGTATGTATACTATAGGCCTACACATATAACAATAACATGGCAGAACGCACCCGATCCAGGTTCTTAAGTGGCCGGTGTAGACTCCATCCTCTGTCCGATCGATAGTTATTAACCTTTCCTAAAATAAAACCTCTGACTGTGCCAGTGGATGCTTCTCATGGTCTATGAGTAAACAAAGAGGCATCTCTGGCACCGATCTGTCTGACTGTCCTCCACCTCCCCGATGCAGCTCTCTCAGCATCCCCTGAGCCTTCCCTGCTTGCTGAACATGCCTGACCATCCTGCCACAGCTCAGCCAACAGGGCTGATGGCAACGACCCCTCCTCTGCCCCTTGCTCCCCTCGCCCCTCGCCATCTATCCCTTTCTTTCTCTTTGAGTCTCCCACGATGACACTTAAACTCTGGGCGTCGAGGCAGACAGACACATCTTTGTGATGCTGCGTCCTCCCTCCAGACTGCCACACAGTCCGGTCACTGTGCGGAGGCCATATTGGACACCCCCGTCTCCGTCCTCAGACTGGTCATTCCTTACACCCACTGACGCTCTCCTCATCCCAAAGCAGAATAACCACCATTGTCTGGCTGCTTAGGGCAGCGTGGCACCAGTTAGGACCGGTCAGTGTGCACACACTGGGGCTATTGTCCACCAGCTCTTTGACATAAGAATTAACAAGAAGGAGTTTTGGACATAGCACCAGCAGGCAATGGCTCCCACCTACGCCATCATGTTAAATATTCATAATAGTGAGAAACAGTAAGGAGAGGATGCTACAGTACACACTGGGAGGAAAAACCAGTCCTAAAAGCCTTCACCGTCACATTTGCTGTTTTTTAAAGCTACATCTTTGGCTTTGTATTTTTGCCTGTTTCTCTGCAAGCTGTCTAAAAACAACTTGCATGTGTCACTTAAATTTGGTGGACAGTTAGTTCATGGAGTAAGTGACACGTTTTCTGTACAGTACGTAAAGTAGTGTTTTAAAGATTCCTAAACGTTGCAATATAGGATGCTTACTTACTTTGTGTATTTTTCTATGACAACATGTAGGAGAATTGCAGCCTTAGTACGAGAACATACACCGAGTGCGTCCTAATTTTTATTTCAGTCACTGTGGCTGTACTGAAAATACCCTGACCACTCTGCTAAGTTCTCAGATCTCTTTAAAGCCAATTCGATTTCCATTTGACAGCACTGTCTAGCCTTTTCTGAGCTGTGTGCTGCTGAGCATCTTTCTGTAGAATGCATCTAGCCTAATCGCTATAGTAGCCAGGAAGTCTTCAGTGAGATGCACAGGGGCTAAATCACTCAGAGACAAATGGAATTCCCATTATCCTCTTCCAGCCCAGCGCATCCTGGTCCACTTTCTCTGCTGAGCTCCTCAGACAATCGTTTAAAGTCACTGATGATGGTTGCTTGTTGCTGAGTAACATGGCGAAGGTTTAGAGGTTAACGGATGTGAGTGGTTGTGTGACGTCATACAGCAGATTTGAGAGTTTGTCAGAAGGATGCATGGCTTTCATGCGTCTGCTCAGAGAGGGAGGCCATTTCAGCATAAAAACCTCTGCTCTGATTTCTCAAGTGTGTTTCCACACATCCCCTCTGAGTGGGTGTGAGCTCCATCGGCCTTTGCAGTGCAGCCTGCAGCACAGAACAGCTGTGTCAGGGCGGGTCCTGGGAACCGGGCCCTCGACTGAGCAGAGCTCTCACAGTATTGGTCTCATTAGGAACACCACTTATCCACATAGTCCTTCAGCAGCCTCAGTACACAGCAGGAAGACAGAGGAGACAGGAACACGGGCTGTTTCATCTCCACATCTACTGCAGCTCTCAGGAATCGTTAGCAATTTGAAATCTGAGACTCACACCTACCCTGAGTTAAAAGCAGCTTCAAGATCTGTTCATTCGGGAACTCATCACATTTATTTTATTTATGTTCCTTTGCATTATTTTCTTTGCCTCTGCTAATTTAGTGCTCTTCTCGTCTCCTTTCCTTCATTCTGTTGGTGCATGTTCAGCTCTTTGTTTTAATATTTTATCACCATGCAAAGCACTTTGAAATGCGTTCATATGAGGTGGTGCTGCACATGTCAACTTGAACTACAAAGGCTGCAGGAAAAAAAGAAAAATATCCAGATAAAAAGGCAAAAAATAAAGATGATAAATGTATGGCCAGCAGAGTACGATGGATCCATTTCTGTCACTCTTTTTCTTGTGGAAAATAGTGATGTCAGTGGGTGGGGCCGTCCTGAAGGAGCAGTAAAGAATCCCCGACCCCTGCCTCTACAAAGTGTGAAACTGTTTCACTGTGGTGTTCAGCCACACCGATAGTAACTGAGGTTTTGAGATGTCAGCATCTGCAAAAGTTCCTATTCTTGTTTCTTTAGATTGTCAGTGAAGTGGACACCACAAATAAAATTCCTTTAACCCTCCTTGGATTCAGGTGTCATGGCAGACCTCTTTGTTTGCTTCCTTAAAACTTCACCAAGTGAAACCAGACTTATCTGCATGCCTAGAAACTACTAGGAGTAAATTAGAAAGAAAATATCTTTTTCTTGTTGGTCTTTTGCTCTTTTTATAAACTGTACACTCTGTCTAACTAGTGTGGGCCAAATCGTATGGGTGTGCGCCTGAATCATTAAGTCTCCCCACACTCCAGTTTCATGAGTCCATCAGGCAGTGTCCGCCCATTAACACACAACAAGGACCATTGTCACATAGACACAGAAAGAGAGAAAGCAAGTGAAAGAGGGACCTTCTCACTGGGGTGTTGTGCTCTTGCATGCCTGACATACCAACAAGCAGCAGTGTAGGCTGGCTGCCTGGCCGTTATTATGCAACAGCCAGATGTTTGTGGGAGAGAGTCAAAGTTAAGGAGCACAGAGTTCATTCTCTAGGGACCTGCAGTGAGGGACTGTGGGATAGGTGGAGGCTTAGCTGATCGAGGCCAGCGTCAGGGTGGTGCTCCCCCCAGAGACAAACTATGACTAATATGCAGCCCTCCTCACTCTTCCATTAGGTCCCCACCCTTGCGTTTGTGAGGCTCTGGCACTTTTCCATAGACAGTTTGCAGCAAAGATGTGAATTACAAAGCACTGACAAAACCATCACGGTGATGTCATGACTGGATAGACCACACAGCCGTCTTATAGCTGACCCCTTTCAACAGCAAGAACAATGTCTAAATCTTTGTAGATGTAATGTGGGGATTTTTTTTTTTAAATCTTCTGAACATTCAGCTTTGGCTTTAAATCTCCCTTTATGAGTTTTTAAAAGATAAGGCCGGTCAAGTCAAGAATCTTTATTGTCATTATGCATAGCACAATGAAATTTGTGATCTTCTACAGTAACAGTGTTTCCAACACTCCCCATACAGAGACTAAAACCAACGATAATTTGCCTCTACTCATTGTTAATGTCTGTCAGTCCTGGGTCCGTGTGTGCCATAGACCTCTGCTGTTGTTCAAAAACGTCTAAAAGCACATCAGGGAAACACAACGCTGCACTGGGTGACACGCTTCTTCATTATAAAAAGCAAAACCTGAATATTTGCTGAGAATATACAGAGATCTCATGCATGGGCCAGTGACTCTTGCTTACTTCAGATGCTGGGAAGAGTTATAGCTGTTTGGAGCCTATGGGTTGTTTTAGTCTCTGTATGGGAAGTGTGAAAAATACTGACCAACCATTTCCTGTACAAGTCAAGACTCCACATATTATCATGGCTGCACTGTTGTAAACCTCAGCCTGATTTTCTCCCTTTAATAGTTTTCAGACTTAAATAGAATTTGACTTGTGCTTGGCTGCTGGTTTACAGCAGGAGGATTTGTCTGACTGAGGAGGTGAACTGCACTGAGCTGCAGCGACTCACCTGATCGAGCAGGCTGCTTGGCGACCGGCAGTGACATCTCAGTCAGCGGCAGGATGTAGACGTCAGGGCTGCCCTGGGAGGCCGGCGAGGCCAAGGTGGACATGTCTGCATGGTACTCCTCCCCGTCCACATTTTTGAATTCCTGGCAAACACAGGCCCATATACACAGAGGTTAAAGGTCATGCAAAAGAACAGGTCGCTAATTGGGAAAGTAGCTTCTCTACCTGTAAGGTCAAAAATGTAAATGATATGAAGATGCAGATGTGAAAACAAACCTGACGAGTACGCTGTAGTCATATGATGAGTGCACACTTCCTCTATATGTACTATGTAATATTTGGCCATATACATGTATGTAGATGAAGAACAGACAGAAAATGTAAACTTGATGATATTTTGGCCAGATCACTGAAACCAAGCTGAGATAATCTGAAGCAAGATGTCTCGGCCCGGCTGTTTGTGAGACCGTTGGAGCGTCCTGCTGTAAACACAGCCGGGCCGGTTTACCCAGAGATTATTTGCACTAAGATTACATGAATATTAATCCTCTACTTTACAATTAAGCCTGATGAGTTTAGGGCTGAGATGCTTTCTGGAAACACACCGAGCACAGACAGGACTCAGATTTAGTCATGTTTTCTTATTTTTCATATCAGAATTGACCACGTTAATCATCACGCAATAACGAGGAAAGCAGACAGGACTGCACTTCGGTAAAATGCCATATGATGCAGCTGTCAGCCTTGGAGGCCCCAGAGGGCTCCAGGCAGCGCAGGGATCAATACGTCTTCACAACTCTGAGTGGATAACAAAGACTTTGATTAATTTTGTTGCATGTTTTCTAAAACAAACAAACAAATCAATGGCACGCCTTCTGGCTCTTGAA
>NW_018127947.1:1700074-1789701 GCF_001952655.1 Monopterus albus | reverse complement strand
TTTACGATTGGTGTGTTTCCCAAAGCCCCGGGTTGGATGAGCAGCGAGGAGCCTCTGAAAGATCCATCCTGTTTGACCGAACGTAGTGACACATCACAGGATAAGAGGATGAGGAGGGGAGGGACTTGGCTGCATCCACAGACCGGATGTCAGAATAAAAGTCTCTTAGTTGGGAGCTGGAGAGCAGCGGGGTTGCCATGCTGGAAAAATGTGACCTTGTATGCCTGTGCGACATACACACACACATAAACACCTCCATCTCTCACTTCGTTCTGTCCCTCGGGAACACACACGCACACTGCACGCCCTCCCTCAGCCTCACATGCACATCTTCACATGGCCTTGTGCACCCTCCCATTAAACATGTGGTTTCACTCTCCACATCAACACACACACATACACACCAGCATTTACCAAACAGCAAAACTGACTCTTGGATCTTTCCACACATCCTCCATTAAAATGTATCAAAAGCAGGTGGGAAACAACATTTGTGAGCCAACAAACTTTCTTACAACGTGAGGTGACGTCTTTAAAAAAAAGTCCAAACTTCAACGATTATATAATGCTGCAAAGGCAGCAAAGAAAAGTAGCAAATCATCAGATATAAGAAGCTAAAGTCACAGAATTGTATCATTTTTGCTTGAAAACGTTTTCAGGTGATCCACTAATCACTGATTGCTAAATCAATCGTTTATTTAATGTTTTCATGGTGTTAAAATATCCATAACAGGGAAAAAACTAACCAAACATAGGTTTACAGTATAATGTGCTTTTCAGAATATGACTTAAGTTGTGGCAGAAAACAGTTACAAATCCTGTGGTTTGCAAGGTGCCAATTAATTTTCCTAAAATGTTTAAAGATCATCATTTGCTTTTTCCTTTAAATCCCCCTTTTTATCCTAAAACCAAAACCACTGATTATGTCCCTGCTGGTAAACTTACCTCTCCTCAGAGTCCACAGGTGAAGACATGTCAGATCTCTTTCTGGCTTCCTCACACACACACACACACACACACACACACACTGCCCCCCAGGACTCCCAGTGGTGTGAGGGGTGCAGGAGGTTGGTGGTACCAGGAGGAGCACAGACAGAAAAAGCCATCAACATTCTGCAGAGAGAGTCCCATTGTTGAGTCCAGAGAGGAGGAAGAGGCTTTGTAGCTGACCACTTAATGTCCATGGGACTGCTGGGGATGGAGGGATGGAGGGAGAGACAACGAATAAGGGGGGAGAGAGAGGAAGGAGGAGGAGCACCATGTCCCAGTTCACAGGCGAGAACGAACCTGTGGTCATCTCATGAGGGAGAGCAGAGAAACTGAGCCTCCACAAAAATGTAAGAGAGAAAAATACAAGTGGGAGGAGGAGGGTTGGGGGGTTTCACATACTATACTTGTGACATCACTCACTCTCTTCCTCTCTCTTTCTCTCTCTCTCAGAAGCCATCTGCAAGGCAACGTTGCGCCTCACTGGTCCAGGGACACACCTACGCCCTGACACGGCACCGTTCAGGACCATCCACGCCTGACCTCTGACCCCGACCTCCTGCTTCACCCAGGTCTTCCACGTTAACCTTTAGTCCAACCTCCACCATTTTTATCCCAGTTGCATACAACTTTGTAGTTAAGCTGTATATTCATTAGGCAACAGAACCTCCTAATGTTTATAGCTTAAACGTTTCCTAATGAAATTAAAGGAGAATGTGCATAAAACAAGTGACAGACACTTTTCACAAATGTTGCTTTGGGCCTCAGTCTCCATTTGTATTAGTGATCAAGGGTTTGAATAACCTCATTTAAGTCTACTGTTCTTACAAATTAAAAGAAATTTAAGACACTAAATCACATTTAGAGCGTCTATTGATTATGGCGAGATTTTTTTGCCATCTAATAAAACTAACATGTAGCAAATTCTGCTCCCCCACTGTGGCTCAAGGTTTGGAGTTTCTAATGAAATGTACAAGTTAGATTTCTTGGCAGTTTCATTCCATGTTGAATGTAAAGCTACAGCCAGGCCCTTTAATTTAGCCGAGTTCAAAGCCTGGAACGGGGGCACGGGCTCGCCTGGCTTTGTGCTGTTACCAGACATGAAAAGCCTACTACTGCGGCATCTCCAGTGTAAACCCCAACATCGAGTCCAAACCCCAGAGTGCCCCCCCGACCCAGAGGAAGCTCCTCATCTTTCCTTTGTTTGTGAAACACAGAGGACTTTTCTCTCTGGTCTCCTCTTGAAGTTTTCCCCCCTCTGAAATTCCCTCTTCCTGCTCTGGGAGAGGCTGTGTCTAATTCTAGATGGGGCCCCGAGGCCGGATGCACTGTGGGCTCATGGGTATGCCCTTCCTCACGCCCTCGCGCCCTCTCTCTTCCTCCTCCTCCCACTCCAGCCCCTTACTCAGACACACCCTGACAGGTCCGAGCTGGGTGGTCCAACCCACACACCAGGCACAGCATACAGTATGCGATCGATAGAGGGCTGCTCCCTGCAGACACCCCGACACACTAAACACATACAGCCTCAAGAGAAAACAGGATGTTATGCAACATGGCTATAGACGCTTGTGATCACTGACTTGAATTATGTTAATTACTTACATACTTCTGACAAATGAATACACTGAAAAAGTTCTTGATTCATTTTCTCGTGACTACTACCAGCAGTTTCAGTGCCAGATGAGGGTACTGTTATTTGGCTATTTGATGTGTTTTTAGTGCCTGGACGTTTTGACCTCTGGAGGTGCTTGATGAGAGGGTCAGTAGTGGAAAGTAACCAAGTACATTTGCTCAAGTACTGAAGTACAGTCTTGAGGTTTGTTAACTTTACCTAAGTATTTTCATTTTATGCTATTTCATACTTCATCTTCACTACATTTTAGATGCAAATATTGTACTTTTTACTCCACTACTTTTATAACTTTAGTTACTAGTTACTTTTCAGAAGCAGACTAATGCAAAAATCACAATATAATCATAAGACTTTATTGATCTTTGGTGGAAGAGTCAAACGATTCTCAACAGTACTTCAAATTATAAAATTGATCAGCTCCCCCTTTAGCAGCTGCAGCATTAAATGTGATGGACACAAAAGAACACCAGTAATTATAATCCAAAGATATATGTAACTGGTAAATGTGACTGTCTGCATACTGAGTACTTTTACTTTTAGTACTTTAAGTATGTTTTGCTGCTAATACTTTTGTACTTTTACTTAAGTAACATTTTCATTGCAAGACTTTTACTTGTAACTTGTAAGTATTTTTACACCGTGGTACTGCTACTTTTACTTTAGTAAAGGATCTAAGTACTTCTACTAACATGCGTGCAAGAACAAATGCATGCAGTAGCACTTGGTTCATTCAATGCGCACGCACACACACACACACACACACACACACACTTTTTCTTCCTTGTTCTGTCATATTTTCTCTGCCGCCATGACCTATTTCAGCATCAGCCTGGAGACACAGGTCCAGTCCAACTACACAAGCCAGCCCTGAAAAGCTGCAGGCCTCCCGCCGCTGCAGAAACACAGCATCTCCCACTTTGTCTGTGGTTCTGTTTACTTCCTATCAACATAAGTGTAAATGGACGCAGCTCACGTACTGGATATAGTGGGAGTATAATAAGAGGCTGTGAGAAATGTTCTGTGTTCAGGCCATTTACAGCAATGCTTATGGGCAAAGGCCGTCGCAATGCACATCTCTATGCAAGACTTCATAAAAACTACATATGATTTAATGAGTGTGTGTGCGTGTGTGTGAGTGAGAGAGTTCACTTTGTTGTCATGCCTCATTTTTCCATGTTTAACGTGGAGGTCGAGGAGAAACAATGCCCTCCAGCTCAGTGCAGAGGAGAAGCTCACCTTGAAGCCAATCTTGCCCTTCTTGCAGCAGAGGCAGGCCAGCATGAGGAAGACAAAGGTGAAGAGGCCCGAGAAGGAGATGGCCACTACAGCCAGGGATGATGACCAGGATAGCTCAGTCAGCGCAGTGCCATCTGCAGGACACAGAGAGCATTACCGTGTAAGCTGTGGGGTATAAGACTTGTTTGTATGAACTACATTCATGGGACCACATGCATAAACATAGAATATAAGAGAGCAGATTAGATGACAATAACCAAATGAGAATGTAATGACATTAGCACATTACATAAGTAGGTTTTTCTCATTGCATTACATCTAATGTAATATACAGTAGCTCATGAGCTGATTGTTTTCTCAGGAGATCCACAGCAATATTCCCACTCAGATATATTCATGTGTGATTTATAGCTTGGCATCATGTTTTTGCTCAAAATGAAATGCTCTGAAACATTACGGCGCTGCTGGATTCATGCAGTCGCCAGTGAACCACATTACATTTCTGCACAGTCAAGCAGGGTAAAAATGCTCAAGTTGATTTATAGCCTTCACCTGGCAGAGAGACACCAAAGACAGATCTTTTGCACTAATTGTTTTTTTAATTAACTTCATATACTGTAGAACAACGCAATGAAGAGGATTTGCAAAGAAATCACACAATCTAAATGAATTTAAACCAAATAAAAGAGATATTTTTACACAGTGAGGGTTTAGGGAAGCAGAGGATTTTAAATATTTATTTATGTTTATTTGTATTTATTGCAGTGACTCAAACACACTCGCTGCACCAGCCTCTGCTTGATGTGATAACGATTTATTCAGATATGCAAAGACTTGCATGCAGTGACTGTACAATACTGACAATTCTCATATGCATAACTGAGGCTAAAGGTTTGTCAGCACTGTTTATTTCACATCCACCGTGAATCAGACAGTGTCACATTTATTAAAGGCATTATGGTGGACTTTCCCACGATGGTTTTTAAACCATATTTAGTGCTATTTTATGACCATGGGGAGCATTTGTTGTGTTAACTTATTCACACGGATATTCTTCTGTTTTCCTTTTTCCCCATTACTCAGATTTGGTTATTTTTAAAGTTCATTTGCAGACACTAAATGATCTTCTGGACAAATACACACCAGTGAATTCAAGAGACAGCAAAGAGGGTGACATTCAGCTAAAATCATCAGCTGAAGCCAAGCTGTGGTCCCCATCAGCAGTTACTGCTTTTCAGTCAAACATCTCTGGTGAGGACTGAAGGCTGGATAATAAAACAGACACCCTGGTGCTACATGGGCCGAGGGAGATGATAAACACCTCCCACATGTTTCACTACACAACAAGACATGATGATTTATTTAAAAGTGAGATGCAGTTATAATAACGATACATTATTAATGCAGTTTATTTACACACTTTTGTTCTGCCTTATTTTTCTTCAGACTTCTGCCCCTCTGTGTCAGCGAAGCCCATTTTCAGCCTCTGATGGTCTGAATGAGCCCCACTGTGCCGCCCGCATGCTGTCCGGGCCTCCAAATAATATCGTGTTCCCAATTTTGAGCAGCGGATGATTTATTTTTCTCATTCAGCGATGGCTTCTGAAATGCAGCGGTCACCATGGAAACAGATTGGACGCACAGTCACATGGGATCGTCTTCAGCTGTAAATCTTTCGCACAGACTCATGCCAACAACAGTGTGCCACCCAGTTCTACACACACACACACACACACACACGCACATAGCGGAGCAGAGAGTCAGTTGTGCTGCCAGTTTGTGCTGATCCCCTGAAAGCTGGTGCAACTGGCTCTCGGCGAGTATCAGGCTCTTAGTATAATTGGACAGAGAGTGTAGACTGTTGTTAAGGAGGCCATCTGGCAGGATGGAGGACCAGAAGAGAATATTTTAAAAACATGCAAATTTAACAGTTAAATGCAGAATTAGCCGGCTCAGAGGACCACAGATCACTGATCTGAATTTTATTACTCAGATGGGCCAAATAAACCCATTGGTCCAGTAACAGTGTCCATAAAAAGTGCAATATGATGGCAGAGCCGCAGTGAGAGGCGGAGAAAGCCAGCTCGTTAAATCAGTCAATAACCATTTATTACTTTGAAACACTGTACAAGAAGATTCTGATTTAATTACTCTTTTTTTGTCAGGGGGCTAATTACAGAGAATAGAAACATACTCTGGCTCTGTTGTGGTTTATTTAAAGCTCCCTTGCTGACAATTCCCATCTCTCCCAGCAGCACAAGTGGGAGACTGTGACTGGGGGTGGAGCATGGGGAACAGATCGTTTAAGCCCAGCTAATACCACATGTACATTATTACTGGTGTTAATATACACAGCTGAAAACCAGATTCTATGGTGACCACACCCCTAATCAACAATCAACAGCACATCAGGAACAGCCAGCGTAACGAGTCGGAGGACACGCCGACTGCTTTAAGCGGGGCACTGTCATTCTATTCAAACAGTTAAAATCCACAAACCCCCCCATTCCCCCTCATTACTCCAGGTGTGCCGAAACAGGCCACTGAGAAGAAAGTGATTGTAGGAAGAGGGGAGAAATGTGGAGAAGAAAGAAAGAACTTGTATCTAATCTTATGCCTGAGCTCTTCCCTGTGGAGCACCCAGAGCAATGGTGTAAAACAAAAGCTTAGTTCAGCAGTTAGTAAGCTGCTGGCGAGTGGAGGGGAGAAGAGGAGGAGAGGGAAAGATCAGTGAAATGTACTGGTGCTATCCTGTGATGCTGCTGTGCAGATCCTTGCCCGCCACAACATTAACACTACAGCACAACTTGTTTGCAACTAGCTGACTCGACACAAAAATACCTTGTTCCCAAACAGTGTAAACACAATGACACTGACTGTTAATCTTAGTGATTTAAAGAGAATTCTTCTCAGTAATGAGCCAAGTTCCAAAGAGACAAATGTCTCCTGGTAAAGGCTGTTTAGTTCACAGCTGCATTTTCTCTCCTTTTACTACTTGATTTGATTTGATTTGATTTATTTATTCTTTCAAACATGTAACAACAGTCAGTATGTAATCACACATAATTCCAGACATGTCCACAAAAATATTTTCAATTTACTTATACCTAGTACATGCTTGAACGGAGTAGGAAGAAGTTAGACTTATCTAGTCCTACCCCCTAACATCATCTTATCATCATTGGTTTGCAAGCAGTATTACTACATGAATACATATTCACTTGATGCTAGCAGTGTGAGGACTGTACAGCTCTCAGCTACTGAGAGGCGGTAGCCATTTTTAGCCTCCCGAGGCAGAGAACTGAAGCACATCCTGATGACTAAATGATGAAAAGGGAGTGAGCGTGAGGACATGAGAGGAGAGAAGAGAGGATCTCAGAAAGAAGAAGTGGCTGAGGAGCTGTGTACTCTGCAGCCTGAGCCCCAGGAGGAGCCCCAGCTGAAGAGCAGCAGTTCCAGGTCTGCCTGGGACCAGAAGGAGCCAGAGTGATAGACTCCATCTTTTCTTACCTCACATGTGGGTTCTGCCTGTATGGATATAGATCTGGCTGGAATATCACTCAGAATATTTTTGCAGCTTGATGAGCTATCTGTGAACAGTGACTGCAGCTTCATCCTGGTTTTCACATTTTGATACTGACACACCGTCAGAGCCTCTGAGCTCTCTGCTGTCAGATACTAATCGCTCTGCAAGTTGACTTTAGCGTTAGTGACGGCATCTGGATTCATGTGGAGGCTTCAACAGTCTGACATTTTGGCAAATACGCTTCATCGTGTTCTTGCATTCTTAGATGAGAAGTTTGATACTGTACGAAGGTCACATCTAAGCTGAAGATGAAGGTATGAGGTTACTGTGCCCAGCCCAGAAGTCGTTCCACACATGCAGTACCACCCTGTAAAATATAGACAGAGCCAGACTGTTTCCCACAGCTTCTAGTTTTTTTGCTAAGCTAAGCTAATTGTCTTCTGGTTCTACTTTCATATTTAGTATACAGACATTAGGGTGGTATGAATCTTCTCATCCAATTCTCAACAACAAAGCCAAAAAGCATCTTTCAAAAAAGCCGAACCAAGAGAGGCCACTGCGATGTGCTAGGAGCCTTCATGACTTTGGACCTGATCGAAAGTCTTGCAGAAACCCACCCCCCTTTCTGAATAAAAAAAGAGAGACCTGACCCAGGAACGGTAATAACCAGCCTGAAACTGGTCAAACTGGTCGTGGACCCACAAAGACCCAGACACAGAGAGAGCACCAGCAGTGGCAGCAAGATGCTCCACCCATTAATGAGCAGTGGCAGTTTAAACGGTTAGAAATACATATCCTGAGTCCACACACCCTGCGTCCACCTAGGTCCACTCAGGTAACACACAGACACAGTAGTGGAATTGCTTGCTAGTGGAAATGCTAGCACAACCAGTTCTATCACTGACAGGCTGAAAGTCTACATTTTCTTTCCTATATGGCAAAGCAAACAACTACACGGTGTGGAGTTGGCTCCAGTGGTACGGTACTGGCATGAGTCACTGTACTGGTGTAAGTGGACCTGTCAGACAGACTGAAGTGTGGCTGGCATATTAGATGTTTAGATCATACCTGAGAGACAGAGAAGAGTCTGTGACATCACCTGCAGCTGCTACTGTATGTGCACAAAACTGCTGCTCTACCAACAGATGTTTCCTGCTGTGCTGGCTTGTGTTACTGCTTCACAGTGAGTCAGTCCAGACCTCATGCAGCCATCGGCAATCAGTGTGTCACGACCTGTCAACCTGCTCCATTCAGGTAAGCTGATGAGCTATAAGACAGCGAGTGATGCCCAGTTTTATGCAGCAGCTGGGGCCTTGAACGGCTACACTTCCCTGTCGAGTAGAGCCCAGGCCAGGAGAGTTAGAGCGCCGCCCTGCTGTCTGCCACTCATGTCCAGTTAAGGGACTCAGTAGTGTATTTAGGGCACTGCTGCCACCCTTCACCCATCGTCAGCCCTGGTTACTGTCCTTGTTACAGCTACATGATGTAAGAGTCAGGGGAGGGAAAGTGAAAAACCTGGAGAGCTGGAAACCTGCCAGCAGACACTTTACACAGTGATCCCAATTAAGGCTGAAAGAAGCAAAGAGACAAAAGGTCAGAAGAGATTCTTTTCAGACGAAGTCCGTTTTGACATCTATCTGAATATCCCCGGGCCTCCTGACTACCCTGCTTCATACCAGTCAAATTTACTAAAAGATGAACTATCTGATAACTGCGTGGTCATAAAAACTTGAACAGATCCTGACGGACCAGACAGAACTTTCCCCAACATTTAATTTAAAGTCTAAGCTTTGTATGTCAGATGCAGATGTGTCTTACAGGAGCTTGTAAAGGTCAGCAGCCAGCACACACAACTGAGCACACTCTCTGTTACATCATATGTAACTGTAAATACACTGTTTTATATTCCCGCTGACAAAAAACAAGGGTTTCCTGAAAATGTATTCACTAATATCACAGACTTTATGCACTCAGAGCATTTTGCTGGAAACATTAACATTTTGAAATTGGAATTGCAAATCTTTAAGAATCATGCAAAATCCCTGTGAAATATGCCTGTGATTATTGCCAAATGTATTCACTGTACAGGATCTGATCTCTGTGGCACATCAGGGCCAGAAGGACTGGTTTCAGCTTTGAAGGCTGTCAGGTGTGTCAACTACCAGGTGACTGCAACACCCTGGCCTTGGAGAACTGCCGACGGACAACAAAATACCAGCCTGACTACAGGGAGGTTTTACAGCATGACGCTTGTGCATTCAAACGTGTCTTGTTTTTCCACTGTCACAACTACAGCAGTTCGGAATGACGCTACCTTTCTATACTGTTGGCCACGATTAAAACCCTAAAACTTTTAATCTGTAACACAATGGCTATAAAAGAAAATGGACAAAATCTAAACAAGTCTGACATCATCTCACATTTTACAGGTTATTTATGCATTTACACTGAGCCAGCACTGAGCTGCCACTGGTATTTTTAATGACATTTATGCATAAAATCTTACACAACCTAATGAAAATATGTATCCATATGAATAGATGCATATTTTGATTATTTCTAAATAATCTCTAAAATAACAATTGGAAAAAAATGTAATCCTCAGTTTCATCTTCACCACCTCCTACTGTAAATCAGTGTGTAGTGCACGAGTGTGTCTGTGCACCGAACCCGTGACAGAGACGAAGCTTCTTCGCTCACAGCCAACAGTGTCAAAATGCTGGTGCTGGTAAAATAAACCACTGCTCCGCCTGCGTCCTCTGCTGACACCACACTTGTGTCAGGCCCTGAGAGATGGCGACCGGAACACAACACGAAGACTCATCAGTTAGGTAGAAAGATCACAGAGCAGAAGTAGAGTGGTGACAGGAGGAAAGCAGATGGGTGGAGGGAGAGTTAGAGATGGTTAAACAGGCCCATATGGGCCAAACACATGTGAACTGCATGAAGCTGATGGTCATGAACAATCTGTGTTAGGGGCCTAAGACAAAACCAGTC
Organism: Monopterus albus; assembly: GCF_001952655.1. Lineage (NCBI taxonomy): Eukaryota > Metazoa > Chordata > Actinopteri > Synbranchiformes > Synbranchidae > Monopterus > Monopterus albus. Next base: position 1,779,319 of record NW_018127947.1, on the reverse strand, counting down.
TGCCATATATCTGCTGGTGTACACAGGACGAGTCGGCGAGTCTTCATGCAGAGAGAGAACCCAAAAGACCCAGAGTCTAAACAAACAACAACAACAACAACTGTGATGCCGGTTTGGTTAGTCACCACCTATCTGAATGTAAATACAGCCAAATGTTAAAGAACAGCTGCCGAGGCTCAAGACTCAAGTACAGGCTGCAACAAAACAGGAAATAAAAATAAAAAAAATCAGCTGGTTTCCATGGCGACTGCATCCCTCAAATCCCCTCCAGACTCATTCAAATGCCCTCCTAATGCTCACAGATGCTAACCTGCCCCTGTCACCACAAAGGAAACTGACCTCCTACTCATTTGCCTAAATAAAGTCACTGCTCTTGCGTTTTATCACAACACAACAGAGCAAAACAACAGGACTTTGATTAAAACAAAACTGTGAGGGAAATGGTTTTGTAAAGCTAAAGGCGACACAAGCACTGTGCATAATACTCCTGTGGCCAAACGTCGTCACATCACAGCTGAATATTTTAAGCACTGGAGCTTGTTGGGGAAACAAACCCAGCTATTTAAAACACAGACTTTATTACTTCATACACCTGATTAACTGCACCAGGTCACTAACTTAGTGCTGGAGAGCATAGAGCCTGCTCAGTGTGAAGCACAGCAGGAGTTTTGGTTTTTAATATTTGTTCATACAGGAAAAAACTGTTGAGGTTATTGTCGAGGGCGACCTTTTCCCCACTGGCAATGACCTCAACAGAACAGCATTTCTAGCTCGTTCCTAAGCAGAAAACACTCTCTTGCTCCTACTGCACCATCGGTTTCCACCTGTACTGTGCTGTGAAATTCTGGAAAACAAGGAATCATCACTGACGAGTTAGATTCAGTAGATAAGCCAGTAATCCATCCGACCATCAGCTCCACCAGCCTGAGGATTGTCGGGACTGATCACAGTTGACATCTTAAAAATTTTATTTACTTCTGAAATGCATCAAACCACAAAAGCAATTCAGACTCCTGGATGACACAAAAAGGAAAGGGAGCATCAATTATTCATATTGCTCATTAACAAGTAAAAGTATGAAATGATACATCTCCTTTTAATTTCAAACATGCCAGTGTGAATAATTCATTTTATTTACAATCAGCAGCCAGTTAGGATGGATGGTCGTATTCGCTGCTTTGCTGATGCCACAACTCAATGCTACCGCGACTTCGCCCTGAGAACTTAGAGTTCTATAGCAGTTTTTTTCTGGAAGGCCTCAAGGGTTTCTATTTATCATTAAATGGACCTATTTTATATGACCTACAGCAAAAAGGAAACACCACCAGAGTAGTCGGAATGTGGCATTTGTGCCTTTATGCTTCTAAAAACAACATATTTTACACTGCTTCTGTGCCAGATAGTGTGAAATGTCATAACACTGGTCACATGACCCCAGAGTCACTTCTTCTCTGTGTTCTCATTTAAAAACATCACAACTTTCTGTACTGATGTTCCTCTTCCTGCAGCGTTTCACTGTCTCTTAATCTGCTGCTGTCGGTGACGGAGGTCCCCCAATGGAGCCACAGAACATCGGACTAGCGCTGCTTGGACCCATTGCATAAAGGATGTGGAGGATTAGTGATCCTTATGACATGGGAGTCGGCGCTATCTTGCTTCCATTCAAGCAGGCTGCCCACCTACTTTAGCCAAATAACTCAAGAGGCTGTAATTCTGAGCTGCTAATGACGAAACACATGCCCCTAGAGCAGCCACATTATCTCGAACAGTTCTCCGGGTCACCCTCATAGGCACCTTGGCTGTCAGGAGTGTTTAGTTCAGTGTGTATGTCCACGGACCTGTTGTGTACCTGATCTTTCCTGTCCTGCTTCCCCAGAGCTATGCTGGAGTATACTGAGTGTGGCCTCAGCCGTCTGCTCTCACTTCCCTACCCAGAAACACCTCAGGCTGATGGGATCTCAGGTAGGGTATCCAGAGGTGCGGCACAAATACAGATATTTGAAGTACTACTTGAGTATTTCCAGCTTTCCTTCCCCCTTTTACCTTCCCTTCTTTCTTTCCTTCCTTCCTTCCTCCTCTCCTTGCTTCATTTCTTTCCATCTTCTCCAATTATCTTTTCTTCTATTCATCTTTCTTCCTCTGTCTTGTAATCCTTTTCCTTATGATTTACCCTGCTTCCTTCCTTCTTTTCTTCCTTCATCCTTTCCTAAGAGCATTTCTAAAAGACGTGGGAAGGTACAGCCCATCTGGAATCAGCATCCCGTTGAAATTTACACTCACTCATCACCGGTGGCATTCAGCTAAAAGTCTGTGTCCACATAGTGTGTGTGACCTGTTAAAGGTCACGGCACAGAAATCCAGTGGTGCCGCTACATCCCTCCCACTGACCTCCTGTCACAACACACATGAATGTCACTCCTTTGTTCACCTTCATCTTTGCTGTTCTTTCTCTCCAACTTAGTACAACAACACTGCCCCCGGGGAGTTCACGCTCCTGCACTGGAAACAACTGAAGCTTGGTGCACTTGCTCTGCGTCAGGGACAAGCAGCAGCCATGTTGTTCTCTATGGGTTTACTACAACCCACTGTGATGTTCAAGTAAACAAAGCTGTGCTGTTGAGGGGAGATTATGTGGCTACTGTATATCTGCTGTCAGGACTTGAATGTGAACATAAATATTAATATGATTAAAATAGTTAAGAATGTATCTGACGCATTTACCAACTCCTGAGACACTCTCACTTCAAGTCCATCATTACTCCTTGATTCAGATTTAATCTGGAGCTTCCTGTCTCTTGACTCTCGGTAACTACTCTAAATGTTTCAGAGCTCATTGTAAATAGCTGCAGACGTGCTAAAAAGCAACATGCTGTGCAGAGTATGAATATCAATTTAAAAATCTCATCAGGTTTCTAAACACGGAGGCAAAGATTCCTATCAAGTCGTAATTGTAGTATTAGAATATTTCCAGTTCATAATAAAGTCACATTAAAGATATTATGAATGGAATGTAGTGCTTCTGTGACTTTCACAAATACAGTCTCAGTGTTAACTTACACTTTCTTTGCCATTTTACATCACACTAAACACTGTATTCTCCAGTGTGGGTGCAACCAGATGCACACTTTGATTCCTTTAGATCTTGAAATAAATTGAACAGCTTCAATGAATAGAGTATTTACAAGATGTTAACTTGAGAATATTATTCAGAGTGATACATTCACATCAAGTCCTTGCAGCTCACGTGTAGCCGAGCTTCACCGTGACCAGTGAAACAAAACAAGCCTTTGTGTATGTGCACACAGGTGCTGTTAAAGTGAAGAGACACGTCTGACAAATTGTGCAGGGGTACAGAGGAAAGTCACAAAGATGCAGGAACACTGCACGGTTCACCTGAGTGAGAGAAGGAGAACAGAGCAGGAGAACATCCTGCTGTGTGAGGCTCTTATCTGGATGAATCATCGCAGTCAGTCAGAGTCAGTGGAGCGGAGAAAATACAAACCATCACACATCACAGGCTGTGGAACATGGTTGCAGTTGTGCTCATTTGTTCCTCCTCTCCTCCTTCTATGTCCTTAATCTCTGACTTCCTGCTCTCTCCTCACTCTGCTCCCCACAGAGGTTTCTTCCACTTCTCAAACACAGCACCCCATTTGCTTTTTCAGCACTCACTCACTCTTTTGCTTTATTTGCTTCTCTCTGTCTTTCTGTCTGTGTGGATGGATCCTAAGAGGCCACTGCAGCAGGATGAATCTCTTCCTCCTGCCCTCCGTCCCCTCCGGCATGACATGCACAGGCTCAGATGTGACATCCCATCCCAAATGCCATGTAGGACTGTTACATAATACACGCAGAGCACTGAGGTAACACACACACACCGCTTAAAAAACTGGATAAATAAAATTCATTGAAATATTTGGGTAAAACAAATATCTTAAAAATACCATCTGCAGCGCAACAAGCTGTTATTTAGCAGTTTAGTTTTTCTTTTTTTTTGACTCCAGCACATTAGCAGCTTTGTGTTTTCATTTTCCTCCTTTGTTTTTACTACAAAAGACCCTCGTTTACTGTGAGGAGTGTATTTTTGTACCAGAAAACGGATACGCTGAATTAAACACGATGCCAACGAGTCCTAAATGTAGGTCATATTGAAGTGATAACAGAAACATTGTTGGTTAATACAGCAACATAAATAAGAATCTAAGACAGCTGGTCTCCAACTGAAGTATGCTAATGAGGCAGTGAGCAGCTACTGAGCATCATGGCATGTGGGTTTCAGTAGGTTGTATTTACACAAATGTCACAATTGTAGCAAGTAAGAAGGGAACTCATATGACTCGAAGGCCTCAGCATGTCACTAACACTATATGCAGATGTGTTTTCCTGTCCTGATGCTTTGATGAAAGGAAATAACTGCATCACTGTTCATTTGAATTTCAAACTGTGTAATGACAGTCATTACCGCAGATGTTAAAAGACTGACGCTTGCAAATTCTGACTCACCAAAACTGTTCGGACATGGCGGCATTTTCCTTGTTTTACCCTGGACATTTGCATAATAGCAGCTTTCAACTAATCAAGCGCGTTCAGTTTAAAAGGCCGGCGTATGAAGAACACAGAGACGGTGGAGCATCTCTTCAGACCGCGGTATTGATGAGAGATGCTGGCTAGGTCTGTGATATGTGTCCGCTATGATTATGCACCATCACAGGGAGTGGACCATCTCCAAAGTGCCCCCCTGTTGTGTGCTGATTTTGAAGCACGGTTGCCATGGAGACATTTTTAGTACATCAGGCTGCCTCGGTTCAGTGTGCGGCTGCATGTGAAATGGCTTCACGGCCGGGAACACTGTGTGTCTGAAGTGTTTTTAACAGGAAATGGCACCAAATGTAGTACAACTTGTTCAGAGTCTGAAGAAGAATTTGCATGATATAGGAAACGGGCCATAAACGTATAGATGTGAACTTATATGGAGCTTCTGGCTTGAATGTACAGCATAAGTACAAACAGACTAAATATGCTGACCAACACCGAGATGAGAGAACACATTACTCCACTCTGATCTTTGCACTGGCTTCCTGTTAAATACACAGTTCAGTGTATGGCCCTGCTTACTGTCTACAAGTCTCTCAATGATCTGGGCCCAAAATACATCAGAGATGTGTTTGCTAAGTACAGGCCTGGTAGGTGGGCAGGGACTGGTCAGCTAGTGGTGCCCAGAGTTTGAACTAAATGTGATGCTGCCCACAGCTGAAACCAGCTGCCATTAGAACTTAGACCTGCCCCAACTGGAGCCACTTTTAAAACCAAACTAAAGACCGTTCTTCTTTCCCACTGCTCTTAAATAATGAATCTTAATTCCACCCAACCTGGCACTTATGCTTCTTCCACTGACTTCACTGTGCTGCTTCACTGACTATATAGACACTTATGTTTCAAATCTCCAGAAAAATGCTCGCCTCTAGAGTTACTCAGTTTTGGGAAGACCTAAGTAAAGGGGTGGACAAAATAACGAGAACAGTAAGAAACCATAATCTGGCACCGCTGTCCTAAAAATACCGGGTGCAGACGCATGTTGCTAATTTGTGCGGTCATGTAATTGTTATTTTTAATGTTTTAATCTAATTAGCATTTTAATGTTTTATCTATCTTTATGCATTGTGTTAAGCACTTTGAATTGCCTTTGTGTATGTAAATGTGCTATATAAATAAACATAAGATTAGATACACACACTGCTACCAGCTCTTTTTATGTTCACTGCTCACATCTGATTTCTTACATAACCTGTGCTTGAAATGGTCCAGTGTTCACTAGCACTCAGTACTAGCATGCACAAGTACTGAGTGCTACCTCCATGTGAACAATGGTGCAATTACCTGACAAAAAATTTAAAGCTGCACCAGTTAATGTTTTATATAACTAGTCCCAACAAAGCCGCAGAGAACAATCGCCCGACTCTGTAAAGATTTAGCATCTTTCAGCTCATTTTGATTAACAACCTGCCATTCTGTTATTTGGTTCAGTATCACTGTTATCATGGCAGCAACTCCATGGTGACCACTGTGAAGCATTCAGCAGAGCCGAATATTCTCCTCAGTGGTTGTTGGACTAATGGACATACATTTATCAGGTGGAGTTGTCCAGCCCTGGCTGTGTGAGACCTGACTGGTTGTGAACACTGGTAACTGGTTCGAAATACTGGAGAAGCTCATCTGTGTTGGGCAAGAAGCCAGGGGAACAGCCAAGACCAGAAACTGGAGCAAATGTTTCACACATTGCACAAACACTCAGACACACACAAACTACTCAGACGCTCTCTTTTCTTGCTCATTCTATATATACATATCTATTTAGACCACCACGCAATGTCTCCAGCAGAGGCACAAACTAAAATGTTCAGTGGGTGCATAAGGAAGCATCACATACACTCAGAGCCTGAGTGTCTTCTCACTGTCACTCCACATCAGAGCACAAACAACCAAACTCCCGCAGCTGCATCGGCTTCACGTGTGGCATCTGCTTGCTCACGTGCAACATTATTATGTAGCCAGTTTGGGCAAGAGAGAGCAAGGAAGGCAGAGAGAGAGACTACATTCACTGGCTCAGACCTTGATCAGTCACAGGGCTCTGAAATGCTGAATTAACCTGTAATGAATGAAAACACTGATTTGGTGAGATGCGTTGCCATGGAGTCAGTCTGAGGGAGGATTTACTGTGTTATAGCTACTGACGCATGTGGTGGCGTATCAGGCTGCGTGGGTGGCCGGTGGCTCTGCCCTCACAGGCCGACCGCCATCTAGATCTGCCGTGTTTCTGAGCAGCTCTGCCCAGGTTTAAGAGAAGGACGTCAGTCAGGAACTAAGCTGAGTTTTATGTCACTTTGCTGCTCAGCTGATCAGAAAATGGTAACATGAGCGACAGGGTAGGAACATACAAGAGTTGGCACGGGTGTAATTTCTGCTTTTCCAAAATCCTGCTTTTACAGCCTCAGTTAACTTAATCAATAAAATCTCCTCAGGGTGCCGGGGCCCTACACAGACTGCAGACGCTTCTCAGAGATTAAAACACAGATTCCAACTCCCCTCCATTTATTCAGCTTAAAAGAATGTTTTTTTTTAAACATTTATTTACAGTAAGTTCAGTTAAGTTAAGAAGACTAACCATGATTTTAAGCAGATTATTGAATTAGCATCTTTGTTATATTACTATTCATGGTGATATCCACCATTATTATAGTTTATTCACCAAATTAATAGTGAATACATGAACTATTCAAGGTGAAGAATTTCTGACTTCACCGTACAAAGACACTTTAATTTCTCGCCCATCTGCATAACAGTCTGTTCGTTTTTACTGAAGTGCCTTCACACAGTTCCACACATTCACAGCTGGAAGCAGTTGGGGTTGGGGGCCTCACTCAAGTGTTGCTCCAGCTAACAGTGTTTAGGAATGAGGGGCATGACCTGCTTTTCAGTTTGAACCTGACCAAGAGAAACACAAACACAGCTACTTTTTCTGTGTCGCAACACCTGGTCTCACCTGGAGATGTGCATGTTCTAAATGATTTTCTTCTAGAGCAAATGAAGAAAAGGCATAGTACCATTGTTACCTGTTGTGAAAACATCCTAACTACATGGTGGGTGAAAAGTAACTAGGCATTAAAACTGAATGCCTAGTTACTTTTCACCCACCCTGTAGTTGTTGCACAGCTACACATGGTGCAACATGGATAAAGGTTAATTAACAGTCAGTGCATCAGCCTAAAGCATGTGGGTGGTTTCAGCTGGTGGTGCAGCAGTGAATAGCTCCGACTTCTGCAGCCAGATGTTTGGAAGCAAATGGATGTGTGCTTGGTGCTCAGCTCGTCTGTGGTGATAATGCCTTCATGGTTTTGCCTGAACCAACACGAGGAGCTTCGGCTCTGTTCCGCCATCTGCCAAGTTTGACTATCTTTCCGTTTGCTCTCATTTCCGTGCCAACACTATTCCCTCTCTGTCCTTTCTCTCCCTCTGCATCAGGACACACTAGGGGTTTGAAGCAATCATTTCTCAGCCTGGCGAGCATGGCGGACAATGAATCGCAGGCTTAACCACCAGCTGTGATACTGCAGGGACTGGGAAGACCTCCATGGCATAGTTCTTGGAGAAATGGAGAAAGACAGAGAGGCAATGTTTAAGAAAGAGATAAACAGTAGAGATGGAAGACATCAAAGATAAATGTAAGGACAGAGAGGAGGAGAATGTGACAGAAAATGGAGGAGTTTAACAAACTTCAGGCCCAAAGAGGACATGAACAGGATCCAAATCAATCCACATCACAATGTATTGATTGAATCTGTACATGTCTGCAGCCAGTCAGCGCTGAACTCCACGTATCTGTCGACTCTCTTGTCCTCGAATGTAGGGATCAGTCTCTCTTGTGCAAACAGACTAAAGACGGTGAGTTTTCCTTCAGAACGCTCATAATCAGCAGAGTAAGAACAGCTGGCTGGGTTTCACCCAGAGAGCAGGACATTAGTGTGATGTGTGGCAGCCACTCGAACTGAAGAGCGGCCTGTCAGTCTGGATTTTTATTTATTGTACAGGCGCTGGAGGAAAGAGAGAGGGATGGATTCATAAGGAATTCCTGCTCCCAGGGTAGGTGATGAAACAAGAGATGAAGCCTTCTGTCACAGCATATGTCATGTCCCATTTTCTGGAAATTCAACCATGGGACCATCTTGATAGCTTCAACGAACTTATACATTGTGAAAGAAATAAACAGTTAATGGACAAAATATCCACCAACATGTTGTTTTGTGCAGAAAGACATGCACTGAGCATTGTGTTACTGTAGCTTTGGGGACAGACAGAGGATTTAGGTGAGAAACACATAAGCTAAGATACAGGTAACACTTATTTTTATCCTCTTTCAAATAAAGTCAGCTGTAGCTCATTCCCCAGTTTGTTTTCCATAGCAGTGAAGCAGCAACACAGGTGCTGCGTAAAGCACTCGCACGCCCTCCTGTTTGACATCTACTTCAGCTGGCTCAGAGGACACGATACTCATTATTTCTGCCATGTATTCTGTCAACAACGTAACCTCTCTGATCTAACATGACAATCACTGCTGCCTCATCAGGAGCTGCACAGACAGAGAACCGGGCCTTGGACAGGTGAGTGGTGTCACAATCCATCATCTGCCCAATTAGTCAGGCCTGAAACAGAGCAGGGTGGAAGCTGCAGGCGAGGAAAGCCTGCACAAGGGCAGCGCTGCAGAGAGCAGAGCAGCAGTGTGGCTGAAACTCTCAGCAGAGACAATCAGTGGGAGGATTAGAAGATAAAACACAGTGGCCTGACTAATGCTGTCGTAAAAGTTGTAATAAGACGTAAACGTCAACAATCTCATCATCATTAGGGCTTCACACTGTGGTGTGAGCAGTGTTTTAATGCCGGCTCTAAAAAAGTTTGTAATCAACACATTATGTCAAAAAAGAAGAAAGGATGTGAGCTCAGTTCAGGTGAAAGATTTCTATTCAGTGCTAAGTTTACAGGAACTTCAGAAATACACTGAAAAGCAAATGTTGACTTTAAACAGGTGCATTTATTCAAGATAAAGCATCACACAATATATATAGGGATCACACAAATGTAGCTTTCATACAGTCTAAATTGTTAAAACTCTTTGATTTAGTGGAATATAAGACTGCTGTGTTTATGTATAAAGCCAGGAACGACTTATTACCTGGTGGAATCCAAAAGTTATTTGGTGAAAGGGAAGGGGGATATGACTTAAGGGGACACTTAAATTTAAAAGTTCATGCTATACGTACAACCAAAAAAAGATTTTGTATTTCTATAAGTGGGGTCAAATTATGGAATAATTTAACTGTGGACATGAAGAATAGTACTAGAATTGAGGAGTTTAAATATAAATATAAATGTATGTGTTATACAAGATATATGCAAGAATAAGAGAAGGCATTGAGGAGAAACACTCTGTTTTATCTATGTAGAGATACTGCTTGCAGCTGATGATGCATGAAATTTTGTAAGATGATGTCATGGGGTAGGACTGGATAAGTCTGACTTCTTCCTACTCCATTCAAACATGTATTAGGTGTAGCAAACTGATTTTGGATTAGTATTGGTTGGATATGTGAAATTATGTGTGTTGTTGTCATTTGTTCATCTGTTCTGTTCTGCATGTTTGAAAGAATAAAATCAATCAATCAATCAATCAAAACACTAAATGGAACATGATGGTTTCTCACTGAACGTGTTGAGGATCCAAAGCAGGTTTTACAAAACACACTATCGTGTTCAAGTAAGTGAACACGGTTCCAGAGGTTAAAAGCTAAGACATAAATACATATATGTATGAACCTGGATAAGAAAAGGGACACTGGGCTATCCTGGTGGCACAAAGCCTCTGATTGCAGACCAGTAGATTAAGATGAACCCCACTTCATTTACAAAGCAGCCATCAGACACACTGGCTCATCCTGGTTCACTTCTGTAACAGGAAGCTGAAGCGCCCTCAAGCGAGACCCTGAGCCCTGCCCCCTCCAGGGCTGCTGGGTTCCAGCCACAGGGATGAATACATGTGTATACACAGTATATGTGGATTCGGCACAAGGCCTGTGCTGACCAGGTCAATATACTGCAGATCATACAATACAGACTATTGATCTGATGGCGGCTGCAGCCATTAGATAATTAATGGATCGTTTTTGGAGGTTCTCAGTCATTTATCAAGAGAAATGCTAATCTGTGTGACTTCTCTGCTTCTCTGTGTTTTTCTATCATTGCAATTATAATAATCAATCAAAACAAAATAAGCTTTTTCCCTTCATCTCAGACATTTTATGGATTCATCAATAATTGGATCAATGGAAAAAGTAATTCTCTGATTAAGTAATGATAGAGATACTCATTAGTTGCAGGCTGTGTCGATCTGAGGTCTGTGTTTTCCTGGGATCCTTAAGATGCACCCTGCATCAGGAAACTCTTAAACAAGATCAACACTGATTCCCAGTCAGGTTTAAATGGTGATGTTCAATAAAAGCGCAGCAGTTTAGAGACAGTGACTGGCAGATTAGAGTGGTTATCTGCTCTGCTGCATCAAGCCACGGAAGTGTCAAAGTGGAGTCTATGATTGCGTGTGTGTGTGTGTGTGTGTGTGTGTGTCTGATCTTCTGCTGTAACCTGGGGATGTTTACATCCTGTTTCATTCCCGAGGTCAGCAAGAATTTATCTTCACCACAACAGCTAGAAATTAATTTGAACGGAGGTAGAAGGAGACGAGTAGGAGTCTGTCCTCCAACAAAAATCATTTGTATGCAATCAGAGGCTATTATTCTTCAGAAACAGACACACTCGGAGCACAGGTGATATTAGAGATGTGTCTGCAGCAGCCTCACTTCAGACACTCTGGACCTTTCAGTTCTTATACAGGAATGATTACGTTTTTAACAAGCTGTTAAAAAAAACAAAACATCAACTCCTGCCACTGGATTTTCACGACCCCAACCACCACCACCGTCCTTTCATCTGCTCGGATCAGTGTAGCTGCTCCGAGCAGAAGGTTCAGAGGTGTAGATCACAGGAGAAAGATTTTAGAGGTTGGTCTACCATTGTAAATGTCATGAATCCAATTTATAGCCATGGCTTTGTGCCTTGCACTTCTTCAGCTTTCCAGCAGTACATCATTTATTCTGCGAGCTTCCCTTGCAGTCAAAACATCTCTCTGCTGTATGTTTATCACAAATGATAGTGTCTCAAGTCACTCTCTCTACCTATCTCATATTCCCATCTCTGTGCTTCGATTGCAGCCTTGGTTTTTCTCTGTATGAGGGCAAAGAGCACAGACACCCCACCCCCAGCTATGTACATTTACTCTTGACTTAGTTACCTCCAAGCCAACAGCCACTCCTTCCTGGGTTTACCTGCTGGTGTAGCCCCCTGTCGTGGTTTAGCGAAAGCCTGGAGCTCTCCAACACAGCACGTCCTGCTTCCCTGTCTGTTTTGTTATCCATATAATCAGAGGGTGCTGGTGTATGCACAGCCTGGAGCCCACTGAGAAATGTGAACTGGATACCCTGGGGCCTGGGGAACCAGCCAGCACTGCCAGTAAATCATCCCCTCCACCACCACTGATACCAAGCCCCACCTTTACTGGGCGGTGATATCATCCCTATACCCCCACCTACAGTATACAGCGGTCATAATTATGCTTTGTCACAAGAGAAGCCCTAGATTTCCCCCTCTGTCACACTTTTGCTTTTACTTTTCAATTTCTCAGTTCCATCAGCCACTTCTGTGCCTCAACCCTCCATTCCTATGCCCTTACATCCTCAGCCTATCAGTGAAACCCTTGACATATCGATTCCACAGATCAGCATCATAAAGAACACAACAAAACTGCAAGTGATCCTTCTGTCAGCAAACACAGAAACAAATTAATGCAAGATACGACTTGGCAGATGTAGCTCTGTGCAGCCAAAATGCTGAAGGACTGATAATTATTGTATTTATGTCTGTTTATTTATACCGACTTAATGTATAATGTCACGCCTAAACCCCAGTGTCCTCCAGTGGTCAGATCAGACCAGTAAGCTGTGCGGCCAAACACTGATCAAGTGGAGATCACCAAGAATCCAAAGACGACCAGATGGGTGAGACTGAATTTTGGGGAAATGTGAACAAAATATTGCAAATACTTCAGTTTGATGGAACAGTGCAGCCAAGAAAATGTGTTGTTTCCCATTTGAATATTTGTCTCAGGTTAAAAATCATATTTCTTATATGTTTGTAGAGCTGCAGGAGCCTGTGTGAGCAGTGTGTGGCTGGAGTGTGCTGAATACATACAGTGGAGGTGGTGAGTGCACAGTCATGACTTCAGTGCCATGGTCAGTGCTGTGACACGAGCACGACAGGTCCCAGAGACAACTGAACACAACACACTCACTCCAAATCACATGTGGAATTAAACAGACAACATTTTTATCACAGCTGGATCGGGGTTAGTTGGAAATAAAAACTGTAATGATGGATTTTGCTGTGTTAAAAATCCAAATGCTGTCTAGTTAAATTTGTGGTTTGAAGTCAGTGTTCAGGGGCTGATGCTTCTCAGAGAACAGAAGAGACACACAACCCCTGGTTCCTATGAATCTCTGTAGAAAAAGAAAGACATAAGAGAATAAAATGCTTTGTTCAGCCTCGACTGTTCATCTGGTACAAACCATCCGCTGGAGTAGAGGGGGATTCACACAATCCAGTTAATGTGTTTTGAAAAGGGCAGCAGGGCATAATAAAACCAAGGTAGCCATTGCAAGAAATGCAGTAGAGACCCACTCTGGACATCAAGTGGAAAGCAGCCATCATGAACATTATGCTTCTATTTAATGGCCCACTGAGCACTGTATGGCAGCCTCGAAAACAGCCCAGGAACATATGCCAGTGCCCTCAGGACCATGTCTGTGTAACTCTTAAAATGCTTTAACACTATAAGAAAGAAAATCTATTTTTATCCAAGATGGCCACAGAGGCCTGCACTTTTTGGTTGCTATAGAAACCACCTGAATGACAGTAGCTGCTTATGCTGAATAATAAAAAAATAACAGATTATTTCATCATTCTGTGAGAAACAATCTACCTCCATACACCGTCTCTGCTCCTCCGCTCCCACAATTCCTTGTCACCTCTCACCTTCACTGTGCTTTCACCATACTGCGCCTTTAAACTGCTCAGCTGACCGGAGCAGCTGAGAGGAACAATTATCAGAGCAGATGAGTGTCATTTAGACACTCGAATGACTCGCTTGTCTTCTCATCCCAAACCTCCGCACACACATACACAAGGAGACACGGCGCTGACAACTGCATGGTCACATGCTTTATATATAGTGCAGCCCTGTATAGTGGCTGGCTTATAGAACTGGATGATAACTGAGATTAGACGTTTGTCGACAATGTCTATGCAAGGCCTAAAACGAGTATAGTCAGCACGTTCTCAGCATTGTTCAGGGATGTTAGCGGCGGAATGTCGGCTCACCTGAGCTGAAATGGGAGCTGAGAGCAAAGCCGGGGCTGAAAACGACTGAAGACATCGTCACCAGGAGCACCAGCATCTTCATAACAGGCGCTGTACGCCGAAAGAAAAACTAAAAGGCTTGGAAAGCAAAAACTAGGCAACACTATTTCTTGAACACAGCTTCATTTCTCCTTTCCGAAGCGGCCCCGGGTGAATTCTCACTGCGCTCCTCCATGTCTCCCTGTACCGGTGTAATTAAGACGCTGAGAGACACGCACTCCTCCTCCGGGTTCCAGTCACTGCAGGCCGAGGCTGTTACCTTTTTATTTTGCTCCTAGATCTTGATTGTCGCCGCAGAGGAGGAGGAGGAGGAGGAGGAGGAGGAGGAAGGCGACTGGACGACAAAGTCCTGTTTAATAGCAGTTAGGATGATCCAGAATTTAAATTTCCCTTTGTGGCTGCAGTGACTAGCGCACAGCTTCCACCGACACCTGGACGGAGTCACATCATCCCAAAGCTCCGATCGACCGGGATCAGACACGTGACGCCTTTGCAAATAAGCAAAACCAAAAATCAAACTTTCCCTTTTCTGTCAGAGCTGCTGGGAGCTGTCCGCGGTGCTGACAGCAAGAGCGCCATCCTGCTCGCTAATGCGCCCAAATAGAATTTATGGAGCGATTTTTGCGCTCTGCCTGCAGAGAGGAGGGGGATCGGAGGCTCTGGATAGGCTGCTGCGCTGCGTGAACATGTTCAGCTGACTGTAATGCACAGCGCAGACCTAGAAACTGGACAAATACGGGAAGCGAGAAAGCTGAGTCTGAAGCCGGCGCATCTTCACCTGCAAAGCAGATATTTTTGTCATGGATTTCAGCGAATGTGTGCTCTGTGTTTGTGGAGGCAGAGCCTGCAGCTGCCTCTGCATCGCCTCCCTCAGTGAGATCAGAGGAGATGAACACGAACAGGCTGTGATGTAACAGCGAGGAAAGGCCTCCCATCAGATCGGATTCCTGGCAGCAGAGGGAGTCAACTTTTCCTTGAGCATCTCACAGGCTTACTGTGATTGTAATTCCTCACCCACGCAGAGCCACAGAAATGTCTGAGCTGCCAGAAAGGAGAACAATCTCTGTCTAAGCACAGATTGAGTCTTTGTCAGACTCTCCATCACTCTTTTTGTACACCCTGCTCTTTGTTGCAAGGATGAGTAGTTATATAATGTATCATTTTTTAATAGCAAACACAGTCTTTATGATTTGAAGTACTCTATGTGAACAAGCTGGCAGCTTCTCCCAAAGAGGCTGCCCGAAACCATTTACGCTTAAAGTAACAATGTACAAATCAAAAAGTGGTGGTGCAGTTGTTGTGGCTGACAGCTCGCAAATCAGAAACGCTCTCTCCCATTTATGCATTTTCTTCACGGCTCAATCAGCTGACTGTGGCTTTCCAGGTCATTCTGACCTGGTCCTGAACACCCGCAGGCATGTACGTAGAAGACGAAGCATTAACAAGCAAAAGCAGTAGTACCAGTAAATAAGTCTACCACAAATACCAGGCCTATTGGCAACAGGATGCCTGTAAGCAAAGGTACAAGCAGGAAAAATGTCTCCATCACAGTTAAGAAACATTTTCTTGTTGTACTGTAGGTGGCTGAAGTAAAGACAGTTAAAATGCAAACATGATCCTCAAAGTAACTATAGTATGGCTAAACTGCAGTTAGGTCAAGTACTTTAGTAAGTGTACTTTGTCACCACTATATAGTGTCTGGTCCTGTCAGAGGTTTCTCTCGATAAAGGGAGTTTTTCCTCCCCACTGTCGTGAAGTGCGTGTACAGAAGGGCTCTGTCAGGTTCTCTCCATAAGGTCTAGAGCTTTTTGTAAAGTCCCCTAAGATGGTTGTTGTTGTGATTTGGCAATGTACAACTAAAACTGACTTGAGCATTGGACATAATTAAACTTTCTGATTTTACATCAACAGTCTGATGTTTTGATGCAGTTGCAAACAGACACTTGTCAGTGAGCTTGTCATGAACCAATAGATAGTGACTTACTGATTTAAAAGTGAGCCGTGAATAATGGCATCATCTGCATGTTGATGTGACACTGGCCAATGTTCCAAACTGCTCTTTTCTGGTCGGCTTCTAGCTTCTGTTCAAAACCTACCTCCATCCATTCCCCATCACAGCAGCTCCAGAGTGTGATTCATCTAGCTCTTTGACCGAAGGCTCAGCTTCATCTCAAAGTCTCTAAAATCACAAGTAAAGAGGTCTCAAGGCAGATATTCTTGTCCATCAGTTCAGTAATTAGCTTATTGTGTGCAGGGTCACAGATAAGGCTGCAGAGTTTATATTAAACATACTGGCTCCTAGTTCTGGACCTTGGTCTCTATGAGAGGAACATTCCTCCTAAATCTTTTCACGCCACCTCCACTTCCTCACCATGCCATATTCTACTCTGATACATGGTGTTGCCTGTCTGCTGTTTCCCTGGAAACAGAAAGGAGAGGATGAGATGGATTTCTGGGCTGAAACGCCAGAAAAGGAGCACGTGCTCACCAGTCACTTCACATCAGCTGTGACGGGCATTAGATGAGCTGTACACTATTGCTGTACTTTTATATTTAAATCTGTTAATCAGCTGAGAGCATCATGCTGAACATTTGATACATTTTGTTGTGAGGACAGAAATGGAATTACACTGTTGGAATTTAAATCTCTGCCCACCCTGATGCTCCATCCAGCTCCATCCTCACCCCATAAAGAGGTGTCCTTTGGGGGTGTTTTGGGGGCTAGCAGGGGCTCGGAGCAGGCTCCAGACTCTTTAACAGCCCCCTCCAGAGCCCTGGTCACTCTGCACCCAGGCAGCTGCACGTCAGCCTCTGCTTTCACTGTGGGGCTCATGAAGAAGCCACCAGCCTCGGGACGGCTCCTCAGCCAGCAGCTCAGCCTGGATCCACTCCACTGAGCTCATAACTTTGATGCTTTAGACACTTTAAATCACTTTTATTCTGTTGACTAAGGACTTTTTATGACTCTTTGGCTTTTGTGTGAAAAACTGTCAGTGTTTAAAATTGCTTTGTGGTCAATCTGACAACAATGCTGCATTTTATGGTTCCTGCAAAGCTGACATTTGAGTTACAGGTCCTTTTATTTAACGGCCTTTGCTTGTGGCTAAATTCTATACTGTGTAAAGAGCGATTGTGTCAGTCCATCCACTCAAGACTGGTCAAAATCTGTGCTGAAATGTACATTAATACAACTGCCTGACATCCTCAACACTAATAGAAAAACAACAATTAGTCTGTACACTCACTTAGCAAACTGTTATTAATCAGCAAACAAAACATATATATCCTGTACACCATTATCAGTCACAGCAATTCAGGCTTATATACTGGCCCAACATCCTATTTCAAAAGGGAGTAAGGAAATGAAGAGTCATTTTGTTTCGTAAAAGTACAGAATGCAGACAGCTCAGTGCACGTACGGCTGCATAAACAGTGCTTTATGGTTTAAGTTGGCTGTGATGAATTACACAATTCATGAAAATTTTAAGAGTAATATTTATATTATGAGGCCTGGAGATAGTTTAGGCACCTGCATGTAGAAAAATTTTATATTTAGTCTGAATTGGTTCCTGATTTGTTTGCTACTACAATGGACATAGATTTTTATTTGTTCATGTTGCCTGAATAATTCCACAGAACACAGATACACACAGGTCACATTCACTCTTTTAAGTATACCTGTTTCCACCTTTTCCAAGTTTCTGCATTTCAGTTTTCCTTTATTTTATTTAATTATGATTTAATTCTACTCTATGTTTAATATGGAGGTTGGTGTTGCACTGGATGACATTAGACTGAAAAGAGTTTCCAATATTCTGCCCCCTCACATATGTAAATGGGATGGACAAAATATTAGAAATACAGCCAACACCCTGTCAGAGCATCGCCCTCTATTGTAAAACCTCAGGAAATGAACGTGTTGCTTTGGGGATTTTCACCAGTTTCTGACCTTTTGTACACTAAACATTAATCTACTCATTGAAAAAAGGATTGACAGATGAATAGCTATTTAAAATAAGAATTAGCAGTAACATGATTTTAAGATTAGAAAATCTTCAAACAAATATATAGAAAGTATTTTTGTTTATAAGATCATGACTCCTAACCATGATTATTGTTGTGTATTGGAGCCATACAAATAAAATTGAATTGAACTGAAACTGAATAGACAAGTTTTCCTTCTAGAAATGACATCTTCAAGGAACACATCTGTACAACTGTAAAATAAACAATTACATATCTGTCATGAACTCCAGCTCCACTTCTGGTAACGGGCTCTTATTTTTACTTGACACTTCCTGTTCCACCCTATCCTCACTCCTGGTCACTTTACTTCAGCACTCCAATCATCCTCACCTGTGCCGGTTGAAAACAACTGTGTATACCCTCTTATTAGCAACTTCGTCCTTTGGAGAAACTGCCAGATTGTCATGACTGTGCTTGACTGTCCAGTCATTCTGTTCTTGTATGTCTTGTGCTTTTGTGTAACTGGACTAGAACTTTGGATCTGAACCTCGACTACCCCTCAGCCTTGCCTCTGAAAGACTGTGAACTCCACCAGACCTTTGGATTGGTATTTTGACTATGAGCCTGCCCTGTCTCTGAAAGACAGAGTAATATTGGACTCTTGACTACTGTGCTGCCTTGCCCCTGAAATACAGCGAGTCTTAGTATCTGTCTTTTTGGATTGCTGTACTCGCTCTGCTACTAAGGATTCCTGCCTGTGGAGGAAGAAGTGTTTTCTTTCCTCAATGACTTTGTCTACTGTCACTGTACTTTGTCAGCGCTACACCATTAACAGCACTCACCCCTCTCCAGCTCATGGTTATTGTCAGACTCTTACTAGTTACTCTTACCAGTTACTCTTACTACTCTCTTAATAAAGTACCTACCTACCTTACTTACAAGCTGTGATACTGGCCTTTTAATTTGGTTCATCTCTATTAGTGGTGTGTGGTTCTCACATTGAACTGACAATATCAGGCTCAGAGTTGTGTAGAGATTGTCTGTCTGCTGTGTGGTGATCACTCATCTACATACGAAAGCCCAGAAGTGTTTCACTGCTCGTATGTTATTTAATGTGTACGTTGGCACAAGACTTTTTCTGCAGCGCCCCACTCTATCTGCCTTGTAGCACTTGTTTGTGAGTGTGTGGTGCAAACCTGATAACCTGTCTGGTGTCCTGAGCTGATTCATCACTGTGACTGTGGTCTCTGATCAAAGCGGTAATGCTAGGTGCTGAGGAGCTTCCACTTCATTGCTTTTATCAGTTAACTACAGACGTAAAGGTGACATACCATACACTAACTGTCTCTGATATCAGGCTGTAGGGATAGTTTACTGCAAAGTGCTCTGCTTATCATTACATGCACAGTCCTACACATGTCAAGAGAAGATTTCTGAGTAGCCTGGCATCCTGAAAATAATACATCTGTGGAGGCTGTCATGATGCTGTCAACAAGCAGGTTCAATATGTTAAAGAACAAGCAACAAATTATGCAGTTCTACTTTTCTTCTTTGTCAGTGACTTGAAATTGAGGACAGAACAAAAACCACACACTTGCAGTGCAGTATGAGAAGATGCGGCACATTTTAGCAGCTGCTGAGATTTTCCTGTATGCTGCAGCAGGTCTACAGCCTAACACTAGATCCAAAGCGCCTTTCAGCTAAATGTAGAACATGCTAACATTCTGACATGCAGCTGTTGTGATGTCCACCATCTTAGTTTAGCGTGTTAATATTTGCTTATTATCTGATGGAAACATCAATTTTGCAGGCATCTGATCATAAAGTGAGTAGGACAAATTACGTTTTGACCTGCTGATGGTGCAGGATGGGCCATGAGGCCTACCGCCACACATGCTGGTAGAAATACAACTATCATTTCATATATACTGTACAGTGCAAAATAGATACTGACATTACTATAGAGTAGATGGATGGACAAAACACTTGAACCTCTGATTGAGCTATTTGAGGGCTGTCTCAGGCTGGGAGAGATCCTTTCTGGAATTAATGTTGGTAGTGCTGGTAGTGGGAGCTGACAAGGCTGTACATTATGAGAATTCTATTGGTGTAGAGGCTGAGCTGTCTTTATGAGACCTTGCAGCACTACTGCATTCAGGAATAACTTGTAGAACTTGTATCTCGCTACACGATGAATAATCAAGTGCTGTGCCAAGGCTGGCCTCTGGTTCAACCCCACCAAAGGGTTGCTGTCCTTCACTTCAACTCCATTAACGGATAGTGCGGGATCTTGTCCCAGTAAATCTAGAGAGACACGTCATGTCTGTAGCCGCAGGAGCCAAAGGTTTGATGGAGAACGGCTCCATCTGGGGAGAGATAGACAGGTGCGAGGCCACTGGAGGTTCATTCATCCTGTATATAAGAGACCGAAAGCAGGGCAGGGTCAGACGTACCAGGAAACCTTGAATCTGGTGAGTAGTGTAGTGGCAAGACTAATAAAGTGGTGAGAAAGGAACAGGGAGCTTGGTAATCTTTTAAAAATTTATTGAAGCATGCCAATAATTCAGCTGAATGGTCATCACCAAGTCAAACAGAGAATGAGGAGTACTCACTTCCTTTATCATCACAGCAAATAAGGCATGGAAAGAAACAGCAGCAGAGTGTGGAGACAGTCTTCTAATCTTCTACTAGATGTGATCAGTCTAAAACGGTCACGCACAATATGTTTCAATCTGAGGATAAGACTTCAGGTTCCTGCTATCTAATCTATTCCAAGACTCTGACCTCCAAGGCATCTCTAAATGCGTCACAAGTGCAGTCACCACACTCTGTAGCTGTATGAACGCAACATACTTTCAAAAACAGAAACCAGGGACAAAAACAGACATGAACCAAGAGTGCTGATGTACTGATTTAGCCAGACAAAACAAACATATCCTCACAATTATGACAGTAAAATACAGGTTGTGCTACTACGAGAGAAACGTATACATCACATACTGAATGCGGCCATATATTTGTATGTGTAGCAGTTAATTACCTTTAATCAAGCAAGACATGATGGCAGGGAAAAGGTAAAAGGGATGGACCTGGTCGCTGGTCTATTTCCAGTATATTGCAAATTGCTTTGACTAATGTCAGGCTCAGTTTCTTGTTTGCTGTCATGCTGCTAATTTGTCATAGTAGTAAACGAGCTCTGGTTCTGTTGTGTTGGCAGGATGGTCTTGTTTGATCTTTGGTATGTCTTTGTAACTTTTGGCAAATGAGAAAAGGCACATTCATCTTACTAAGTGTGTTCTTGAAATGCAAATGATGATGTGAAGAGGAGAAGCAGTGATGAAACAGCCAGCAGAAATGCAGCAATAGGTCAAGCAGCTTTGCTGGCTGTTTTCACCCTCTGCTGCACTCTGCATGCTGTTTACACAACTAATTCACTGCATGCTGTAAATGCACATGCTAACCAGTCCCTCAGAAATGCCCCTTGTCTAAGCTTACACTCCCCAGTGACATGTGGGGACTTTGGAAGTGATGTCTTCTCAGATCAGGTCCCAGAAATCCCCCAAAACATCCATGTTCTCCCTCAGTATGAGAAACCCAGCTGACTAATTAGTTTACCAAGGTTGTACAGATTTTGGCGTAATTCCAGTGATCGTTAACAAGCCTCTGACATGTTAAGGCACTATGAAGTCTTTAAGATGTGAGGGAGCCTCGTCATTAAGGGCTTTGTATGTCAGGAGAAGGATTTAACATTCTACTCTGGGTTTTACAGGGAGCCAGAGAAGCTAATATGTGAGAGATCTGATCTCTCTTGCTAGTTCCTGTCAGTACTCTGGCTGCAGCATTTTGGATTAACTGGAGTCTTTTTATGTACGCTGAGCAAATGTATGTAGTTACTACTAACCTCTGGTTTTGTTTCTGGTTGAACCATCTGCTTATTTGCCTCCTGATCTCCAGTTCAGGACACACCTGTAGAACATGGAGGACTGCTTTCAGCCACAGAAGGTGACTGTGGCCATGGGAGCTTCGCTCACAGAGCAGGACATCGATCTCAGGCCACAAGAGACGAGAATGCAGGGTGACACACTGTGTGGGTGTGGGTGTTTGAGAAGGCATTCCAACAATAAATGATGACTGAGGAGGTGTTCACATGTGAGTCACAATGATGATTTCACTGCCTGATGTCAGCCTTTGTGACTGACTGTGTGCAGGAAACTTCAACTACAGCAGGTTTTTGGAGTACAAGACCTCAGAGCAAAGAGAGGACGCCATCAGGAAGGCCTTCATAATGCTGGACAAAGATGGCAGTGGCTACATAGAGTGGAATAAAATCAAGTATGAGCCCTAAACTAAGTTCAAGATATGGCTTTATTTTTCTAATTGTCTAAAAGTCCAATAAAAAAGGCCAAATCAACAATGTCTGACTTTACTGAAGATTGAGACATTTTTATTAAAGAAGTGTTTTCAAATGTACAGGAGCTTCAGTGATTTCCTACAACTACTGCTCATTAGTTTTTAGCAAATGTTACTCAAACAGGAGAGAAATAAGCTGACAGCAGCAGATGAATCCCCATTTGGTCTCTACTGAATATCAGTGGCAGCAGGACTGTGTGTGTGTGGGACTGAGTCAACGTGAACTACAGCGTGTGCGTTCATGCCAGGGCAACAGTGTGACAATGTACACAGTGAAGCCCTGGGAAAACATACACAGTATGTGTTAGTCAGTCCATCTTGGTTTTGCTGGTTAAACGAGATTTGATGGTAATTAAAAAAAAAAAATCCCTTGTTTCTACCAGATGAATAAATGCTTTGCTGCCAGGACGTCTAGACTCTGGATCGACCTGCCTCTGGGAAAGATGTTGCAGTTCTTGCTCTTAGTCTAACTTGGCTTTAGTAGTGTTATATCTACAGTCATTAACTCAAAGCATACAGGGTCAAACATCTAATCAAAGACATGATTTTTCATACAAGCTGATGGACAAACATATGTTTTCGATTTTTCATACAAGCTGATGGACAAACGTGTTTTTCCAGGTACCTTCTGTCCACTATACCAACTACAACCCCATCAGCTCCGCTTTCTAATGAGGAAGCAGAGGCCATGATCCAGGCTTTAGACACTGATGGAGATGGACGCATTGACTACAGAGGTGAAGACGTGTTCCTCCTGTTTTATACTCTTTGGTGCACTGACCTGCTGTCACCACTAAGGGTCAGCAGTTAACCAGTCTAAGATGTACAGTACAAAGCATTGTACTTAAACCTGTCATGCAGTGAATAGAAATGGAAAGTCACTCCAGTTTTTAAATGCTATGATGACAAAGGATGAGCTCAACATGATGCAGGTGCTGTGATCCCTTAATGTCAACACTGCCACATGATTTTCACTTGTTAAACTCTCAGGATACCTCACTACAGAGGAGTTATAGCACACACTTGTTATTATAGAGTGTGAAAATCCAACATTAACGTGCAGCGTCAGTAAGTCCCATACAGTATGCAGCCCACACCCTCACTGCACATCAGCACCCACATCTGGTTCTTTGTGTTGCAGAGTTCTCAGCCATAATGAAGATGGAGAAGACGGAGAGGAAGTAGAGGTCACAGACTTACATAAGGACTAAGTGAGGAGAGGAAGCTGGAGAGACCTTGCACATCAGATCTCAACAAAGCTCTTATTCCTGCTCTGGAACCAGAACTGAGTGTGAGGACGTTTCTCAGTACAGTTTGCACAAGAAATAAAATTTTATTTGTATTTAGAATATTTAAGAGTTGTCAGTCATTGATAAATGACTTTACTGGCTGAACATTTTGTGCCTAAGGAGAGTTTCTGCTATTCATACCAGCTAAACGTGGCTACTGCGACAGTAACAGTCAGGATGTCAGTTGGCTTCTCGTCATCACTGAAGCTCCTTGTGTGACTCTCCTGCTTCTCAGCCCAGCGTTCATGTTCCATGTTTCCACCGAATTCCCTTTGTTTTCCATGTTACTGTGGTCACCACTTCAGGAACATTACTCCTTGTTACTTTCTGGTCAGTGTTTCCATGCAAAAGTACAGACTCAAGTGTTGTGATCAGTGACTCTGCTTATTTCGAACCACAAACTCTATTTCTCCTTCTGGAGCCTGTAGGCCACCACGAAGCCAGTTCAACTTTGGCTGGCTCTCTTGGGGTCATCTGGCTTTACTGAGCCTAACACAGGGCTTCCAGGAAGCCTGTCAGCTGGCCCCAAGTGTGTAAAGGAGGCAGAGGTGTTCAACAGTAGCAATATTACCAATGAAACCCTTAATATAAAAGAAGATGGAGCAGTTGTAAAGAAAGGCTAAGGATATACAGTACAATAAATTAGAGCATTATTAGAGGGTCTTGCTGTGTCTCCATTAACATCAAAGTCTGTTCACGCTATTAAATTCTAAACTCGGAGGTAGGTCCCCTCTATAAGAGGCAGAGGCCACTATCCAGGCTCTAAGCACATAGACAACGACTAAGACCTGTTCTCACATACATAGGCATACATCTCTTTAAGGCTAAAGGGATCTGTACCCTTAAACAAAGCCCTTAACCCCCACTGCTTCAATGGAGTTGCTCAGTGGTCAGCAGATTAGACTGTGGTTGTACTGGGCAGCTTCCAGGTGCTGCAAAGGAGACATGGCCTCTCAGAGAACCTATCCCTGATTAAACAAAGTTAAAAAAAAAAAAAAAGGTAGACACCCACACAACCATTTAAACCTCTGTCAGAAGAAGGTTTATACAGGTAAAACTGATTTCCTGATTAAGTGAACATTCAAAAGGACACAACAGTGACACGAGCTGACACTGTAACTTCCTGTTAGGCTGGATCTGTTACCTGGAGCCAAGCCAGAGTCAACCCATGTGGAAGATAATCGTTTATGGACAATGTACAACAACACTGAAATAAGTGATCAAAGTGAACATGCTGCTATTGCAAAGGCTTTTGCTATTAGTAGAAAGAAACCTTTAACAGTGGCTTAAAAGCCAGCAATTGAAGCTGTTTGGGCGATGTTGTGGGTGGGTCTCACATGTGACATCACCATCTTCACTAATGCACCTGAGCAATCAGCCTGCACACCTGGTTGTCATCAGCTGGTGTTGCTTCTTCTGCTCCTGAAGATGGTTTTAAAGTAAAAACTGAAAGCTTTAGAAGCTACCACGGTGCCTCTGTTCCTTTTGAGTGTACTCTTATCTGTTGAACATTAGTTTTTAACCCCTCATAACCCCTGCATCATCAACATCCAGCCTAACGGGTCTGACTGATGACGAGTCACGTCTGTGCATGATCACCTTCCAAGGTTCATTATGTGCTTGACTGGCCCCATGCCGCAGTGTGAGGCCAAAGCTGTAATGTCAAATCAACACATAAAATGCAGCCGCAGGGTGAGGGAGGCCAAGCTGGGCTCACGTACACCTCAGGTTTGCAGATGGCCTTTCAACAGGCTGACCTGATGGATGAACTGGTTCCTCCAACCTGCCCGTTTAATGCAGTGTTTGCTTTGGAGCTTTGCTCTAATCAGTGATTTGCAGTCATGAGATGTTTTCTCAAAGGATGCAGCTAAATTAAGGACATATTTATCTTGTACAGAACAACAACCCCCAGATCCACTGATCATAGTGGTTTCCTCCCTTTCAGCTGTGCTACTTTCAACTGCTGTTAATACACAATTAAGAAACTGCTGCTGCTGCTGCTGTAGGGGTCATTATGTCTCCGGTTTGTGTGTGTACCTCTATTAAACACATTGGAGGCGAATAAATCTTTGCACACAGTCACATTACCAGGACCCACCTCCCATTCCGAGACAAAAACCTGGTCCTCATAAGGTAAGGTTACTTTTGGGGGAAGGTTTTCCTGAGTCGACCTAAACAACGAAACAAGTGTGTGTTTAATCGGTGAAGTTGATGCACATGCAACACACATAAACACTGTGATCCAGTTCCACGTTAAACACAGTACTGTATGTAATACATGTATGTGCAATTTTTAAAATGTAAACTTAGTTATTTTTTTCTTGATAGTGTTTTGTGCATGATTTCTGTTGCATCTGTGCTCCAGGTGCTGCTCACACTGATCACGTGTGTATTTATTTTGTAGAGACTGAAATTAGATGCCTCTGCAACATGGAACTGGAACAAAGCCTGACAAATATGACCACTTTTTGGTCCCTGTCAGATTTAATGTGGTTTGCCTTCAGCTTTTCCTGTGTTCCTCTCTGCACTCTCTTCCTCGTCTCTCTCCTCCTTTCGATGTTTCCTCCCTTATTCACCTCTTTCCATCCACAGATCCCTCCCTCTCTCTCTCTGCTCTCCCTCACCCTCTCCACATTTTCACTCTCCTCTGCCTCATTTCTCACTCCTCTAACTGGTCGCAGTGATGTGCCGGCTGCCTGGACACCACTTCTTCTTCTTCTCCTTCTCCACATCTCCACAGCGGGTGTTCGGCCGTGATGTCGGGGACTCTGTAGGAGCCTCCCTAGGGAGACGACTTTGCAGAGGAGCGGCTGTAACCCAGGCAGAGAATTGCTGTGGAAACTGAATGTGAAGGTAAGACTGACCGCACAAGGACAAAGAAAGCCAAAGAAAACTCTCTGTTCGTTGTTTATATTTGAGTGTAGGAGCTGCTCTGTTTTAAAAAAGTGAAATGTTTCTGTTTGCTGTTCAGTCGGGGCTGTTGTACATCACTGACTTCAAATGCTGTTGCACGGTACTGTCTTATTATACAGTAAAAGTTATTTATGGAAGCAGAGCGAGAGACTGGATTGTATCACTTCCAATTGTTTAATAATTGACGTTATAATTCACTTGAAGTGTTTTCTTGCTTTTCCCCACCCATGACTTTTAAGGAGACATTTATCATCATAATCGCCTGTAATTTCTGATACCAGCGTGTGGGTCTGGGTTCTGTCTTCCTAACAACACTGACCACAGGTCACGATTTTGGCTTCATGAACAAATTTTGAAAAGCAGCTGCATGATGAGGACATTTCTATTTCAGTCTTGCCTGTTGCACATCAGTTTTATAAAAGACAAAAAACTGAAGAACCACCAAAGATCTGCTTGCTGTCATGGGAAACAGTGATGTATTTGCTGTGCAGTTACACTGGCAGCAGCTTTCTGCTGTGTTAGGTGCTCTTGATGAATAATTAAGAGGACTGAAGCACAAATAGAGCTCGGTTCAGCTTCATGGATACCGAGTCCCCTGCAGAGCCGTGTCCTGTAGCCTCAAGCTGCATCTCAGCTCTGGGAAGACCATCCAGAATAGTCTGAAACAGAAACATGCTTCAGCTCAGCAACCCTGGCTAGTCAATGTTTTTAAGGGAGAAACTGCGCAGGCCCAATAAGATCAAATCTTTGTTGTATACTTAGTTTCCCCAGTGTATGGAGATTGCAACTGTCTTAGAGTGAATTTAATAAAACACCTCATGAAGTGTGAGCTGCTCTAATTGCACCCCTAGAATCTGTAGCACACAAGAGACCGTTGCAATTATTCTGTACAGGAAAGTGTGATGAAGAGTTAGCCCACCCCAAGAACTCTCCCATCAGCAAGATTTCAGGAATAAAAAAGACACTGTGTAAATACGTGTGGCCGCTGTGATGGTGAACTCTCAGTGTAAATGGCCTGGTGAGGAAACAAATCAGGTGTTTTACTAGAGCAGACATTTTGCCCAGTTTGTTGTGTAATTTTGTCAAGTACTGATGCTCGAGTGCAGCTGCAGCTTTTCTCATTTGAACCAGCAAACCCACTTGGTTACAGCTGCACTGATGCTTGTAGCGGCCGATAATACAACAGTCTCAGCAAAGCAGCGGTTCTGATGATCAGAGATGTCTGAAGTTGTATGGAGCCATAAGATTTTTACTGCAGTGCAAGTTAAACTATAGCAAACATTCACTGAGCATCGGCTTTGTCAGACAGCATCAGTGACGGGGGGAAGAGTGAACAGTAAACACTGAGGCCAATATCAAAGGGTTAAAATTAGGCTGCGTAGTTTCCTGTGAATCTGTTGTGTGTGTGTGTTTTAATCCAGAGTGGGACTTTCTGACTGCAACAACAATAAACTGTCCACAGAGATAATATCAGGAGCACTACTGTACAAAATGGCATCAACAGTAACATTTAAATTCCACAGAAATCTTCATAACTTTATTTTTTGAGCAAAAATGGCAACAATGTGATTCCAGCTTCTCAGATGTGCCGGTTTTCTTGAGTTGTCAATGATAGTGAACTGAACATGTTTGAGTTTTGGGCCATATGGGCAAAACAATGAACATGAAGACCTTAAACTTTAGAAAAATGTGATAGGCATTTTCATTTTCTCATTAAAAAAATTATTGAAGGCATTAATGGATAGTGACGGTCATCTGTAATCGCAGCCCTGGTTACCAGCTTTAATAAATTCTTCAAACAACACATCAGCTTATTACATTATTAAATTTTTGCATATATCCCTTTCAGCAGTGCACTCATGTATGGACACAGACTGCAGCAAACAGAAGGAAAGAAGTTCTGTTGTACCTCTGGTAACAGTGAATAGGACGTCCTGTCTCAGTCTGTGCTGTTACAAAACAAGTGAAATATGAGCATGATTTTACTGATTATCAGCAAAGTATAATAAACAGTATAATACTGCAAATTCTGGCACACATGTCGGACTTTTGAGATATGTCACCTAATTTATAGCCTGGCTTTAAGTCTTGGCGCCAAAACGCTGGGAGCAGTAGTGTAACAGACTTCTTATCAGGACACCTTCACAGCCGAGGCTGGAGAAATGAAAAATACATCAGCTCAATGGTCAATTCAGGTAAAAGTCAGATATACAACAACGATATCCACCTGCACCCAAGCTATGTAAAGTTAATGCAGACATACAGTCTCCTCCACATGAGCTGCCTGAGGTCCCTCAGTCCATATAGAACAATTTAAAGCTGGTGTCAAACCGTTGTTTTTCTTGGTGCAGAATTGTTGTTTTTTTTCTACATTTCTGAACTTAAAAGTTCATTCTTGATTTTGGTAACAGCAGTTCACAAAATAACCTCAACAAAAGTTCCTTTTAGTAGCTGCTCTGGAGCTTTCGATCACTGAAGATAATCCTCCTCAGCAGGTGGAGAGTTGTTCCACTTGTCATGGAATCGTGGATGTTCAAACTTCCCTTTTTATTTCTGAGCACTTAAAGGACTCCTCCTTCTGCTGGAATGACAGCTGAGCATGAAAAGGTCAAGAATATGATGCTAAACCAACAAAAATGTTTAGAAAAAACGACGTGGATGTGACGACTGGGCGTGTGCTGGGGAAGATCATGTAATATGATCGAAAGCTTCAGAACAGCTACTAATGTACTTTGGAAAAGTATTTTTAATTTTATTAGAACATGAATACCAGATTAAACGAGTGGTTCAGGAGGGTGACACAGTGACTCTGAAGATGTTCCAGAACATGCCGAGACCTTCAGGTGTCTTTGACTGGTGACGTCACACGAGGAGCCGGTTTTAGATGTTCCACTGTGCTTGTCTCCAGTGACCAACCTCCCGCTCTCTTCTGCCAAAATGCATCATCTCAGGATTTCACTGAACCTCCCATGAGTCACAAAATACAAGTATATCCTACACAGTTTTTAGACAACTGCTAGGAAAAGGCCAAAGTAGCTAGTCTAAGAAATTCTGTTTTCTGTTTACACATACATCCTGAACTGCACCAGTGATTTTGATGACTGCTTTTTGCATCTCTAGTCTAATGTGCTGAGCTGAATCTGAGCAGCCAAGCACTATAAGATACGTGACACACTTCTATTTTATGATCGCAGTCCTGCTATAAAATGTGCCAGTCATATAATGCACAGCAATAGCCTTTATAGTGGCAGTAATTAACTATGACCAACTGTTTGCAGTGGGGACTCGCATCATGGAGCCAGGTTCACTGATGGAGTGATTGTGGAGCTACAGAATGATGAATTAAATTGGTCGAGCATCTCCAAATGGTTTTTCACTGAAAGCCTGAGAGATAACACAGTCCAAATATGGCTTCATGGATGAGTGAAGTAAATTAGAAGAGCAGGCAGTAGAGGGACATATGGAGAAAAACAGGATGGATGGCACCCAGGTGAAAAGGTTAGATGGGGAGAGGAGATGATAATGATGCAGGGAAGGTGCAGGGTGATGGGGTCATTGCTGTCAGCCCATCTGTTGTTGTCCACCTGAGTCTGAACTCAGTTGGTTTACTGACTTTTTATTTCCACAATTTGTTCCTGAAGAGCAGCGAAACACTTGGCAACACAAACACCATTTACCTGACATCACTGAGGTGAAAGATGCAGCAACGTAAAGTATCAGCTGCAAATGATCATGCTCCACCTCACTCTGACTCATCTGGAAAACAAGAACACTTGTGCCATGTTCCCGCTAACTGCCCTTAGCTCGCCGTTTAGTGCAGTGATGCTACAACAGATCACTGAGAAGTTGTTGTTGCTGAGAGTGGATCCTGGCTTGTGCAGATGGATCGTGGACTTTTTGACTGAGACATGCCAGACAGTCAGAGTAGGTAGCGTAACATCTAAAACAACCACAGTGAGCACAGGATCACCACAAGGTTGTGTACTGAGCCCTCTACTGTTTACACTGCTGAAGCATGACTGTTCTGCTAGTTTCATCACCAACCACATCAGTCTAATGAATAAATCCTTTTTTTTTTTTTACTTTCTATGTCAAAACACTGGCTTTGAATCCTGATAACTTGTCTCTGTCTCCAGCTTATTCTCTGGGAGAAGCACCAAGGTCATGATCGACTGGCCCAATGTGACAATGTCCGGCCACCAGGAGCTGGGCCGGAAACCCGAGGAGCTGCAGAAGTCCAAATGTGTCCTGGGCTCCATCCCCATCATCTACTACAGTGTCCTGCTCTGTGTTGGAGTACCAGGTACACAATCAAGGTGTCATGCAGTGGGCATTAGGAGTTAAATGGTCAGTGACCCACACAATCATTTAAAACCAAATCATATCCAAACATGGCCAGGAAGAGATGAAGTCATTGTTTTTTTTTTTTGTAATTTATGTGAACTGACCCTTTAATTCTAGAAAATGAATTGCCAGTCTACCTCATTTTATTAGTGCATTTGTACTGACCCATAGTCAGTGTGTAAACTGAGCACACTTTGAGTCTGTGTATTGATCTTTATAACAATAGTGGAACTACACAAGACAATCAATACACCAGTGAGCGAGAGGGATGTTACTGGTGCTCAGTGGACCATTGAGATAATTCACAGCACACGACCAACCACTGATGGCTCTTTTCACAGTGAACTAATGATCTAATAATCAACGTGTTTGGGTTCATGAGTGTTCTCCTGTTACCCATCCCTGCAGCCAACTGTCTGGAATCAAAACATATCACCTCAGTAATGCAAAAAGTGAAAATAACTGTCACTTTGATGAACAGCCACCAGCACTGTTCTCATTACTGAGCTTCGTTTGGAAGTCGATGGCCATGATTTGGTATTGATTCAGACCAGGAGGGATTCAGTGGTGTTCAAACCAAGTGGATGTGTCAACAGAGCAACCAGATGACCTCTGAATAGCAGCACGTAATTATTCCCAGGGGCCAAATAAATATCAAGGCCACAGGGCCAGAGTCAACAGCGGTATGCCTGAAGGGTTCTCTAAATATCCTGCTGTGAACAAGATGTTTGGAAAAAGAAAAAGATATAGAAGAGGTAGCCCACTCCTGGTGCAATAGATATATATATAATTTCCATAGAAACAGCTTATAAAAGACTACAGTCATTTTAAAAAGTAGCTAAGAATGAAGCCCACTGCAGGCACTGCACTCAGGCTCCGAGCTAAAGATCCAGCAGCTGTAGTTAAAGTGAGTCAGATAGTCACAGTTAACCTTGTCTAAAGCTAAAATTTCGTCCTTCATCTCCCAACATGCCTCATGAGCCTCTTCTCGTCATTGTAGAGCTGCACCATGTTGGTACAGGGAAACTGAGACTCCTAATGCATGTATGCATATGAATCAGGAAGTCTATCCACAATTAATCTCATCATAACTGACTGAATTTACTGCACTTTACTGTAAATGACAGCAGTAACTATCATGTCAGTATCAGACATATATTAAGCTACAAATAAATCATATTTAAATGCACTGACTTGTAATTTTTTTAATATTTTATAGGCACCATGCTTTGTTTACAGGCAATTTCCCCCTCACATTCCCCCTCACATTATCCAGAGAGCTGAATATCAGCCTAAACGAACATAAAATATGAGCATTACAGTAAGTTTAACAGTTTTCCAGCCTGAAAACATTTTCTCAGTTTCACAGTTTTCTCTCTGTGTTGGGTAGCATTCCTCCTGCAGACTGTTTCATGGAGGTAAAAAAACAACAACTAATATAATTTCCTTTTCCTTCTCTTTGTGCTTCTCTCTGTCAGTGAATGTCCTCACAGCAGTAGCCTTGTCCAAACTGGCATGCCGCACCAAGAAAGCTCTGTACTACTACCTTCTGGCAGTGACTGGCTCAGATATTCTGTCCCAGCTCTTCATCATCTTCGTCGGCTTCCTCCTGGAGACGGCAGTGTTTCACCGTGAGGTCCCTGCACCGCTGCTCCACTTTGTGAGCGCTGCAGAGTTTGCTGCCAACCATGCCTCCATCTGGTCCACCGTACCCCTGACTGTGGACCGCTATGTGGCACTGTGCCACCCCCTCCTCCACCGCCAGATCAGCTACCCGGCCAGAGCCAGGAAGATCATTGCGGTGGTCCTGACTTTATCTCTGGCATCAGGCGTGCCCTTCTTCTGGTGGTCAGACATGTGGAGGAACAGCCACCAGCCCACAGAGCTGGACACCATCCTCATATGGACACATGTCACTATCATCTACTTCCTGCCCTGTAGTATCTTCTTGGTGCTGAACTCCTTAATAATCCACAGGCGAGGCAGCAGCAGCAGCCTTGCCAGGAAGAGCTTGGGCCAAAGTTGGCCTGCCAGCGGCGGCTTGGGAAAACCACAGGCATGCTACTGGCCATCACCTCCGTGTTCTCTGTGCTGTGGGCCCCCAGGACCGTCGTGGTCATCTACCACCTGTATGTGTCCTCAGTTCACCGAGACTGGCGCGTCCACCTGGCCTATGACCTGTCCAACATGCTGGCCATGCTCAACACAGCTGTCAACTTCTTCCTCTACTGCTTCGTCAGTAAACCGTTCCGCAGCGCTGTGCGGGATATCGTGCTGCTCAGAGGGGGCCCACTGCATCTTCGCTGCGTGCTCGCCCAGCAACAGACCCCCGCCAATGCCTCCATCTCTTCACTGTACAGTGGGACCAACAAGCGCTCACAGCGAGACTCCACCCCCTTGTCACCACACAGGGCCAAAAAGCCCTCGTGACCCTGGGTCCCCTCCTCTTAATCCAACACACCCCTTATCCCACGGTCCCTGAGCACTCGTGACCCCCAGGGACGCACACTGTGTTCCAGCCATGGTCGCCACTCGGCCTGGGAGTTCTCTCAAAAGGCCTTAACTGAACTCAACCCACAAGAAGTATGTTTTTCATACTATACTGTCTCACTGGGTGTTGTTTGTCCTTGTAAGTCCAAAACTGTGACAGTTTATTTATTTTTCCTCAAAAGAATGACAAACTGAAACTAGGTTTTTGTGTTTCCTTGGTTTCTATACATGGCAGGAATGTGACATTTTTATATTGTTACAAGAAAAATCTATCAATTTGTTTTCTCTGATTAAATCAGCAGTTAGATCTAAGGTAAGTGTACAAAGGGAGAAAAGTAATGAGCAAAATAATGAATTCTGTTGGAAGCTGTTAAACCGTTCACCTACTCTCACTTTTCTGAGTCAGTTAGCCTCAGTCCGAAGGAGGACTGAGAGTTTTAATGTGGACTGGGTGCTGTCTTCTGCAGTTGTCAAGATGTTGAAATCCCAAAAGAAAATCCACCTTGCTGAGCACAGCCACTCGAGCAAAGAATCACACTCAGGCTCCCAGTCACAAAACCACAGCTGCGGAGGCAAGTGTTTATTTTTCATGAAATCCAACTCAGTGGAGCTTTAGATGAAAGCTTGTTGTCCCTGCTCTTCAAACAGCCGGTCTGCTAGTTCACCAACACAGCCTCAGCTCTGGCTAAACAAACCTCAGATTAGCCTGCACAAACACATGCACAGAAACTCACAAGAAGGAACACACTTCTATCATGAACAAACACATGCAACCATGCAGGCATCAACCATTTCATGTTAAATCATTTTAATTTGATGAAAATTAATGCATCCGTTCTGTCAGTGTTACTTTTAGTGAATGATAAGAAAGCTGCATGTAATGTCTGTTCCCATATACTGTGTGATTATGAGTTTGGAATGGGCCAACTGTTGTTGTCATGTACTGTGTATATTTTTAATGAATGCCACTGGGTGTAGCGAGCTCTGCTGTCAGTTTGATGAATGGATTCTGTTAGATGTCATCCCTCCTGGTTTTCAGTGATGATCTGAAGAATGAACGTTTCCTGTGGCACGATAAACACCTTGATGCTAACTCCTGATTTTTAAAAATAACAAGCTGGAGCTACATTAAATGCTAGTGGAGACAGAGAACTAACACTCTAACGACAACACACGCTGTAACTTCATCAGTTTTACTTAGTGTGGTAAGATAAGGTTGAAGAAGGCTTGTTTGTTAATTTTGTGAAACACTGAATTTTATCTTATTTCACCAAAACAATTCAGAATTTTGAAATTTCAAAAGTTAAAGGACTGAAATTCCCTAAAGATTTGGCAACATTTTATTAGTTTTGACATATCTAAACATTTTATAGCTAATACCCAAATTATGGCTAATCAGTTTGAATCTCAAACCTTATTTTCATTTACAATCTTGGTTTAAAATTGTGAACGGCAACAGACTCATCAGCTGGAATTTGCAGCTGCAGTCTCAGTTGCACTTTTGATGATGTTAAAGAACAAACGTATTGAGCTTGACTTTGCAGAGTTGGGGACATGAAAGCCAGGGCAAATTATCACCTAATCCTGCAGCTCTAGGGAGCTGTTAGCTTCTTATAACTGAGGCACACATCTTGCTTGGCACCAAGCAGGTGACCAACGAAGTGAGCAACTAACTTGCAAAGAGACATGCAGCAGCTAAAGATGCAGATGTTTAAGGATGAAGAACAGTGAATGTTAAACTTAAATCCATTTACTGCTCTGACCAGCATTCAGGCTTAATGTTTGTGATGCAAGTCACCTGCCTGCTGTCATCGCCCCCCAGTCCTCATCATATTTACTGGAACAATTGGAGATACAGTGTTAGTGCTCTCATGTGTCCCCGTGTCCGTCGGCTCCTGTCGTCCCACACTGAGTTCCGAGTCTAGACACAAATGTGGATACAAACAGTTTCTTTGAGGATGTCTCCTGCTGCCTGACAATAACACAGGGGGGTATACGAGAGTGTGTGAGAACAGTGAGCGGCGGAGCGATGACTCAAGGCCATAATTTGGTACCAAGAAACCAGAGCAGGCTTTGATTAAAGCCCCAGCTTGTTACACATCTACAGAGCTGTTAGGGAGAAGAGGTGTGAGGACATTAGGAGCAGGAAAACCCCAGCAGCCACACGTCCACACGTCCCCTGTCTGATGACACCTGTCCTTTGTGCCTGTTCAAACACCTGGTCATGTCCCCTGACTCTGCTCCCATTCAGCTCTGCCTGCTGCTCAGTGTTTCCTATCAGCAGCACTTGTCTAAATACGGGAAGCTTGTTCTTTATGGACAGTTAAAAGAAGTACTTAACGCTTATTACCCAGAAGTGTGAATGGTGGAATGATTGACTTTTCACCCAGTGCCCCCTGTGTGCATCGGTGCGTACAGCTAACAGATGAATGGATGGATTGTTCTTGGGATCATGCTGCTTATTTCACTGTTTTACAATCTAGATCTTGGAATGTATTTGTTGCTCAGAACAGTGAAAAACTGAAGCTCTTTTCCAAACCAAGTCCCATTTACTCTGGGCAGTGCACAGAGAACAGCTTTCAGCGGAACTATGTTATTGTTTAATTTAACTTATAAAATACTTTAGAGTTACTGGGTTAAAACAAGTGTCTTTTAAAATCTGGAACAACCGTTGTGAATCCTTTGCTGTTTCTTTGGATAAAGTCAGAACAGACGTTCCCTGTCTCAATGAGTGTGAACATGATGCATGTCGGCCTGTTGTCGTTCTGTTGACTTCATGTGCAGCGTTCACATCATTGTTCATTGTTCCGTAACACAGAACGGTCCTGTCTGTGAGCACTGACAAGAGTTTTATATAAATAACACAGGACTGGTACAGTTTCTGTTGTGTATCAGATGAGTATGTTATAACAACTGTAGATTTTGAAAAAGACAAAAAGAGGACATAAATCTGCCAGTGATGTGGACGTTCTGTGTTGCAAATCATCAAAAAGCCTGAAAACAAACTCAGTTTCTCCACTGAAATGAGCCTGTTCGGCCTTTACTGATGCACTGTCTTTGTGTTGGGTATAATTTTACATCAAAAAATGAAGGAAAATACTGCAATAGAAAGGTCAGATTTGTCCTTTCAGGGCTCCAGAATGAATGCGTTGCTACAGATCAGTCTTCTCTAATGTCTCTCTGGGGTATTGGTTCAAGGAGACAGTGAATCGCTCAATACTGAAACTCAGGAAGGAAACATGGTGGAGGTGCGGGTCAGAGTCGGACAGTGTGAAAACAGATACATCTGGAAATGGAGCACTGACAGAAACCGAGCCCTGCCAGGTTCACAGATAGAGAGAATGGAGAGCTAAACCTGGGTGGGGGTGGGGGGCAATGGCAGAATGAAAGTCCACACAGAGAAGCTGGCCACTCTGCAGAGGCCGGGGAAATGACGCAGAAAAAATCAGCTCCTGATCAACAAGTGTGAGTGGGTGTCCGCTGGAGGAACACGGCTAAGCTCTGTGGGGGGGGCTGCTCCTTCAATCACTGACCAAAACATCACACACATCAGTGTCCTCATGTAATGTCAGTCCCTTCAACCTGATGACAGCTTGCTGCATCATCATTGATGATTACGGACCACATCTTATTGGTTTCCATTTCCATTTTGCTTCCAAGGAAAATAAAGAAGATGAAAACGAAAGAAAGTTTCAGTGATCTCAATTAAAATTCAAATGTGGCTCTAGACTGGTTTCAAAACAAACCAAATCCTTAAAGAGTTGTGGACATTTAACTCCTTAAAAAGGCAAGCAACACAGGGCAACATGAGAAAGACGCATTTAAGTAGAAGTTTTGAATAAAATAAAAAATTTAAAAGCTAAAATAGAATACCACAGAATAAAACAAGTGAATTCAGTTTATGTCTTGTATGTCATTTAGTAAAGTACAGTTTACTCCAGAAAAGAGTTGTATTAAATTGTTACGTAACAGCGACAGAGTCACGATGACCGGTGGTTCAGATGAATGAAACATGTTGATGGATGTGTAGCGCTGATTTCGATACAAGTGTCTGTTGTGTTGCCACCGCCTGATGCTGCTGCAGTTACCCACTTTCACCGCCAGATGTCCCCACACGCCGCTTCTAGCGCCACCAGTCGGACTTCAGGTGTTTCGGTTCTGAGAGAGAGAGAGAGAGAGGAAGAGAGAGAGCACATCGCAGCAGCCAGGTCGCGAGGAAGAGCTCGTGAAAAGACGCGTAGACTTTTACTGTACTTCTCATTTGACGCACGCTGAGCAGGGATGAGTCTGGGGAGGTTTTCTACCGGATCCGGCGGAGATTAGAAACTTTAACTCTCCATGATTTATCAGCGCCGTTTGGAGCAGGTGAGGATCAGCAACCAGCTCCGAGGTGAAGTCTGCTGCCAGCTTCCAGGTACTTTCACAAATCAAACCCACCATAACGTACTTATGTGTTTAAACCTGGGCTAATGATCGTTTTCAGAGTTTTAAGATATATTTGATGTTTTTTTCTGTATGTTTACAAATATATTCACGCAAACATTTCAATGCAGTATATTAATATATACTAGTGTTGATGGGATGACTATAAGTACACTTGGTGCATTTTAATTGTCACTGGAATCCATGAACACACACTGAAGCATTAATCAAACACTTTTATGGTTCAGATAGCGTAAAATAAGGATCTAATGTTTAAAGCAGCCTAGTAGACATGTACATAACGACGTGTACAGGTACAGTAGCATCACTCCTTTCATGGAGTGGCCTGTTTTTTCAAATCATAGCTTTATCTGGTTAACGAAGTCAACTAGCAGGAGAGGTTGCTTTTGTACGCGCTAAATACACGACAGTGAAATGGTTACAGATGATAGACACAACAAACTCAGTCCTACCAGGGCCCCGTAAACCTTCCAGGGGCCCCAGAGCAACAATATGCTGCTGGTAACCCAACTGCGTCATGCTGCATTAGAGCATGAGGATGCAAAAGGCAAGAATACATGACAGCGTTGTTATCTGTGGTAGTTTGTGTTAAGAAATTCAACAAAATGTACCAGTATTGTTCTTGCTTGGTTATCCAGCCTTTTGCCCTTGACCTTGTTGGTTTCCATGCAGTTATCTTGTTGTCTCACATGTACAGTAAGTTGTATAAAAAGAAAATAGTCTCACCACCGTCTCCATTTAGAGGCTGTTGTGTTGTTTCAGTCACAACACATTCATTTTTATTGCCGATTAGTCTGCTGGTTATTTTTTTCATAGTCAGGATCATTTTGGAAAATAGTGGAAT
This sequence comes from Monopterus albus, assembly GCF_001952655.1. NCBI lineage: Eukaryota > Metazoa > Chordata > Actinopteri > Synbranchiformes > Synbranchidae > Monopterus > Monopterus albus. Next base: position 1,740,547 of record NW_018127947.1, on the reverse strand, counting down.
ATGCATTTTTGCTTTTTGTTTAAAGATTCTGTATCTCATTTCTAATGGTGGTAAAAAAAAAAGAAAAGCAGCAGGTTCTCACACTGGAGAGGGTGGAAACCTCATTCTGGCTATTTTTACTTTTAAATCGACTGGACCAATTCATCATGCAGATTTAGCCTATTTTTCTATTCGTTTCTCTTTATCACAAGCCCTAACATTTCTGCTGAGGAAGATCATGTGACAGGATGGAAAGCCGAATGGGTCTTATGATGATGTTTCTCTCTTAGTTGCCCAACTTTGAATTGAATTGAAGTTTGAGGTCCCTCAGTCTAACCTGCTATGAGTCCTTGGTCTAATCTTGATCTGTTTTAGATTGTTGGTCGAGTATTTCAAATATTTCAAAGACAGACTGTTGCCTTGTTCTTTCGTTTTTTTTAATTTTATTATTATTTTGTTTGGAGTGAAAATTCACCTTGGGTTTCTACCTTGAGCATTCAGAAATTGCAGACATGCCATACAACAGTTGGTCCTTGAGCTTTCCCTAGAAACAGTTCATACACCACAGGTACGAAAACTTGAAAACGAACCTGTAGCACCCTCAAGTCTCTGTGTGATTAGAGGTCACACACTAAAGTAACAGCAAGCAGTAGTAGTTTATTAAACAGGACTGACCGTACTCAAAGTGGCACTTAGCACCATTTGTTGATTTCATATGTGTATTATTCACATTCGAAGTCTTCAGTTCTGCCCCTGTGCTTTGGTTTAACACCTTTCACCCTGTGGATTCAGATGTAGTCATGATGTACAGAAAATATTTGATCCTGTTAATGATTAACAGTCAAAGCTGGGGAAAGTCCGGAGTCTGACGCTCCTCCTCGGCGCCTGCTGAATCCAGCTCCAAATGACAGCTGACTCTCTTTTTATTACATATTTTCTGTGTAAACATCATGCAAATGTTTTGTCACAGTACCCTGACTCATACTGGTGTAACACTTCCTGGATTGGGTGTAGACTCCAGTATCCTAATCTAACACCGGTGACATACTGTGGGTAGAGTCTTTGTAAGGACCTGTTCACGTCAGGCCTGTCTCAGACTTTCTCTGTTCTTTCATCTGAGCAGGTTCTCCCAGAATCCCAGAACTCTGATCCCTGCTGGTCACAATGGCTGCCAATGTCACTCCTCAGGGTTGTGGCCCTAACCTGGACTCCCTCTATTACAACTTGTGTGACTTCAGTGCCGCGTGGGGCATTGTGCTGGAGGCCTTCGCTGCAGCCGGTGTCGTCTTCTGCTTTGTGCTCTTCATCTCGCTGCTGGCCAGCCTGCCCTTCCTGAAAGACAAGAAACGCAGGAGCTCGGTGGCGCTCCACGCCTTCTTCTTGATCTGCACTGCTGGTCTCTTCTGTCTCACCTTTGCTTTCATTGTGGGAAAGGACTTTTCCACCTGCACCTCACGGAGGTTCCTCTTTGGCGTGCTGTTTGGCGGCTGCTTCGCCTGCCTCCTGATGCAGTGTGTGAACCTGAACATCCTCGCCAGGAAGGACAGTGGACCCCGAGCTTGGGGTTTGTGTCTGGGGGCACTGGGGCTGTGGCTGGTGGAGGTGGTCATCAACACAGAATGGCTGATCATCACAATAGTGCGCCACCCACTGGGCCCGCTCAACGCCACAGCTGGAACTGGCAGAGCCATGGCTACGCCTTGCAACATCGCCAACCAGGACTTCGTCATGGCCCTGATATATGTGATGACCCTAATCCTGGCTGTGATGGTGGCAAGTCTGGCCATCATGGCAGGTAGACACAAGAAGTGGAAGTGTATGGGTGTCTGGATACTTCTGATCAGCCTGCTGTCTGTGGGAATTTGGGTGGCATGGATCGTCATGTATGTCTACGGAAACGGGAAGCACGGGGGCCCCACATGGGATGACCCCACCTTGGCCATCGCCTTGGTGGCAAATGCGTGGGTGTTTGTCATCCTCTACACCATGCCTGAAATCTGCTGTTTGACCAGCGATGATGAAATCCAGCAAGGCTACGGAGATGAGCTGTACCCGGCCCAAGGAGTCGGCTACGAGACGATCCTGAAGGAACAGAGCTCCCAGAACATATTCATGGAAAACAAAGCTTTCTCCATGGATGAGCCCAACCAAGGTATGTAGTGCACGGCCTCTCCCTCACTGACAGCATGGCTGGGTTTCATGTGTCATTTCACTGCAGTCTGACTAATAAACCTCCACTTTTTTTTTCATGAAGCAGTTTTGCTCCCGCTGTTCCCTGTAAATCTGATGTTTTCCTGAGTTGACATACTGGAAAAGTTTCCCTTTGCTTGTGAGGTAATAACTAGAGTTGAGGTTCACTGTACATATCACACATCAGTCACACAGTAACCTCCCTGACTCCTTATCACAAGTAATCAAACTCAAAGTTCATTGTCTCTGGGTTCATATTGTGCAACCCATCGTTTGTCAGGAGAGCGCCTCTAGACAGTGCACTGTACACTCCATCCTTTGTCCCTTTAAAGGCTGTTGGTATGATAAAGTACTCTGCTAATCAGAGGATAGTCAGGGTGACCTTGTACAGATAGGTGATGAGTAAAAGTTTGAAGCCCACAAAAACATCAGAACAGACCAATACGCCGCAGAATAGCCTGTGTGATCTGTGTGATGACCACACAGAATTTGAGCTGTTTCAGTGCAGAGCCGAGCAGGATGTGATGCTGCAGTAGAAAGTCCAGAACGGTGTGGTCCCAGAGTCTGCAGCCTTTCAGATGAAGGTGAGGAGGGTGTTGGCTTATCACGCTGGGAAGCTCTGTGTTTCCATTTTGAGCAGTGAAATACTGTTTGCAAACTGCTGTGTGATAAAATGCTCTGATCAGGGTTTATGACACAGAGCAGCAATAGTTCATGTCATTAACTCCTCAGTTAACGCCCTGATAAGTTAGTTATGTCCTTGCATTGTGACATACATGTAAAAAGCCAATAATAGCCATGAGCACGAGGACAGGAAGTTTGATCAAACATCTGGATACATTTCTTTCTCAACGTTTCAGCCAGGGATTCGGAGGCAGTGTGCCTTCTGGATCGTTGCTGTTAATGATTGTCTAGAATCTAACTGCATCCCTCACCACTGTATCACTTGTAAACACTCCCACTGTACCTCTGATTCCCACCAGAAACATTACACCTTTTGTTTGTATACTGTCCATGACAACTGAGGTGTGGCAGCAGTTTTATCTAGAGGAAAATATTTGGCTTTAGGTGCCACTAAGTGTGACAAAGTCCTGTGTCACCTCTATCTCTGCTGGGTGTTTGTACAGGATATGGGATGGTGCCTCATGATGTGTTTTTCCATCCGCTTCTTTTTAATGTGCATTTTCAGTTTGTGCTTAAAGAACCGAGTGGATATGCCGGAAAGTCAGAAACATCTTGAAATATGAAAAAAAAACGGTTTTTGCACATACCTGAAAGTGGTGTTTCTGAACAAATGTAGTGGAAACGTTCACAGATTTTTAAGAAAATCAAATTAATGTGCATTTCTAACTGCTGCTGTAATCTGGATATTTGGGGTTGGTTCTTAAAGATAAACAGCTGGTGGCACTAATTTTCCAGTTAGAGCCGTTAAACCACTGCAGAAGAGTAGGATGCAAAAGGTGACGTAGGTAGAAGAGCAACAGCCAAAGCTGAAATGGTAGAACTGATGGAAATACAATGTTTTTGTTTGTTCCATGTATAATCTGAGGAACGTTCATCAGTCCACACACATCTGTCTTGGTCTGTTGCTATTCTTCAATCTTTTCTTTGGGCATTTAAGTCACAGGCTTCATGTACTGTACATCATGATTATTACTTTTCTAATTCTGTTTCTATTACACTTTGTTACACTGTGCTTTTATTGAAACAAAGTTTTTCCACCTCAGCCAAGCATGATGCATTTATGCAATTTTTTTTTTTTTTTTTTTGCACTAAAAGCTGATGTATGTAAAATCAACTCAAGGTAGAAAAGTTGGAATATTAATAAAAATAAATTGGAATTCAGTGAATTAATCATGTAACTTGAGCGTCCACTGAAGTAGCAGAAGGTGAAAACAGATTTGTGTGGAGCAATGAATTTCCCTCAGGATAAATAAAGTATCTATTTATGCTGTAATGTTTGTCAAATTAACACACGAAACAGAAAGAAATGCCACATTCTGTGATGAAATGTAGCTGGAAACCCAGTTATGGTCTTGTTATGGTGATGTACTGCTGGTTTGGTGATTGTAATATAACGGTTTAAGCGACTGTGGCCCAGGAGCATTTAAAGATATCACACAGTGGGATTGTTAGAGGACAGACTAATGGTGTTTCCTCTGTATCTCCACCCCAGGACCCAAGCCCGTGTCTCCATACAGCGGCTACACCGGCCAGGTGCGCAGTTCGGTCTACCAGCCCACTGAGCTGGCTCTCATCACCAAGTCAGTGGGAAATGTGAGTATACATCCAGGTGGATTGTTTCACAGAGGTGCACATTTGAATAAGCCCTGCAATAAACAGTGTAGGGACAGCACACATGCATATCCTGTGATAAGCAACTCATCATTCAAATGAACTGCTGACACTAACCTTTGACAGCTAAGTAAAATTTAGATTCAATATAAGCAAAACATGTTTAGAGAAACAAGATGCAGTTAGTATAAGTACCTGCTCACTAAGACAGGAGTAGGATTGCTGAAGCAGCCCACACCTACAAGCTAATCGTAGAGTAGGTGTATGTGAACTCAGTAGGTGAGTCAGAGTTTGTGCCAGCAGTGATGGAGTGGAGACAATTTATCAGCCACATTTAAAACGGCACAAAAGAATTGCATGTGACAGAAAAGGTGCCTTGGCCATTACATTACATATCCAAAAAGTAAAATATATTTTTAATTGTATAAATGACATAATTTATTTTTAAAAATAAAATCTATTATTAACATTAATACAGACCATTGAGATCATTTTATACATAGTTTTTTGTTTGTTTACTTGTTTAGTTTTTTAAATCTGGTTTCTGCTACAGATACATAACCAGCTGAAGTAGCTCATTCAGGCTGTTTATCTGGTCTGACTGGACGTTTAGCAGCAGGGATGACCACTTTGGAATAATGTGTGGACACTCCTGACTGGGAATCGCATGCGTTTTCCTGTTTATTCCATTCTGGCTGTGTTACATGATTGCAGCAGTGAGAGTTGTTACTTTTTTTCAGCACAGTAGACACGGGAAGCCTTCTTGTGTTTACTTGTGTGTGACCTCAGAGACTTAGAGTCCAGGCTGCGAGTGGTAAATCTGCCACCACTTCTGCAGGGAAGACAGTAACCGTGGCTAGTGCACGGCCCAGTTCACGGCCCAGTTCACCGTAGTGTTGATGACTGATCCATTCCCCCCCCTCACCTCTTGGATGTGTTTGTCATGGCCCATGTTCTGACTTTTACGCAGCACCCTCCGGACCCTTCATATGACATGATCCTTCCTAGAGCTACTGTCCACTCAGCAGCCATCAGCCAGAGCGGCGCCCCCCCAACACACACTGAGACTGAGACTCCATACGCACAGACAAACGGAAAAAGTGTAGGTGGCACCCTGACCCCCCCCAACGCCTCCCTTCACTCTACAGTTTTCCTCTTTTCTCTTATCACTTGTTTACCTGCAGAGGCTTTTCTCGTCCTCTGCCTCTGTGCATGCCGACCTCCGGGCTCCAGGTATGAATCACGTCTTTGTCTGGATTTTTTTTTCCTGCCTTGTGGAGCCCACTCTCTCTGAGCCTTGTGTTCAACCTGCTAGCTGGTCTCAGTGTACTCTGCACTTCTTCCTTCTTTTCTCTTATTAAAAGGCAAAAAGCAGACGTTGATTTATTTCTTTGTCACCTTATTACATTAATCTTTTCTCATATTTCTCTGCACTAAACATTTGTCTTCTAAACCTTTACCTCTGAGTAGTGAACATGTACCTTTGTGGCTCTGAAAGGTTTGTAGGCCTGTGGAGGGCAGCAGCAGCCGGTTTGGATTCACATAAAGGACAAAAACATTTCTCAGACTACGGACACATAATCCACTTTTCTACTGTCAAATATATGCTCAGTATGTTTTGAACTATCATATTTTTCAGATACACAGTAGACTGTAGTTTTTGGTGTTGTAATGTATTTCATGGCTAGCTTCTGAAATCCATGTCCTGAAAGGTTTCCTTTATTGAAATACCTCCTACCACTTAGTGTGTTTCTACATGTATTCATCCATGTTTTGGTAGATAATTACTCCACTTTCAGGTATGCTGAGTATTTTTATATGTTTATATTCCCTAAATAATAAGAATTAAATGGTCTATTGTGATGACAAAATTGAGATTTTAGACATTTTGAAGCCTCATAATTTCACTTCACTGTAATTGTCACATTTGTCAAAGGCAAAGCGGTGCCTTCGGGGATTTTTAACAAAAAGTAAGGTAGTACTTTTATTCTAGTAGGGAAATTTGTGATTAATGCAGATTTTCCACAAAGGGCTGGGAACTCATAAAATGGGTGAAGGTAAATGCATGGATCAAATAGGGAATGGCTGAACAGTGTGTCTTCAGTGAATCCAACCTGACTACAGCGCCTTCCCAAACTGCAGTCTTTTCAGAGCCACTGTTCAAGTTCATATTACAACCACAGATTTTAGGTAGAGTATTCATTTAAAATCTCCTTATGTTGCAGTCTGTTCAGCAACTCTACCATCTCTCTCTTTTTCCGCAGGGGAATGGTTTACATAGGACGACTCAGTGGTGAACACTCTATGGCTCTCGACACCTCGCCACAATAGCTTCAGCTGGCATCTTTTAATTTGTGTGTTTGCTGTTATTCATGGTTCCCCAAGTTGGTTCTAAGAGGATCCCTCAACCCTGATGTGGGGCTGAATGCTGGGTCATTAATGGGAAACAGCTAAACCTTCTGTTCTACTGACTGACTTTCTATGTGCCACTGGGTTTCGCACAGTACAGAGGTCCATCTGAAAGCCAAAGCGAGAGGATGAAGCCACAGCCAAAACAAAGACCTTTGCAGTGGTGGCTGATCACTGAAGCTGGACCCAATCACACAGCAGAAGACTGACGGTGCTGATGGTGTAACTTGGTGCCGGCAGTGTCTTTGGCTCAAAGTGTGAAATGCACTACACACATCATGAACAACTGTCACTGGAGTGGCAGCCACTCACAGCATGATGACAGCACAGGCTAAGCAGCACTATCAGAAGGACTGCATTCACTTACCTTCAAAATACAATGTGTACAGAATAATTATAGGAAACTATATCATATGTTTGTATGGCTGGATTGTGAATAATGTTATTAACTACTTGTAAAATGGTATTGCTGGTGATGTCAGACTGCTAGTGTGTCCGTGGGTGTACACTGCATGGAGGCATATGTACTGTATGTTTAATACCATTTATAGCACTACTGTGTGCTATTTAATCATTTTATCTCTTTTATCTAATTGTTAATATTTAATTTTATCCAATGAAACAATTGTGAGAATAGACAGCTGAAGTCCCATCTGTGATTGTAATGCTAAACATAACTTTTCATGCTGTAGGTTTCTTTCATCATTATTAAAAACTGAACATGATGAGTTTTGTGTCTCTGTTCTTAGAGAAATACTTGACAGTAAAATGTAAGCTGAGTATTTTGTTAGCTGTCTAAAACAACATATCCCTGAATCTTAACCACGGGACCAGTGTCAAAGCCTCATGGGACTTGCAGTTCTTCACTAAATCGTTAATACACTATAGTGTGTTAATGATTTAGTGACCATTGCACATTTTGCCCAGAGGTCAATCAAAATGGCTGCTGGATGAAAGGAACTTGAACCTGGCTGCAAACAATGGTCATTTTCATTACTGATTAATCTGAACATGTCTTAAATGATTAATCATGTAGTCCTTAAACTCTTAGGGCCTTTTGTGATTAATTGTGTGTTTTGTCCTGTTAACAGTCAAAAATCAAAGACATTCAACTTACAATGAAAAAAACCAGGACAAAAGCAACAACCTCTCACATGTAAGATGCAGCGGTCAGCGAATGTTTGGCATCTTTCATTGAGAAATGACCTAAACAATGAACATTTCAGCACTAAACCTGCATAATATCTGAAGTGGTTTCATTTTGTTGTATCCTACATATCCAGTTCCCTTAATAAAATGCTGGAATAATGAAAGTGATTATGGACCAGTATTTTATCTTTAACAGGTCCAGTGTCACATGAGAGGAATAACAGTAGGCAGACTAATTCAATCACGTTCATCAACTCATGCAAATGTTTTACTAAATGTTTGTACTATTTTATAATAATTATATAATAGTATACAGGTTATTTCAGTCCCATTATCAGTTGCTGCTAACTCTTATGTAATCTGACATGGATCCCTCTGTCAGTACACCCATCAACCTTGACTCGCCTCACCCATGCTTTATTTCAAGTGGCTTGGGCTGCAGCAGTGAAGAGGATGGACTGTGATTTATAACCCATCCAACTGCTGAAGCCTGATAAGTCTCTGAGGCGCTTACACAAGGCTACATCCCAGGGCCGTTTGAGGCTCAGCAGGTCCTGCTATCACATGTGTTTTTATCAGTGATTCTGCTGAGGGTCAGAAAACATGAGGAGATAAATGGAATATGCAGCATGCTTTGTCTTTTACACCTTTTATGCCATGTGATAATGTCAGCTACAAAAGGTTTGACCCCAATGTATTGCACAGAAGGTACCAGAAAAAGGACAAATATATGTAATGTTTACAGGGTCAGAAGAGGACATGCAGCACGGCATTTTAGAACGAGCTCAGATTCCTGTTACACAGCTTGTGGTGCAGAATTCTTCAAATCTCCAAATCGGCTTGATCCTAAGTCTTCTGAGATCTGTTTTTAGGCATCATTCACATCAGACCTTCAGCACTGATCACGTCCTCATGATCAGCAACCCCAAAACAAGACAATGATTTGTGTGGTATTGTTAAAATACATTGTGTTTGTTCATTGTTATACTTAAGTTCAGACTATATTTGATGACAGATTTATATATAAATGCAGGTCATTCCACTGTGTTCACTTTACTTTTCTTGCCACTGAACTTTGCTAAATACAAAATAATCACAACAGGTAAAACTGATTTCCAAAACCTGGCCCTATTTGTAACCTAGGTAATATGCGACTCATCCAGGAACAGCAGGATTCTCCATGCAAACCTTTGGGGGAAAGTCAACACCTGTTTTTTAAGCTGATGTCCAGTAGCAGGTTGCATGCAGATGACTGCTCTCTGTTTGCCTGGGGCAAAAACAACATATAAATCTAAAATTGACACTCTGCTGGAACATATATAAAGTCCTCGGTGCAGACCAGTGACCAGCACAGTCTGTGCAAATAATGCATTTAAATCGCGGTTTCACCCTGAGCAAACAGTTTATCTTTCCAGAGATGCGGCTGCAGCTCAGGAGGTAGGACAGAATATGGTTACCACAGATTAGTGGAACGGCAGTGTCAGGAGTGTGAGAGACATCTGATTGAGTTAATTGGTATTAAAAGTCAGGGTCACAAATCTTAGTTACAGCACCGGAGTAAAAGTAGCTTGTTGTTTTTCACTATTACAATAAGCTTTGCTTTTGTTTTTCCCTGTTAGATAAATTCTGTCCTGCATAACTGGCAGCCAAACCTGAGGCCACAGCCCGAGTCAAAGCACCCCCATCTCTTTAAAATAACAACCACCACCCTCCTACCTAATGAAACGCTGCAGGCCTCACCCACACAACTCAACAACCTGCAGTCATCGATGACCTCACATCAGGGGCCCAGGTATACATTTACAGCCCTGCAACATTCTGGTTCTCTGTCCTGTTTTAAAAGGCAAAGAAAGTAAACTGAGCCTGTTGTTCATTAACAGCTTCACGTCGTGCTGCTACTATACAGAGCTACTGAACTGAGGCCAGTTTTTGAGCGTGAAGCTGTTTAGTGACTGAGGTGTTAATGTCCAGGCCCATGACTTACATCTTTACTTACCAAACAGAAACATCCAATGTATTCCTTTTCAGTTACTCAACCTTTGCAGACCTTCCTCTGACCTTGCCAACAAGCAATGATTTACCAGCAGCAGTGATTAAATGCCCATTAGGTTAGAGGAGTCACTCAAGCCTAAATTTTCCCTTCCATGCTCAATTAGGAATTACAGTACATTAAAGGTTCATGTTAAATTAGTTTGCCTGCAAAATAATGCAGCCAAACTTTGTCTAAATCTGGATTTGGAGTAGCAGCCCTGCCGTAGCCCCTGTATGTCATAGCTAACGTGCAGCACAGAGTCTTGAAGTTGCTAATTTTTCAGTTATTGTCATGGTTTCAATAACAAACAGGTTCAGGTGAACACCCATGGACAAGACAAACAACTATGGTGATTACACTCAGGAAACAAGTCCTGTGATTGGTTGCCCATCCGTCCACTCCAGCACACACCTGCTCAGAAAAGAAAATGGTGACCATTCATTCTGCATTACACATCTCATCTCAGAGTCATTTTCTATTGGAGGACAGTCTCATTTTGGCTTGTGATGTCTTCATTACAGAGGTGTCTGAGCTGCAGTACCTAAGACCACTGGACTGGATGTTTTCTCAGTAGCTCTTGTAGCTTTTCCTGGAACAGCTCCCTGCTCATTTGTGCTTAATTAGACTCTTCCTCTGATGCTCCCTTGTTTGCCTTGTTACTGACACGTCCTCTGAGGGAAAAGCCTGGGTTGTATCATGATCATTAAAATTATTAGCTGCTGTGAGGATGTAACTATATCATTAAACCTGCACTTTCTTTGTATTATGAAGAGCAGATGTCAGACTGGTTTGTGCCCAAAGAAAATTCAACCTTCTTTTACCAACACTCATAATTATTCTATGTTCAGTACTTTTTACCTGTGTTCCTGTGTTTCTGATATTGTTCATTATTTCTTAATGTATTCAAACTAAAATTTGAATTTTTCTCTCTCAATCAGACACAAAGGATACTACTTTCAAAGCAAAAGGTAATTTGACTTTTTCTGGATAAGCTCATCCATTCTCCTGTTTCAGCCTCCTGACACATACAGTACTAACTTGTATCTGTCCATTCTGTCAGCTGCCATTGGAGGTGTCATTGACTTGTCATTTTGGGGCAGAGGCATGGCTGCTGTAAATGAACAGTGTGGCCTTTGTACACTCAGGACAAAGCTGGTGCTGTGAGTCAGCCAGGAAGACCTTGAGGAGGGACACCTGAGCACCGAAGCACCCCCCTGCTTCGCATTTTAACCCAGGCAGCTGGACTCTGAGTTCATCTTTGCAGAATGACAGAAGCAGCTTAGTTATCAGAGAGGTTACTGTTGGTGCAGTTCAGCACATAAAGTGCTTTTGGCAAGGCAGAAAAAACTTTGTTGCCACTTTCCCCTGTTTTAAAGGGAAGTTGTTTGACTGGACTGTTGACACAGCTGCAGCTAGAAAACTCTGTGTAGGCACTGTTGTAGTATCAGAGGTGCATTAAATGAGCCCAGATAATCTGCACAGCCCTCTGCTAAACCCTCCATTAGTAGAAATTACTTATTCTGCCTCTGATTTGAAGTCAGACACTACAGATTCAGCTATTAGCATGTTACTATTCTTATTTTAGATTGATGCATTTCTGAAGTTCTTTATTCAATCTTTTTTTGGGTTACATTCCAGGAAAATCTTTCCCATATACTGTGAGCATAGTGGGACAGCAAAGTGTTGCGATTGTACAACAAGTTGGCAGAAATACTGCCGGTCCTTTTGTGCGCACAGGGTTTCATTGGGATTATCGGTGATGGAGCTATTACCTCACATCCCGCAGAATGCCTGCAGCCAGAGCACAGTTGTGTGTTGTGTATGTTGGAGCAAAGCAGTGACATTTTCATATCAAGTATCCTGTTGAAGATGTACAGTCTTAGTGCCACTAATGCTATCAAAGTCTACAAATTGCTGTTAATGTGAAATTGAACTTTGAACTGAGCTCAGTTTGGAAACACCAACAGCAAACATTTGAGAATTTGGAGCCATAAAATAAGGGAATGTGCCTTTATTTCTGACTTCATGCAATGCTACATAACTGCACACAGTACACTATAAAACTGCTGGTAAAACCGCACTGTCTCTGTGCAAACAGCCACAAAGTAAAATAAGGCTGAAATGAATTCCTCCAGGAATTCCCTAAGAATCCACAGGAGCCTTCGGGCTGCACTTTAGGAACAACTGGGTCATGTGAAACTAGCATCAAACAGAAATAGTTCCCTCCCTTGGGCTTCTGTTGTTAAAGTATTTGTGTATGTGTCTGACTTAATCTAGCTCTCCCCAGTCCACAGCGTAGGGCCCTTCTGGAAATGTCTGCTGGAGTTAAAGTAGGGCTCCAGGATTTCCACAGGAAAAGGTGTTCTGAGAAACCTGATCCAGCAGTGGGGCTGTGGGGGGACTGCTGTGAGGAGAGGCGAGTGGCAGCCTTGGAGAAAATGGACCCCTCCTCAGTGTTCACATACCTGACATAGTTAGGAGAGTCTCTGAGCTGACAGGCTGATGCCAAACACTGCCAGAGCACCTCAGCCATGACCTAATCTAATCACATCTTATGAGACTGGAACTCTTTTTGCTCTAATGTGAAACATTTACATTTTATATAATACTTATGCCAGTGATGGTACAAGTCACTTTATGTTCAGTACATAGAGTCAGAGGTAAAGGGGGTATTTTGATCCTTTGCTTAAGTAAAAGTAGTAGTGTAAAAATACTCCATTACAAATAAATGTCTTCCATGAAAATATTTAAACTGCACTTATAAATATTTCTATTTTAAAATAAATGTATCAAATAAAGCACACGTCACCAGTGTCATTAGTACAGAGAATAACCACCTGAGCTCTACAGAGCTTCTAAACATCTTTCTGCTTAATGTTTGGTCTTGTGGCCCCAGTGTTACTGTTCTGTTTCAGTGTGACCATCTCATCAAAATGGCTACAATCAATATTTTTTATAACAACAATGGATCAAGTGATGAGGTGAAAACAGTCACTGTGAAACATTGCACTATACAGCTCAGCAGCAGCACATTTTTATGTTTTATTTATCTATCTATCTATTTAATGCTGTTTGTACATGTGACTTTTTACAATTTTTTTAGCTTTAATTTGTAATTATTTTGTCTTTGCACCTACTGTACGTACTGTATTGTTCTGCATTTGTCAGTATGAGTTGTGTTTCTCTGTATGTGTGTCATGTCTGTGGAAATGGCCTGAACCTCAACACGCCTTAACCACATATACTGATATTATGATGGAACTCCATGAATGAAGCAAAATCTATTATATACTTCTTTGCATTTAGAATGAAATCTGAGCCCTCGGGCACTCTGCACGATAACAAAAACCTCTGTGGAATGGAACCTACAATGCCAAGAGTGACTCATTAAGGCTTCATTCTACTCTCTGTGTACATATAAACCGTGTATAGTTTGTTACCATTCAGAGATTATTTGCTTTTGATCTGTTCATTCAGATGGATAACAAATGGCAAGCCTTTTAACTTTGTGTTGCATAAATGTTTCTCTGAAGTGTAACTTCAACTGAGGGAGAACCTGTCCTTGGGATAAAGTCCCACAGTGAGCAGGGCCTCTAGTGGGATAACATGCCCCACCACACACCTGGTATCTCATGCCAGGCTGAACAGCTGCTGTGTTTCCAAATTACGTTTCCATGGATGTGGCTTGCAAACACTGATGTCTGTAGGGATCTCAGACTCACACTCTTCCATATTACTGTACTACAAACACACAGGCATCTCTTCATGCACCAGAGAATGGGTCAACTATTGTTGCTGTTTGTTCATAGTGCTTATTCTGCATTGTTTGCACTTTCTGTTGCTTGTAAATACTGCTTATTTTTGTTATATTACACAGCCTTATGCTGGTTTACTGTTTGCACATTGAGAGCCGAGGTACCAGAGTCAAATTCCTCGTGTGTCCAACACACCTGGCCAATAAAGTAGATTCTGAGATTGTTAAGAAAGTGGCAGTAGGGTACTAGGTATGGCATCACTGAGCCACAATCACAAAAGAAATACTACAACAAAAAAAGTGCACATATAATTCATCATAATTCAGGTCGGTGAACATGCCTTGAGAAGAAAGTATTTTGAGCCTTTAATAGCAGCTCTGCTTATATTATGTAAACTAAATATCACTCCAACTTTAAATACAGGCGTACATTTTCCTATACCAGAGTTGGGACCAAGTTATTGTTACTGTAGTTATTAGTTCAATTTTTTTTTAAATGTAACCAATAACGAATAAGCCTACCATTTTAGTTGTAAACATACTCCTATTAAGTCACATCACAGTATTCAATAGAAGTTGTTTAGTCCCAGCAGCTGATGAGCTGGCCCTGACTAGGCACATGCAGTCTCTCAGGCGCAAACTGCATAGTCCAGGACAATTAGCTAGGTCTGTTATGTGGTACATGGCAACAAAACAAAATATACATGAACCTAAGCTTCAGTGACTTCTACTGACTGCAAACAAAAACTTACTATCAAATTATATTTACCTATTATAGCACAAATAAGCTGTGTTGTTGTATGAGTATGTATATGTTATACATAATATTGTATAACATATATATAAAAATTATGTTGAGGATGAGGACTATATACATACATACATATATATATATATATATATACAGTATATATATGTATATAGTCCTCATCATAATTTATAGCTTCATGTGGTACAACCTTTATTGCAGGATTACTACCGTTATATTTCTACTGGATCCCTGGAAATACAGATGAAATGAAATACCGACATCTGCTGGAATAAGATTGTAAATGTAACCTGTTTCTTGTGGCCCGCCCATTTTTAAGCTTTCCATTGGTTTAAAATTAGAAGAGTGGCTTTTGATTGGTCACTTTATTTTCTGTCTGTCACTCAATGCGTTTGTTTACTACTGACCACAAGGATCGTATTTCAGGAAAAAGAAGTAATGCAACTAGCTTGCAAGGCAGCTAAATGTGTTAATATAACCCTTGAAAGAGATTTACATTATAAGACCAGTTTTCTTACTGTCTCCGACGATGCTGTGTTTGGGTGTAAATGCGGCGAGGTCGTCGGTATCGTTACAAAAGGTTGGTAGCAGCTAACTATAGTGAAGCTACTAAGCTAGCATACGTTGTTTTTGACAAGTTGGCTTTAACTTAATCATTTCCTCTTTTTTTGCATCTGTTGCCGTGTTGTTTTTACGAATTTCGCCGAGTATGGGCTTCAAATTAATTTCTAAGAGTGATGCTTACTGTAGCTTAGTTTAGCTTTTCATGTTATTAACGTTAACATTTTTAAAATCTAATTTGCAATGTCGCGTGTCAACATTTAGCCGGTGCTGTTTTTGTTTTAGCTTACCATAAATAAAAATTCATCAGTGTCTAAAATCTGTGCCAATTTGTGTTTCTGAACGTTGTCCTCATCCTGTACCGTATCTTCTTCCCCAGTGTTCCTTAAGTACAAATTCCAAGTTTACACAGAACAAGCTGCCCAGATTTCTTATTTCTGTAGTGTGCTGTCTTCTCTACCATCAGCTGAAAAGAAAATGTCAGAACATGAGAACACGAACATGAATTTTGATCATTAAAGGCGCATTTAAATTTACGAAAATGGAACTCGCTCTCTGGTTTTCAAATTAGATGATTTATATCAGAGAACTGAATCTCGGAGCTTTGGGTGGTTAATTGTTATTTTGTGACATTTTATACTGTATATTATAAAGTTTTAATTCTACTCTCGTTTTGGCTGACCACAGTATTATTCTGTTGTCTTCCAGCTGTGCATCCTATCCCTGCTGTACCTGAGACATGGTTTCCATGCCTGCTATCAGCTGTCTAGGAGAAGAGGGGGACACATCGGGACCTTTCGCTGCCTGTCTACTGGACCCGGCTCCCCTCCTCCCACTACATTAACTGACTCCTCTGAGTGCACTGAACCACAACCCAGTCACACTACCTCAGCCTGGTCTCCTGACCAGGGTCCACCGCCTGCTCCCACCCACTTCTGTGTGTGGATCGAATATGCAGAGCAGCTGCTGGCATACTATCATGATGGAGGTGAACACTCGCTCGCCGCTATTGAGGAGAATGTCCCTGATGAGAACCTTAAAACCTACCTGATGTTGGAGATTAGACTCTTGAAAAAGTGACTGATGTATTTACTGCCAGTGGCCCTGACCACAGAATTATGGGAATTCTTATGTTAAACTGTAAGCACATTATAACACACTCCAGTCACCGATTTAATCTCCACATTGTCCCTTTCTCCTGTGGGTCGCACAGTTTACATATGAAGAAAATGGAAAATGCTGAGATATGGGGACTACAGCAAGAAACAGGAGCAGTCAAACCATAAGACCGGTTGAAAACAAACCAACAGTTTATCAGATTAGCTCAGCAACTTTATTTGAAGGTACAGCTTAATCAAGTTGGATTGCATGTGGCACTAAATCGGTGGCATGCTCTTTTAACATGAGAATTCTCTTTATTATTACTCTATTCTAGTGATCTGGCAAATTCATCAATTGTCATGTTCTTATAGTTATAAAATGTATTTGCACATTTTTCATTTTGATCAGTTTGTTTGAAGGTGGAACTAAAAGCATATTTTTGTGTTTAATGATCATTTGTTTTACAGTATTTAACAGTATATTTAAATTATCTATTTGAAATTGTTAAGTGTTGCTGATTAAATTTATGTTCTTTTTGAGCAGACTCAACCAGCTTTGATAAGTTTGCAGGAACGGCCACTAGAGGGTGCTAGATACACATAAAACTATCTGTTCATGAGAATAAAATATTTTGACTGATCCTTTTAATTTGTTTATTTCATCATGATGCATTTCTTGAGTTCCTTTTCAGGAATGGTTTGGAATGTTGTCACTGTGTTTACTTTGGGAATAGTTTTCAGACAACACCAAAGCTTTTAGTATATTCAAGAAGTAGCTGTGATCAGTTAAAGGTTGCACTAACTGAAATGATATGCTAACCATTTCTAAATGTAAAGTTTGACATTTTAAAAGTGTAAAATTTAAATTTACAATGAATCTAGATGAAATTTTGATGCATGATTGAAGGGTTCTACTTGCAGGCCAGATTACAGTAGCTGTTCTGGAGCTTTAAAGTGCTCTGAAATGCAATTCCACAACTGGCAACTTCATCTGCTATTACATCCACCTGAGTTATTTAATAAATAGCCTTCATTAGCGGTACAGTGATTGTTTTCTGTTATGTGGGGTGTAGCTGTGTCCAGTGTAACCTCTGACCATCACTACAGGGAACTAGAATGACCATGAAGGTGGGACTTCTGCAAAAAGGAGCATTGAAGGGTTTTGCCTGAGACAGCTGCATAACAGATTTCAAAGGGTGAGTTTCAGGAAGCTTCCTGGTATTATCTCACGTACTTTTGTCTCTGGTTTGATTTACATTGCTTTAGAATTTTATGTGCGTTACAATAGTGTACAGTGCACTGGTGGAAATATTTTTAAACTATGGTTTTGCTACTTTAACTTAAGTAAATTATCTGAGTACTTCTTATGCCAGTAGTACAGTATATGATTCTCTGCATATTTCAAACAAAATGAACAGTTTACATCATTAGTTTCATCACAAAAACTATCAAACTGTGTAATACTTGACAACAGAAGAGGTACATTATAAGTTTTCAAGTTGCAGATTTTTTGGAAACCCATATACAGTAGCTGTATACAATGTTATTGTAAGCTACATAATGACAAAGTGTACGTCACATGTGAAGTGCTGACATTAGAGCAGGGAGGTGGTGCGTTCATAATCATCTGTGGGGCTCAGAATATAAGAAGGGCCCTCACAGCCAGCCAAGCAAGAACTCCACTCATCTGCTCGAGACCAGTGCTGCTCTCACACCCACGCACCCTTCACCCAGGCAGCCGGTGAGTAGACCCACTGTCCTAATGGGATAGTTAGGCTCTAACATGGTGGTGATGGTGGTGATGGTGGTGGCGGTATTCTTCCTGTCTGTTGTCGAGCCTCATGGGACTTGGTGGATATCAGGGATAATGTTACTGTATCACTATTTTTTGAGCTGAAATGACAAGTTGAACTGAAAAGATGGAAATATAAAAAAATTAATTTTGTTCTTAAATGAAGGTCATATGAAAAGGAGATATAGATCTTAAAAGAACATTGAGTTTCAAATAAAGGTAAAATAAAACAGGGATTTTCAAAAGAATTGAAAGCATTAATAGCATTTTGCTACACTTTCCTTTGAAGTTTTAGCTGATCATAATGAGATTAAACATGAGAATAAATCACCACTTCATATCTTGTACACAGTGAGAACATAGACAGTTTGAGTCCCTTGACCTCCATTAGGCCTTAAGCAATAGTGCCATAAAGACAGACAGAATTAAATTGTAACAGATTCAGTTTAATTCATTGACACTAGATGACATTTTTTGGAAAATAAAAATGATGCAGTGAGTCAATGACATGGCTTTTGGTTTACTTATTCATTAGATGGTTTGTTCTCCTTTGTACCATTGTGGAACATTTACAGTATCAGGCAGGTCTGCTGTAGATGGTTTTCTGGAAGAAGAGTCTCAGTCCAGCCTGCTAAATAAGTCTGCATTTGAATTCTATTTTTCAGTACTAATGCCTGATACCCAAGTTTCTGTACCAGTATGAAAACAATAAAGATGCCTTTTCAGTATCTTACTTGAGAACACAAGTATAGTTTTCCATTTAACTAAAAGATCCAAAGTCCTTGAATAGTGTTGTCTAAAGACAAACAGTTAAATAAAATAATAATAATAAATGAAAAGAGAAATTAAACAAGAAAAATCGAACAAGCATTTGAGGCATGTCTTGGTACATCATGTATTTTGGATGCATTTTGGTTGGTACCAGAAGGTTTTTAGGTTTGACACCTAGTCTTATATATTAAGCTCAAGAATGCAGCTTACAGTCAATATAGAACTTATAACTTTTTATTTCAGCATCTTCATCTTCATCTTCAATCAAGTAAAACAACAGTTAGAAAAAATACATATAGTATGTATAGCATATACATATGTGAACTTTTGTCAAGCTCTGTTTTGATTTGCTACTGTACACTCTAGCTATACAATATTCTTTGAATGAATTAAGTTATATGATAGCTAAATCTTGCACATCGGTTCTGCTATCAAAGCACTATAACCACATTAATGGTTAAGACCTGCTCAGACTGTCATTCTCACTGGGCAGATTGATTCCTGAGACCCTCAGTGTTTGCTCAGCAGATCTGCTGTGCTGCCCTTGCTCTAACAAGATCACGTGTGGACGTCCGACTTGAAACAGAGAGGGGGAGTACTTATTCTTGAGCCAGGGATTATGGGAAATTGGGTCATCCACACAGAGCAGGCTGCACAGTAGTTTGTCTCAGACAATCAGTCATTAGGAAATATGAGTGTATTGTGACTGACCTGGGGCTGGTTGGATCAGTAAGAGGTTTAAAACTTGTAATGCCAGGCAGAGGTGACAGAAGATGTTCACTCAGTGTCAATGAAATTAATCATTAAACAGAGTATCCTAGATAACACCCTGCTGCATGTAAGTGAGATTAACAGATAATAAACTGGTGAAAGCGACCCATCTGGTTTTTGAAATGATACATTGACTTGGATGAATTATCTGACTCCTTTCTTGTTCCCACAAGACAAAGATATCACCCGGCAACTCATCTTCATAGAGGTGTGTCAAACAGCCTGCACATCATAGCTGCTCAAAATGAACCTTGAGCCGCCCAAAGCTGAGATCAAGTCGGCCACCCGTGTCAGTGGAGGCCCTGCCACGCCACGCAAAGGCCCACCCAAGTTCAAGCAGAGGCAGACCCGTCAGTTCAAGAGCAAGCCTCCAAAGAAAGGAGTCCAGGGGTAACTTAAATGATAAGATAAGATAAAACCTTATTAATCCCACAATGGGGGAATTCCTGTGCCCCAGCAGCAACAAAGGAAAAAACAAGCACCAAACAACAACACACACCACAAAAACTATGAAGACAAATCAACTATAACCAAGTAAAGAGATAAAAAAAAATATTGCATGTATGCATATTTCCAGTGCATTACCATTGAAATATATGAGCATAAACACATTCAGTTAACTATTTCACAGTCCCCTTATAACTACACCTTATGTATCACTACAATGATGCATTATACAGTCCCCACAGCTGTGGGGAGAAACGATCTACGATAGCGCTCCTTCCTGTACTGAAGATGTAACAGTCTTGTGCTAAAGGAGCTCCTCAGAGCCTCCACAATGTGGTGCAGGGGTTGGGAGGGATTATGCATGATGGATGTTAATTTTACCAACATCCTCCTATCTGCGACTTCCTTGATGGAATCCAGAGGGCAGCCCAGGACAGAGCCAACTCTCTTACTCTCTTAACCATGTGTTAAGTTTCTTCCTGTCTTTGTCCGTGCTACCTCCTGCCCAGCACACCACAGCGTAGAGGACTACAGGCCACCACAGTATGCACAGTTTTTCTTTAAAGTGCTGGAAATAATTGCAAGTTATTGTGTGTAATTGGTTTGTTTTGCTTTGCAGCTTTGGTGATGATATCCCTGGAATGGAGGGCTTAGGCACAGGTGAGTTCAGGTATTAAAACGGCCCTCATAGCAGTTTCTATAATCTGCCGGTTCCTGAGGAACCTCACATCTCCGTCTTGCTTTTCAGACATCACTGTCATTTGTCCCTGGGAGGCCTTCAGTCACCTGGAGCTGCATGAGCTGGCCCAGTATGGCATCATCTGAATCTTCCTGCATCATCCTGCAATCCTCTGAGGATTACAAGCCATGTTCACGCACTGCAGACCATCTGCCTCAGGCTCCCTCTCCCAGCTTTCAGTGGAGCTATTCCAGACAAACAACCAGAGTGAACTGTACGAAATACAAAAAAATGGAAAATGAAAAAAATTACAAAAAAAACCCCAACAACTTTGTCCTCTTATGCTGGAATCCTCTTCTGATTCTGAAGCTCATGCACAACATCTGCTTCTGTTTAGGATCTATTGTTTTGATTCTCATGATTTCATTAAATCTGCCCTGTTATGTTTCTCTTCTCTAGCTCTGCTACGGTTTTCTCCTTTCCTCTTCTTTTCTTTTCTTCTCCTGGAGAAAACATGAAACTTATTCAAGCAAGGCAGCCTAAAATTGAGTTAAAGTGACAAACCTGAGAAGTGGGCGGGTTCTCATTTCATGTGCTTCAGTGCAGTTATCTATTATCTATCTATTATAATTGCAATTATCATCAGGTATAACTCGTTTCCTTCTGTTTTGACCTTTAACCGAACTCGTCTTCATCTGGATATATAGATTTTGCTCACCATTTTATTTATTGATATTTCTCTAAAGTTTCTACCATCATAGTATGTGGAAATCTTCTTGTTTCATACATTTAAGTATATACAGTACTTAAGGATAAAGTCTTGAAAAACATGACCTTTGACCTTATTTTTAATAGTAAAAATTAAGAAAGAATTCACTTTATATCCATTTCAGAATAAATGTCCAGGAAACAGAATTCCTTCCTGGCAATGCACCAATATGTGATTTGGCAGGGTAGTAATGTTCATCATTTGCCCACTTTGTCAGCTAATCTTAGCCATATAGACAAATATCCATACTTGTGTTTGCCTGTGTATCTTCCTTGTGTTAATATTAATTTATGTGAAAATACTGTATGTCCTTCATGTTCTCTGCATGTTTATGCCCCGTGTGTTTATATTTGTGTTTTAAACCTCATTAATTTAGCACTAGTTTATTGTTTTTGTGTAGAATAAGACATTTTACATTTTCCTCGTTGTCTTTCATCTTCCATCCATTGTTCAGTGTTCTTCTTTCATACCACTGTTAATCGAGAAGAGTGGTGGTTGAGTTGGTGAGTTCTTTCCTCAAATGAATGATGTTTCCAATGGCTGCATTGTTGTAGTGAAAGGTAGCAGACGGATGAGTGGGCTTGTTTCAGTACAGGCCCAGATCTGAAGAGACGTGTGATGGAGCATTGCCCTCTCTAAAAGATGAGTTTAAAAAAAAGCATAAAAATAGAAAAAGAACAATGATGATTATTTTAATCACAATTGTTACTCAGATTATGATTTTGAGTGATTGATCAATCTTTATTTTGAAGTTGTGATTATCAATGGAAAAAAACAGGCATTCAGGCATCCATCCATCCATCCATCCATCCAGTTTCTAAAGCACTTAGTTCCAAACGGGGTCACGGGGGGCTGGAGCCAGCATTCAGGCATTTGGTGTTAATTATATTCAAGTACGTCAAACTAATAATTGTAACCGTGTTGCAGCCTTTAAGAACAGAAAAGCACATACTAAATATAGAGTTGCAACAGTCAATCAACAGAAAAATTATCTGCAATGATTATGATAATCATTATAATCAATAATATATTACTGAAAATGAATGTCCAAATTCTCTGGTTTTAACTTCTCAAATGTGAACAATTTTAAGTTTCTGTCTTGTATTTTCTGACATTTTGTTGACCAATTGACTTACTGACAAATCAAGATAATAAAAAATAATTATGGAGGCTGTAATCATATTGAAAATGCATTTTTTGTTAGATTTTGGTCCCTTAAGACAAACAGGCGTCAGAGGGATTGCTGAACCAAACAACAACTCAGGACTTCCACAACTTGGCTCACAATGGCCCCATTAATCCATATCATGTACATATATAATATAGAAAAGTTCCTGTTTCCATTTTATACATACAAGTTGGAGGTTCCAATCTAAAACCAAATTCACCTTCATCAGTTTCCTTAGTGGAGTTTTATCGACTCTGGGCCAATAAACTATATGATAATATCTTGCCTATGTAATATCTTCCATATTGCTTCTTTAAGATATTGAACTATTTCCCCAGTTTAAATTCATTTTTTAAATCACTCTGCCATAATTTCACATTAGCGGAGTCATCTGTAGTAAAGCATATCTTACCACTGCAATTAAAAGAAAAATGGGAACGTTTGTTTTCCGCAAAATCAAAAGCTTGTTTAGGTTGTGGTAGCTTTGGTGTGGGACCGATGAGTAACGGTCGGGCACTAATGTGTGCAACACCCGGTGTTTCAGTTGTGGGATGGAGTTTCGTTGACATACAGACATAAACGCTACGTGAATTTTGTATTTAGTGTGTCTGTCTATTAACACGGTGATATCTATCGGGAGCACTCACCCGAACATCATGGCAGATAATATTGTAAGTACAACTGAAGTTTGTATTAACGACAGTGAGAGAGGTCGAGTTGGCTAACGTTAGCTAGCTTCTTAGCTTTAGAAGTCCGGAGTGATGAGGCAGCAGAATTAGCCTGGTAGCTAACGTTAGCTGGCTAGCATTAGCAAAAAATGACTGGGGCCTGTTTAGCTTACCGGCTAATGTTAGCTCTCTGGCTAACTGACAACGTCTGAATAAGAAGAAGAGGCTTTGTTGGCCAACAGGAAAGCTACATAACTGGCACAATTGAAGAACAAAAATGTCTGGGATTTTCTTCAGCATATTCAACTCATTAACCAAACAATAGCTAGAATATGCTCGGTGGAAGTAATGGAAGCCAAGATGTTGCTGATTCACAAAAAGTAATCTTTTGTTGACTTCAATTTCACAGTGTCACGGCTTTAGTTAACGATGACAAGTTCAAAGTCTGGATTCTCAAATCATGATATAAAAGCCCTTTGTTTAAAATCAAACGGTAACAATACTTTTCTGCACTGTCATTGTTGTCCTAATGCCCTGACACTGATACCACAGGGGGTGGGGGATAGCGTCGTTGTTTTGACTGACAGGTGTTGGAATGTCATTTTTAAAGAGTTTTGGGTTCCTGTCATTTTTGTCTAACAATGGTCTTTTCCAGACTGCTGAAAGCATTGTATGTGTGGTGTTTCATTTTCTCTGTTTTGTTTTGTTTTTGTCTCATTAGATCATCAGGGTACAGTCCCCAAATGGGATGAAGAAAATTCCTTCCACCAAAAGGGAGACAACTGCTGCTTTTTTAAAGAAGGTAATATATGTAAACTTACCAGAATAAGTCAGCTTCACAAGTCACATTGATTTTTTTTAAAACATCTGTACACAGACATTAAATATGACTGCTGTTGTAGTTGCTTTCAAAGAACTTACTCCAAAAACAAACTTCAGAGAATACATAGTAATACACATACAGCTAATGAAGAGGACAACAAAGCTGGATGAAGATGGGAATGTATGAATATTTAACTACTACGTACATAGAGGTAGCTGAAACAATAGATATGTATATATTGTATTTAAAAAGCAACATTGTACAGTAACAGCAACATCCAGTGCCTATATACAGTACAAGTCCAACAGAATAGGCTAGTGCAAGGGTGCAGATTGCACAGTGTGCAGTATTTATTGGATGAGTACTATAACAGGTTTCTTTATATAAACAAGTCAGTGACTGGCTTCCACTGAAGTGTAGTGATGGATTGCTTTGCACACTTGACATCACAGCTGCTTGATTAGTTGTGGTTTTCAAATGAGGATTTATTCCATGCCATGCCACACAGATTATTATAGGGGACAATGAACCCAGAGTAAATGAGTAAATGTGATGTTTAATTTGGATGTTTTTAAGTGTAATTATGTATTTGTTTAGTTCCATCAGGTCTCCCATCGCACATAAGCACACAAAAATGATTACAGAAACATTTGTCAGCTAAAATAGAAGAATAGTCCTGCAGACTGGGCACAGCAGAGCACCACAGCTCATTAAAAATGCACGTATTTGTTAATACAGGATTGTGTTTCCTGTGGATCAGTGTAAGGAATAGTTTTAATTCCATCCTCATGCATAGTCAGTGATGGGTGGAATAGACAGAGCATAGACAGCCTGAGCCCTGCAGGTTGTAATTCTGCAGCTGAGACAGTAAAGGCTTTGAGCTTGAGATGATGTTGTCTCATACAGTTTGACAGTGTACAGTGATAACATCCTACACTGTCAACATCTGAGTACCTTGAGGAAAAAATGATTTTATGTTTAAAGAACCTCAGTGCTTCATACTTCTCTTTACTTAGTTTTAGAAAGACTGTCCTTGTATGTAAGTAAAAAGAGACAGTATTATTCCTTTGTATGTATTTTATTTGTAATCACATCATGTTATTTTTTTTTTTCTAGTTTTTATTCGTTTTAATGCTATCTTTTTGGTGAATATTTTACATAAAAATATTCTTCTTTTTTTACATAATTGCCTTATTGTCATCTCTCTGTAAAGCTGTAAAACTTCAAATTGCATGAACCCACATGAAAGATTCTATATAAATAAAGCTTGATTTGATTTTATAACTGATGCCGGCTATTGCACAATGTTTTGTTTGATTTGTTTACTTTGAAATGGCCTATAAAGTCACTGGTTTTAATGGGATTGATGCAGCCATCTTGGTCTTTATTCTGTTCCAAGTGTTATTGTGAATTTATTTTTCTTGCCAAGACAGCTGTCCTGTTGTGTCAACAACACTATGCACAAGTTATCTAATGGATGTGGAACTTAAGTAAACCCCAAGTGATGTAGTCCAAGCAAATCATCAGCATCAGGCTGAGTCTCTACCTGACATGTGATGTGATTATAAAAGTACCATGGTGTACTCTGTTGGCCCTCCAGCTTGGAGTGATCTTAATAGCCTAGTTGCTGACTGCAGCAAACGTAAGCAATGTTCCTACATCTATGGTGCTAATCTGCTTTACATGTGCTGCTTTTTCATGGCACGTGCTGATTTAGTTTCCTAGAGTGGAAGAGCAAATATCCTGAGACTAATTTAAGATACTGTTTATTTTGGTCTTCTCAGTGCCAAATGCATGCCATGGTGGAGAAAGCTGATGGTATTTGGTTTATATGACACAGGTTTGTTGGCCACTCTAATCAGCACACTACATCTACTTCTCCCACAGGTGGCCAAAGAGTTTGGGTTCAATTCCAATGGGTTTTCTGTTTACCTGAACCGCAACAAGACCGGGGAGATCGTTTCCCAGAACAAAACCCTCAGCCTGCTTAAGATCAAGTGAGTACAAGGGAGCAGTGTTGACCATTAGTGGGATTTTGATTGACAGCTCATTGACGATCAGTTCCAGAAATGAGAATAGGTCTAATCTTCAAATTAAGTTTTGAGTCTGGTAGATCTGTCTAATCTTCAAATTAAGTTTTGAGTCGTTAAAAAGATGCACCTGGTAGTCTTTTGTTATGTTGAATCGAATGAAGTGTGGCTGCTAGGAGACACAGAATAAAAACCTGCCTGTTGCTACCAAAAAGAACAAAACGCTAAATATTGCTCTGTAAATTTAACATGTGTATCACTCTTGTTATCATGAGAACTTTGTTTCAGAGAATATTTGGGTTAAATGTACTGACAACTATGGAATATTTTTATCCACAAAGTGACTGATTTATACATTAATGGGACAAAATGATATTCTTACAATAATTTAGGAAAAGTTACTTCCATTTAAATTGCTCTTATTCCATGTGGATTAACAGGTGTATATGTAGTAAATAGTCAGCGCTTCTCTCTACTTGTTATTTTTGGCTTTATTCTCTTACAAACCACAGCTTTAATCTAATTTCTCTTTATTTTTTGGAGGCATGGCGACATGCTCTTTCTGTTTCCTTCAGGATCCTCTACCTCCCTTGGAGAGGTGATGGACACAGCCACCCCACACACATCATCATTACTGCCATCTGTCTCATCATCATCTTCATCCTCTTTGTCATCCTACATCATCCCCCGGTCCTCATCCGCACCCCAGGTCCAGGAAGATGAGATCGATCAGTATTTGGCCAAGCAGGATGGCAAGATCTACAGGAACAAAGATCCACAGCTGTAAGAGACATGTTGTACAAACAGTGAACTCTTTTTCTCTCCCAAAGATTTGTATTTAAATCCAGATCCCTAACAACCCCCTTCTTCTTACAGATGTCGCCACGGTGCCCTTGGAAAATGTGTGCATTGTGTACCATTAGAGGTAAGAGACCTCATTCTTGTTTGTGGTTATGCCCTACAGAATGGTAGTGGAAGCACCGCTACTGAGAGACAGTTTATATATTTATGTTTTAAGCATTTGGCTTCTTTCATTTCCAGCCTTTTGACGAAGACTACCTGAATCACCTTGACCCACCAGTGAAGCACATGTCATTCCATGCATACCTTCGCAAGCTGACTGGTGGAGCTGATAAGTGAGAAGTTAATTTATTAATGTTAATTTTAACACTCGTAGTCTAATTGTCAGATTCTAACCCTGTTGTCACCTCCTGCAGAGGGAAGTTTGCAGCTCTGGAGAACATCAGCTGTAAGATCAAGTCGGGCTGTGAGGGTCACCCTCCCTGGCCGGAAGGGATCTGCACCAAGTGCCAGCCCAGTGCCATCACACTGAACAGACAGGTATGTGACCACACCTACAGAAGATAATGTGTCTTTGGCAGTACAGCTTTCAGTGAGTGCAACAGTAGAGCTGATGGCCATTTCAAGCAGCCAGTAACAAGGAGTGTTCAAGAGTCGTGCTTGGTGTTTCATGCTTGTCAGGCCAGCAGCACTTTCAAACAAGGCACACTTCCCTTTTGAGAGGCATTCAGTCTTTCACCTGATATGTATGCATGATTTCATTGTCTTCAAATGTGGTGTTAGTGGATGTGCCATAGATAGGGATATAAGGGACATAAGCTTATTGTGTGTGTGTGTGTGTGTGTGTGTGTGTGCGTGAGCGTGATTTTACCTCCCTCTGAAATGATTGAAATAGTAAATTTTTGCATTTATATAGCTGGGGTTGGGCCAATGCATCATGATTTGAAGCCTCACATGCTCATATAATTCCTGCCTCTGCCAGAACATAGAAAAATATATTTATTACTTACTTGAGGAGATTTCTCCCAGGATAATTTTGAGCTGTAGAACCGATAACTGCCATTAAAACCCCAAGTCAAAGTAGAAGAGTGGGTGTAGTTACAGTACATATTTTGGTACGACGACGTATATCAGCACCGCCCTGCGTTAACTGCTGGGGCACAGCAGTGCGAGTTACTCTCTCAACACTCGTAAGCAAAGCTCAGTGTAGAAATCATTCATGTAGTAGTGTCACGTTTGTAGCTGGTGCTGTTTGTTGCTGTCCCTCCTGCCCGCCATTATGTCATCATCCATCGCAGTGTCTGACTGTAGATACCATCCAACACTGTATATAGCACTTTTATCCACAGCACTCTACAGTTTGCCTCTCATTCACCCAGTCACACACATTTTACAAACATCAAACTACCATCTTGCACAAGACACTTCAACATGTAGACATGTGATTGAAATAAAATCACATAACTGTTTGGCCATGTCCCAGTTAGCATTGCATGAATGTAGTTCTTTCTGTTGTTCTCCCAGAAATACAGACATGTGGACAACATCATGTTTGAGAACCACACCATTGCTGACCGTTTCCTGGACTTCTGGAGGAAGACTGGCAGTCAGAGGATGGGGTACTTGTACGGCAGGTACACTGAGCACAAAGACATCCCTCTGGGCATCAGAGCCGAGGTGGCTGCCATCTACGAGCCACCACAGGTAAGAGATTCCCAGTAATTATGTCCTCTTCTCCGCTTGTCTCACTTGCTTGTTTAGTAATGTTTAGTAGAATCTCAGATTGGGAATATTTTTCACACTTGTATAAACGTCCATGATTTGTAATGTAGCCTCTCATCTCAGTGATGCTATTTGAGTTTTGCTGTCCTCTCCGCTGTGTTTCAGAATGCCACCCAGAACAGTCTGGAACTGATAGAGGATCCCAAAGCTGCAGCTGTGGATGAAATTGCTGCAAAACTGGGCCTATGCAAGGTTGGCCTTCTTTCCTCCTTGCTGCTCCATGTGATACTGTGGTCCTTTGAATCCCTGTCAATGTTTTGACAGTTATTGAAGCTTTTGGAACAGGAATTGATTTTCAGTTCATCAAAGAATTTAACCATTCCAGCCAGAGTATTTTCAGCAAAACAAACCACTTCACACTGGTTTGTTAAACATGACTTGGTGGTGGGTAAATCTGAAACTGTTTTTTCCAGAATATCGTCCCCTAGTATCCTGAAACTTCTGGGAGTAATAGCACTGAGACTTTCTATATATCAGCCTTGCCATAAATCTATATCATAGGTCACACAGCATAAATGTGCTTTTTAATCAGAAAGATCAATGGGCCTTGCCCTGCGTGCAGGAATGTGCTGCTGATTGTGAGCAGCATTAACTTCTTCTGATCTTGGTTCAGTGGCTGTACGTTTTTTAGGTGTTCTCTTAGTGATGTGTAGATTTAAATGATTTCAGTTTTTTTTAAGGCTGCAGCTAACAGTTATTAAAGGATAATGCTGATCATTTTCTATGTTAATTGTGTTGTTTGTCTTTAAGTCTCTAATTACTGGCACAATTGATGATGTGACCTATAAAATGTCTGATGACAATGATGCATTTTTGCTCGAATAAATTAATCAGTAAGCAAAATTAATTGACTACTTATTCCAGCTCTACTTACCTGTTTTTTTGTGTTGTAGGTGGGGTGGATCTTCACTGATCTGCTCTCAGAGGATATGAGGATAGGCACCGTCCGCTACACAAGAAACAAGGTGAGGACACAGCTGATGTGTTCATCAGACCACTGTGCTGCTCTCCTCCATGTTTTCTCATTGTCCTCACTTGTGTTAGGACTCACACTACCTGAGTGCAGAGGAGTGCATCACAGCGGGATACTTCCAGAATCAACATGCAAACCCCTGCAGACTTTCTCGAGACGGACATTTTGGCTCCAAATTTGTGACTGTGGTGGCAACAGGTATGATTTGTTCATTCTCAGACTGACACGAGGGCTGAAAATAACTTCTATTTCTACTCCTACTGATGGTAGAATTCTTGTCAAGGTCTTGCCATGTGGTACAAATAAATGCTTGAACGAACACTGTTTACTCTTTAAAAAAAATCCTTTTTACTGGACTGAAGCCATAGGTTTGACAGTAAAATGCAGTATCATTACATCTAAAGTGTTGACTTTACATCTAAAACAGGACATTAGGGGAGATATAAATGTTTCCATTTCCACATTTATTTGTTTTTTTTATGTCACAGATGGCACGGAGTAGGAAGTTAAAATTTGTTTATCGCCTTTAAAAAAAGCAGAAATGTTTTGTTTACAGTGTAGCTTTAAGCTCAGTCATATGTCATTGCAAAAGGAATTTCACCTCTTATTCACCACCTAGTTGCTTCCTTGTTACAGATGTATTTCCTTTGTTAGTGATCAAGTTTGGGAAGTTGCCTGTTCTTTGTAGTGTTTAATTCCTATCATGGTATCTCCATGAATTTGGTCCTGTGATACGAGCCACATGCTTCCTGAGACCACAGGGATTAAGACCTGATGTTTCTATGTCCTTCCGTTACAAACTAACAAGACCTTCAGTTCCAGGAAAGCACAAAATGCAGCCCTGACCTTGATTGCAATAATGAGGCCAGTTTACCATGTCGTGACTACACATCCTCAGCCAGACAGGGCACAGTGCATCTGTTTGGCTTTCCCTTATGTGAAGATGTCTCTTTGCAAATGAGTTACATGTGTAAAGCTGAAGAGGCTTTAGACAATGATGAGCACATCACAATGAGACAGACTTTAACAGTTTGAAAATATTACTGTAGTGTAGTCTTCTTTGTTGGTATGTTTGATGTATTTTTACACTTTATGACTGACTCTGTATTGCTGGTACCATACTAATAGGGTCTGACTGCAGAAGTCATTTTAAAGCCAGCCTGGTTTTGTTGGAAAGCAAATCTTAGTTGATTGACAGAAAGCTGATGAATGACCTTGTTAATAACTAATAAATTCATGCAGTCAAGTCCTAGTAGAAAGGTTTTCTCATTCCAGCTTCTCAGATGAAGCCTTGCTTCTCTTATATCATCACAGCTCCAGTACTTTGGGTCAAAAATCACAGGTATAATGTAGCTCCACTAAGCAACTAGTAGTCAAAGAAATAAACTGTATATCTGTGTGCTCTCTGTGTGCAGGCGGTCCAGATAACCAGGTGCACTTTGAAGGATACCAGGTGTCCAATCAGTGCATGGCTCTGGTGAGAGACGAGTGCCTTCTGCCCTGCAAAGATGCTCCTGAGCTGGGCTATGCTAAAGAGTCCAGCCCTGAGCAGTACGTACCGGACGTCTTCTACAAGGTAACACTTCATACATGTAGCAGCATTTGTACTGCAGTGTAACTGTGCGTAATATATGATGGTTTATCTTTTTGAGAATACATAGACTGACGAATGACTGTACTACTTCTGAACAGAATAATTACTGATAGATATTGACTTGGTTTTTAGGTATTATTAATCGATTCAGCCAGAATTTTTGATCTAGATGTTGAGATTTTTGTTCGACTGCCTCTGTATCCAACAGGACAAAGACAAATTTGGAAATGATGTCACGTTTCTAGCCCGGCCTCTTCCTGTGGAGTACCTTATCATAGATGTGAGTAGATCCATGCTGAGCACATGTACTTTGTGTACCGAGGCAGCACTTGGTCTTGCTGTGTCTGCCTTTCAACCTAATTTCCTGTTTGTTTGTTTGTTTGTTTACAGATTACTACCACTTTTCCAAAGGATCCTCAGTACACCTTCTGCTCCACACAACGATTTCCTATTGAGAACCATGATATCCTTGGAGAGACACAAGTAAGCGATGTCTAGACAGACTCCTCTGCATCTCTTATACTGTGCTATGTTTGGTTCAAACATGTAAAAATAGAAAGTCAAACATTTCTGGGTAGTGTCAGCAGTTCACTATCTTTACCATCCTGTTCTCAAACTGGAGCTTAAAGGGTCAGGCTGGTCATTTTCTATGTTTTTGTTATTTTGCAAAAATCCCACCCAGAGACTATCAACAATGAATGTGGTATATGCATTGTCCTATGTTTGAGTCCAGACCCTGGTTTAGCTCATTGGTCTGTGCCGTAGACCTCCAATATTGTCCAGCAGCTATTAAAAACACCCTAGTGAGCCACACCGCTGCACTGGCTGACAAATCTGCAAATCGCTGCAAATGCTAAGAACGGCAATCTCTGAAGTAAGGATGCATTCAATCAGTTTCAAACGTGGAAAAAAAACGTACACCTCTCCATTCATTTTTATAGGCTACTGTGTTCATTACAACCGGCTCCAGTATCACAGGGTGTTCTGGCAAAACAACGTAGCCTTGTGCAGCAAAAAAGTTGGGTCTAGTTCAACCTTTTCTGCACCACACGATGACATCGTCCACCAAGGCACTGCGTTGACGTAATGGGGGATGGTGTGAATGGGGGCGAAGAAGACTTGTTTATCATGTTACTGCGGTTATTGTGACCGTTCACTGGTATTCACTCTCAAACACCACACCATGAGTTTTTATTAGTTATTAAACGGTGTTTTCTATCTATCCATGCCGACATGGTGGTAGAAATTGGTGCTAACATAGAGTGCGTTAGCAACATGGCTAGCCAGCATAATGGAAGCTCGTGCCTGGAAATGTGAATGAAGCCACATGTGTTGTATTGTACATGCCTGTGACACTCCCTCTGCAACCCCTTGAACACCCATTAAGAAAGAGTCAGCTGATCTCTGCTAGCTCTGTGAGCTGAGAACACGAGAAGCTGGAAAATAACAAACAGAAAATCACAGATGTTTTCCCTTCAGTTAGCAAAACTCGGCTCAGTCTTGGGACACTTCAGAGAACATTTTTGTTCTTGCGCGTTTCACAGACGCTTTCAGACTCATCGGATGTTTTGGCCACAGAATATTGTAATTATTGTGGATGTTGGCTGCAAAGGCTCCTTGGCTCATAGTTACAGCAGCTGCAAACACTTTGCTTGTCATACTTTCTTCAGACCACATCAGGTTTTATCTCTGCTGTATTTCAACCTGACATGACCAGTCACATCGGAGCGCCTTAGAAATTTAGGCTGACCTTTGGAGTCTGTAATCTCCACAGGCCACATCTTGTGTTGTGTTTTTGTGTGTGTGCAGGATTTCCACAGTTTAGCAACATACCTGCCATCTGCTCCTCTTCCTCGTCACTAATGAGGTCATGCCTCTGAGAGTGAGTCCACACTTTCTTTCAAAGCCTGGTCTTTTCTGGTTTCCATTTGTTTTCCATATGTAATGCAGAAACTGGCTTAGACTGTGGCCACATTCTTCTCCACTCTGGAAGTAGTTACTGTTGTGAGGATGCTTTCACTCAGATGCTGTGTTTCTGTTCATAGATTTTCAAACTGGCTCCTGACCCATCAACACCATCTCAAGAGTCTTTGATAAAACCACTGTTTTTCTGTGTTTAGTTAATAATGAACTACCTGCTCGGACCTGCAGGTGTTCTATAAAACCCAGACTGATTTGTGTTTGGTTTTCTTTTCAGTTTCCTGGTTCTGTCTAGTGGATAAATCCCAGTGTGTTTTTGCAGGACAGCATCGGACTCCTACTAGATGCTGTAAAGACTTCTAATGAGGATCTGGCACAGACCTGGAAGAAGTCGGAGCAGTGGGCCACCATCGAGCAGCTGTGTGGTAAGTCAATGCTGATCAGTTAAGGCACGGTCATGTAACCTGGGTTTCAGTTGGCGTGATCCAAGTTAACCTTGGGCAGTAGTTAAAATCACTTCTGTATTGTTGAAGTGATTAACTGCTGCTACTTAGTCGATCAGTTAATCAGCAGAAAACTGACAACAGTTTTGATAATCTGTTCATTACTCAAGTCATTTATCGAACCAGAGTGTTAAATATTCTGAGATGTTTTAGCATAGCTGAAAGTCTTTGTGTTCTGGACATTTATTTATAGGACCACTCAGTCAGTCAAATTAATTAGCTCAAAGCTTTATTAATAAAGACAATCGCAGTCAGAAACTTGTGTAGGTTACAGCTGGACACGTCATTTGTCTTAAAGGGAAAGTTCAACTTTTTTGTGAAATGTGCTTTTTCACATTCTTGCAGAGAGTTAAATGCCACAACAGGTTGGTTGTCCTCTATGGCCACCTTTAACCCTCTGTCTTCCCAGGTACAGTGGGTGGCCAGCCTTCCAGCTCTCTGGGTTATGGGGCCATGGGTGGCCCGTCACTTCCTGCCTCCTCCTCGGCCATGTGGTCCTGCCTCCACTGCACCTTCATGAACCAGCCTGGCACAGAGCACTGTGAAATGTGCAGCCTGCCTCGCAGTTAAAACCTCCACCTCCACCCTGCTTCCATGCCCTGCTCTGATCTCCCCCAGCCCAACATCACTGCACCAGGACCAGCAGCGAGGTTTGGCTGCCTAGTACCTGTTTTTTCGCCTCACAGTGAAGCCCCTGTCCTTCCCATCTCGCTGTTCCGTGCAGGGATATGCACTGAATTCAGTGATCAAATAAAGTAAAACCAGACTTTTGTATTCCTCTTCACAGCGGCTCTCATCAGTTTAAATAAAGCACTTTTAGCTTTCCCTCGACTCGGTGCCACCCCCTCACGCAACCCACTGACCCACAATAATCAGCTCTACATGGCTCCCATACATCCTGCTGTGGCTTTGGACAGCAGCAGAGTGTCTGGATGCTCTCTCACATCAGTGCCCCTCTCAGTATGTCTTCTGGAGAATCTGGCTGTGTAAACACATTTGAGGAATGATACTATTTAATTAAGCTTCTTATTTTTTCCTGATTGTAGCGATACCATAGAAGTTTGATTCTTCAGTATGGACTCTGTTTAGTTTTTATAGGTCTTGGTCTTTTTGACTCCTTCATGTACAATTATTGGTCAAAGCTCAGACCTGAAAACGAGAACAGAGAAATGTTATGTAAAAAAAAAAACTTTATATTTTCAGTGTTAATTTACTTTAAAAATGTTTGTGAATGAGTCGTGGGTTTGAGAAGGCAGATGCAGAAAGCTGCTCCCCCATAACACACCCTCTCCCAATTGCAAAAGTAACATGTTTTTGGTGACTATTAACACTGGGACCGATGTCCCACCATCTTAAAGTGGTTCCTAAACATTCTTCACTGGTTTGTTGAAAGTGTAGTTTGTGGATTTGATGGTTTGCACCTGATCAGGCACAACATGTAGCTTATTTATCACATACATGCCCTGTTTCTGATAAATTGCCCCATGCCGCCATCCATCATCCTCATCGTTAGTAACTAACTCGTACTGAATAAACCGTGAGGTGCTTCTTGAAACGGCTGGTGCTCGCCATGCTCCTCTCCGTCACTCCCCACTTGTGTTCTTCGTCTGTTTTCTTGCTGCTATTGGTCCAAAGGAGCCAGACCATAACCAGGGTTCCTTTGCTAATGGGCCCCTGCAGGTTTTTCCATCACTCCACCCTCAGAATGTGTTGCTCGGCATGCTAGAGGTTGCAGGTCACTGTGAGGGGAGAAAGATGCTCCTCTGAGGTCTGTGCAAGCAGGATGACGCTGGTTTGCTTTGACCAGTGATTATCCCTGTGCTTTCACTCAAAAAGCCTGAGCTTCTTCCAGCAGGAGGCATGGATGGTGTTCAGACTGAGAGCTGCAGAGCAGCACTTGTCAGTGGTGTAAAAGCAGCTGAGCCTGAAAACTGTGAAAGCACTGAGCTCTCCATGAAAGCACTAAAAAGGCAGCAGGCCACTTAAAGGGTCAGTTTCACCAAAAACAAAAAAAAAAATCCATTTTCTCACGTACTTTAGTTGTATTTATACATGCAGGTAGTTTATTTCTGCTTCCAACCCAGCACAGTGGAGCTGAATGGAATTTTCTTTTGTGATGCTCCAAGCATTTAAAAAATGTACTTCTGCTCTATGAACACTGTTCATAGGCAGAATGTAGTCGAGGCACGGGTGGATACCACCATGGGTAAACTAGTTTTAAATAGTGGTGAACTAACCCTTTAACACGTTAAAGTCAGCAGTGTGCATGTCAGGGTAGCCGGGTAGACAGGCTCCTTTGATCACTTTCAGTTTCTTTTGGATTTTCCACAGTGAGACTGATATTGGGACCAAAACTTGTGAGATCATTGAAGTCGTGAAAGTTCTGGTTGCACATCATTAACATCAAGCAGCAGAATGGTAGTGAGCTGCTCCACCCAAATGATCATTCAGCAGCACACGCTGATGTCCACGCACAGGTGGCTAGGGACCTGTTTTTAGTCCACATGTAAATATGTTCACATACAGAAGCTTAAAGATCGTTAGAAAGCGTGTGTAGTTTTAAAAGTAGTAGTATTTGAGGTATGTGACCAAAAGGACTTTGCATGACTTGAATGCCTTTGCAGTTTTTCTGGTGCTCATATAAACTGGTTCTTTTAAAAAAGCAAATAATGTGCTGATGCTGCAAACTGCACCTTCACCACGTTCATCAACCGTCCCAACTGGTGTTAAATCTTTAACCCACATCCTCGACATGTTCGCTGCTGACCGGGTGACTGAAGCCGAGTGGCCGCTCTGACCATTGCCACTACCTTGTTAAGTTTGGGATTTTTCTTTTTCACACCTTTGTGCACTGTTGCATGAAGTGGTTTCATGGGCTTTTTTGCTGAAAAGATCTGAACGGCGAAGCGAGTAAATCACTAACTGCAGCAGATTTTCATTTGGGTTGGGGGGGGCACAGGCCCCTTCAGTCGACAGGGTTAGTCAGGGGCTGCACATTTTTGTGTAGATGTGTGACAGTACTTTCTTTGATGGAATGAGAATTTATGCTGTAGATTAATATGAAAATGCTTTTGGGGAGGGTTGTTTTTTTCTGCCAGGTAAAATCATTCTCACTCCCCTGTGTGGAAAATTAGCTGATGTCATGCTAGCAGGCGGCACTGGCCCTTCCCTTTTCTACTGGTCCAGGGGCCGTTTGCTCAGCGAGCATGTTCTTGGAGTTGTAGCACGTCCTCACTTTCCGCTGAGCTGAGGACCTGAACGTTTCTGTGCTGTTGACCTGGATTTGAAACAAAATTAAAAAAAACAACAACAAAGAACTCCTGTTGCAGATGATTGATTTGTTGGATTTCTACTTAATTAAAACATAGTCAGGCATACATGGCAGTGTAATGTAAATCAAAGGGAGAATAAAACACAACAAAGACAACTCAAAGGTTAGAGAACTGTAGAGTTTTAGTGAACACTCCTAGACTTTATGGCCAAAAGTATCTGGACATCCTGTCCCCTTCGTTTTAGGGCTGTTTCTTATGGTCGGATGGGTCGACAAAATGTTGGCCTTCATAACGAGGCCAACATTTTGTTTCCTGTCTCTGTGACTGATCAACGATCATCCAGTACCCATGTTTAATAACTAACAAAATACATTCTTGAACCCATATCCTGATCTTTCCATAAGTGTAATCAGGTTCTTTGTCTGCATGAACCAGAGTAAACCCTTTGTATTGTCTCCTTGTAAAAGGTTGGTTCTTTATTTTCCAGCAGTTTTATCCGTGGCACGTTTTCTGACTACATATAGCACCATTATAGGAGACGCTTGTATCAGAGGGTTGTTTAGTTTGGAGGACTTGTTGGTAAAAACCTTTAGTTCCAAAGAAGGAAAAACATGTACAAAATTTGAGTCAACAACGTGTCAGTTATAATCTGAGCAGCACTGAAATTTTGTGGTCAAGGGTGATGTCGCTATTTGAGGTCATCTAAAGGGGACAGAATCTGTCCTCATCCATGGGGGTGCAGATTAACGCCCACGACTGCAGGTCTGATGTGTCCACATACCTTGGCCATGAGTAAACATTAGTCTCCAAAGACTTTAGTTCAGTCTGGTTTTCATCATCACGTACACGTCAACCAACCAACCATTAACTTAAGTAATTTACAAAAAGATTTATAATTTTTTGAGATTTGGTGAAAGGTTTTGTCCTGTTTTACATGCATTTTCCACATGGTTGAATCACCATGAACAGCTGTTAATGCCACATCAGAGCCACTGTGTAAATGTAAAGTGGCCTTCATATTCTCTATGATATGTGCTGGTATGTTCACTTTAGAATTGTCCTCACTCTAAGAATAAATACACAATACTTGGCCTTTTTACAAGTGAGCAGGGCAGGTGGAGTCCAGAGTGGGTGAGTCCCATCACTGCACGTTGGTCTCCTCAGGTTGCATGTGCATCAGACACCCCCTGTCGAAGGTCCCAGACGGCTGAGATCGCTCAGCGCAGCCACACACGCACACACATTTCCATTGTTGAACTGAGCTTCAGTGTTGATGGGAGTTCATTCAAAGCTGCCGTCTCCTCTCGGCGCTGTGGAAACCAGGAGCCAGGATGGGTCTCTTAATAGAAAACAGGTACTGAAGGAAAATTCTGCACAGGTTTGACTTTGAAGTGAAATCCTGATATATGATCCTCCCCCACACCCCCCCCCCTTCCAGCCCATCTGTTCTGTAGCTGCCCACACTGGATTACTTTAGATTCTGACCTATTGCAGGTAGGTCTTCTACATTTTGTTTACTGCAGAAGAGGTTTATCTGTTGCTGTTTTATGATATCAGAGAGAAGACTTTGCATGTTGTGGACATTTACAGTATGTAACTGTGTTTCTGGGTGCAAACTTCAGGATGAGGGCTGCAGGAGTTCTGTTCATGTTGTCTGTAACTTTGAATGCTGCTCAGAAATACAAACTAACCGAGAGACCAGAGTGGGATTTCAGGAATGAAGGTTGGAAAATACATTTACTCTTGCATATACTAGAGAAATTTTTAGGTTTGGTACTTTTCCTGTCTATTTCCTACTTTTCCTCCACTGCTTTTCACTCGCAGTATCACTGAGGTGCTGTCAAAACCACACGCAATAAGAAAACATGTTACTTTAATCTAATTGTGAAATCATGGTGTAAATGATCAGTGGGTGGAGAAACACCTCATTCTAACCAGCACAACTTAACCCCACAGCAGAGAGAGTGAACAGCAGAGGCTGTGCCAACCTCACGCTGGTTTTGGACAACTGGAAATATGCCATCACGGCGCAGGTCAGAGACCTGCTCCTCCATGACCACAACACTGTGCTGCCCGACTATGGAAGGTGAGGACACGTTCTTTATTCATTTTTAACCAGAATCTGATCACTGGTCAGAAGAGTGAGAAGAGCAAGCTACATTTCCTTTCACCGGTCCATCCCTCAGGATCCAGCCCCTGTCCCACGCCCTGGGAGACCTCTACACGGAGTTTAACGCCCTGAAGGAGCAGCTCACCAAGCTGACCGGCAGGTTTGACAGGGTGGAGTTCTTCGTGGATGGTATGCGATCAGGCAGGAGGCTCCCACCGCCTCAAGGTGAACCCAGACCCTCGAGGTTGCTGCCAGGTGAGGCGGAGGCTGCTGCGACTGATGCTGGAGCTCGACCTCAGAGAAGGAGAAGCAGGGTCATAGTTCGGCGAATCATGAAACCTGTAGGTTCACAGGACTGAGGTGTGAACTGGAGATGATGGACACAGCAGCAGGATCCTGTTTGGTGTCATGTTTTGTTTTATGCAGGATTTTGAGTTTATAAATCATTTTTTTCTGCTAAATACAAGGTTTTGTCCATCACCACTTCTTAATGATGCTGAACAGCAAACTGATGGCCCCCCCTCTGTCATGTCTTGATGCCGTTATTGTACCCGTCTAAGCAAAGAACCCAAACATTTTGCATACAATAAAACTGCAGGACACAAAGCTCTAAGCAGTGAAAACTTTGTCTCTAAACTTTGTGTCACCGCCTGATTCTCATATCACACATTTGTTTAAAGGTGACATAGTTTTTTTTTTCTGTATTAAGTACGTAATGTGATTTGTACTCCACAGTGTTTCATCTGATGAAGAGCTGTCATGTTCTTAGTTGCCACAACGTGGTTCCCTCTCAGCAGAGAGAGTTTTAACCTTGTGTGTTGTGCATACACTGTGTGACTGCAAATGTAGTGCAACCACGTGAGACACTGTAGTTACACTTGTATTTGCTGTCAGTACTACAGGACCTGTTGCATATATAACCTGTGAATACTTGGGTGAATTCAATAAACTTATCTGGTTATGGAAACAACCTTGTCACTGCAGGTTCATGGAAACTTTTAGTGACAGCCACAGTCGCACATTAACCTACTTATTTATATTTTACTCACTCTATTATTATTATTATTGTTACTATCTGAAGTACCAATAATGATGTAGTAAAAAGAACAACACTTGTTTTGGACAATCTGTGGTTTGTGCATATTTATCTAATACATTTTTGTTTGTTTCTTCAAAATGAATTTTTTTTTATTTACAATTCAGCCTGCAGTAGCTTTGTGGAATCATGTCTCACAGATTTACAGTCAGCTTCAGTCCACAGTCGGCCTGACCTTTCCCAACTAATTAGCAGCATAGGT
The DNA here is from genome assembly GCF_001952655.1 of Monopterus albus. NCBI lineage: Eukaryota > Metazoa > Chordata > Actinopteri > Synbranchiformes > Synbranchidae > Monopterus > Monopterus albus. The sequence continues at coordinate 1,700,138 of NW_018127947.1, read as the reverse complement.
TTCTTGTTTGATTAAAGTCGGAAAGAAATGAAACTGAAACTTCTTTTCTGGTTTAGGGACAGTC